>NC_139899.1:9325198-9925198 GCF_905171665.1 Trachurus trachurus
GCCGCAAAGTGGGACGCATCAGCCTGTGACGTGATGTTTGGTAAGTTTTGATGAACGCTGCACATGTGATCAATTCCCATTTCCCCCAAAAGCACAGTACAGTTTGTGACCATTCCCAAGCTTACTCTCATCCCCAGTTATGTAACTTAATTCATATCCTTAATACATAGACACAAAGAAAACCTCCTCGCTTCATATGGGACCCGATTAAAGATGCTGACAAAGACAGTACAGACATTCCAGCACGAACGAAACCCGTGATACCGATCATTTTTTGTGTGCAATAAATGAAATGCTCTCTCTCAATTATTCTCTTTCTGTCAAAACAATAGTGAGAACCCACAGCAGTCACCCTCACTGTACCATAAGCTGTATATAGGCTCTTTTAGGCTGTTGGCTCTGGCATGGACAAAGGGTCTCTTTAGTATCCTAATTTTAATTGCTGTGTTTGTGAAGTGGCTTTTTTTTACTGCCACTGCAGCTTTGAGTTATTGTCGTGCTTGACCCACTCTGACCTATTGTGTATTTTTTTCAAGGGAGAAGACCAAATATTAAGTGCACACATGACCGATAGACTCCTGATGTATCTGAAACAATCAACCAGTTTCAACTTTTACAACTTTTGTAGTTCACTCGTATAACAAAAATTTGGTATGCATATATTTACACACAAGCCAAATATGAGTATCAAAGAAGCAAGAGTGCTATATTTCCAGATATGTTGACTATAATAATCTGTATTTGGATGTACTGGTAGTGGGATTTGTACTGTTGATTTCTATGTCAACCAGCTTCTATTTTTTTTTCCTGGGGACTGTGTGAGGGAATAACAAAGCCAAACTTGGTCTAGTCCTGTTTTGCAATCCAAAATATCGTCATTGTTGTTTTTTTTTTGTATTTTTTAATGCCACACAAACACAGGGACCTGAGAAATCAGTTGTTGCTGTCCCAAAGCGCGGGAACGACTGAGCTGAACGCCTGTTTTGATGTTGTTATTCCTTGGCTCTGCACCTTTTTCCATGCAGTTCTGCTAAGGAGACACGGTCCTTCTCTTTTCACTCTCTTCTCTGTTTCGTATTTGAACAGTGGCTAGAACTGTACAATGGTATCTGCATTCTTGTGTGCCTAATGTTAACCTGTGCTGAGAGACACAACCTGGGAATGTTTCAGTAGAACTCAATGTAACATTTACAAGTAATCTTTTTTTAAATTAAATAAAAATCAGTAATAAATAAATGTTGTTATTCTGCAATTCTGTAACACTGTGTTGTTTTTTTTGTTAACATACTAGTGTTGAATTATTTCAGGACTGCCTGTGTTTCTGTAAGTCATCCACATCTGCCTATGAGCGACGCTTCTGATCCTAAATATCAAATAAATTATGCACAATGATTCAGGGCATTTTCCATTTTGAGCAGAACCCTTTGAACAGCCTCACTATGTAACGAACAGTGTGCAGGCAACATTCGAAATCACACATCAGTGCACCAGATAATGAAATCTCACATAATTCTGAATGAGCCTAGGTTGGCATTTATCAGCAGTACAGTCCTGGCCAAATTATTGGTACCCCTGAATTTCAATGACATAATTCAGAATATCTTCAGAAATGCAAATGAACCAATTTTGCACAACCAGAATATTTTTAATGAGATGTCAAGGTTACAGAACAATCGGAGAGGGATAGTGAAATAATACAAACACAAAATGTACCCCAGACACAATTACTGGCACTCATTTAATGAATTTAAATTAGTTCCTCAAACTAGATCAAAAATTAGTGAGACTTCTCTGAGCCAATTTTTTCATGAGCACTTCACATGACCAGAATAAAAGTTGTTTCCAGTGTGTTTTTGCCATTAAAAATGTCATTGTCAGATAACACAGGGACTCCCGAGGCAACGAGGCAATGACTAAAAATCCTGACATCTCTTAGTTACAGTTAGTAATGTTACCAAGTCTGTGAAGGTCGGTGTGACTTGTGAAAGAAACACTACAAAATATATCTAAAGAGCTTCCCTGGAGCAAGCTGCAGAGGTGGTTTTCAGCCTATACAATGCACCACACACTAAACCAAGCAGGACTCTAACGGGTGAATGCCAAAGAGGACACTGCAACTCAAAGAGAGAAACAAAAAAAAGACAAGACAAATGTTTGCAGAGACTTTTCATAGAAAAGCCACAGTTTTTCTGGGATAATGTTCTGTGGACATAGCAAAGTATATGCAGAGAATCAGTTTGTTTACAGGCAACAAAGTGAAGCCCCTGAGGAAAGAACTGCCTACCTACAGTTAAAAGACAGTAGATGGAGGTTCTATCACATTGTGCAGCTGCTATTGGCAACCCCCCCCCCCCCCCAAACTGTGGGATGCATTGCTGGCACTGGAGGCACTGAACGTATCAAAAGGATGATGAAATCATAAGATTACCGAGGCCTTTTAGAGCAAAATGTGTTAGCCACTGCCATTAAACATGATTGGATGTGAAAGTCTTGGATGTTTCAGCAGGACAAGTAACACCACAAAGGAATGGTTGAAAAGGAAGAAATGTAGGTACTACTTAAAACTGGCCGACAATGAGTCCTGACCTAAATCCAATTGAAAACAGTTGCAGAGAGATGAAATCTGTTGCCGCAAAAAGGAATCCTGCAAGTCTGAAACAGCTCGACGGGGAAGTTTAGAGACTGTCCTTGTTGCCAAAGATTTTACAACCAAATATTAGCAAAGGGTGCAAACAGCTGTGCCTGGGGTTACATTTTTATCTGTATTATTACATTATTACCATGTCTGTTGTTGTGCTATAACTTTGGTCACAAGAAGAAATTCTGAATAGAGGGATGTTAATCATTTTGACCAGAGCTAACAGTATATCAACAGGGTGTCGGCTGGGTTAGCAGCACTATAGGGCTGGACAGCCAGGCCTTGTAGTCAAGCAGCTGGCCAGATGTTTTCCATCACATCTGGAGAGAGCTGTCCTAGGGTTAAATTCCGCGGCTTGGGGAAAGCTGCCGGCAACAGGTCTCCAGGGAGCAGCCCTCAGATTGAGCACAGAGTGGTAAAAATAGCAAACCATTTTGGGCTGCCCAGTACCCGGTTCCCACCACTCGGAAGGCTGGGAAAGGAAGGAGGAGTCCCAGCCTCCCTGTGGATATTCAACCCACAGTGGGAGTGCAAAGGAACTGTACAACAATCCCATCTCCTGAAAGTCCTGCAGGACTCAAACTGTGAAGCAGAGCTGAATCAAACCAGCACAGCAGGAACACCAGGGTTTTTTTTGTGATACATACTGATCAACAGCAAAATAAGGACAACAATGATCAACAATGATGATGATTTTTATGGAAATCGAAACGGTGTAGTTGTATTTCTAAATCTGTATTTATCTTCATTTCTGAAAGGTGAATGGGGCGTCGTCTCATAGTGGTGGAGAACTGGAAGTACAGCACACTACTTCAGAGATTGAGTAGTCTTTGGTGACATCTAATGGAAACCAGATGACATTACAATACAGAGGATCAAGCAACACTACAACAGGAAAGTTTTCCTCAGTAAATAAAGTCTTAATCAGCAATATATCACACATTAGATAAACATTGCTTATGCAACCCATTATATTGCATACCTTCTTGCAATTTTTTTGTTGTTGATATTTTGTATAATTATTTCTCTACACACCATTGCTCACCAAGACTTGCAGGAATTCTCCAGCTATATGTTGTACAGTGCAGGCAGATGGAGCACCAGTAAACAACAGGACATCTCTCCAGTGGGGATTTCACATCCTGCTCAAAAACACTCTCAGCTGCAGTGGGCTGTGGTGTTACTGACAATAAAAAAAGAGGGCAATGCATAACAACATGTTGATGTACTGCAAATATAAAACTCATTTTTTTTACAAAAAAAAAAAAAAAAAAAAAGATGTTGGCTCCTGTTCAAGTTTAATGCACCAGCATCTGTCTGGAGCCACATTAGCATTCTGTCTACAGCCACTGTATAATGTGTGCTAGGATGAAAATAAAGCACGAAAGCTGACACATCACCTTGAGTGTGCACAAGTGTACTGCAGTGCTGGGTTCGCCCACACTTACTGATTCTACTGGTGCTGTTGTGACACTCCAGTCCTGTCACATACAGATGCAGTGCCCCCAATTTGTTGTTAGTGTAATCATCCCTGTCAAGTGATTGGTGAAGAAGGTGGATGTTAGTCAGGGTTAGGCCTCTCTTTTTCTTTCTCTCTCTCCGTCTTTCTCTCTCGAAATGACAAAGCATGTGTAAAATAAATGAAAGCAGCCATGAAAGAGTAGAAAAATACACAGTGGCTACTCTTCCCTGACCGTTAAAAAATTCATTGCCTGAGGACAAACACTGTCTGAAGAGTGATGTGCACCTTGATGCTGCAGCGGAGCTCACCTGATGGCAACAGTCAAGATAAAGGGAGGCCTGCAGGAGCGCTGTCTGTGAAAATGGCTTGTGCTCTTTCCCTGCACCGCTGTGGCATTGATCTCTTCCTAGTGTGACTGATTGCTATTTTTGTGGTCAGTTTAGCAATTTTCTCAAGTCACCTCAGGTCAGACGCACACAAGTTATCAACTCTCAAACCTCCACCGGGAAGGCTGTCAACAGGGCAGCAATACAGATTGTTTTCTTGGTAATTTGAATAGCAAATAAGGTGAAGACAATAAAAAAAATCTTTTAATCCATAATTAATTCTTTCGTCAAAGGATTTTGAAACGTCTCTCATATCTTGTGGTGATTTCTTTATACTCAGGCTCAGATCTTGGAACTGAGGGGTTTCAGCACACAGTGATTTTCAAACAGGCTGGAAAAAAGTTGGCCCCAGTGGATTATAATTTAAGGCCATTTTTTCAGATCATCAGAAGCAAAATAAAAGAAGAGTGTAGTTTATTATCTATACATCAATCCATCCATTGTCTATACCGTTTTATCCATGCAGGGTCAATGAGGGCTAACACATTTATTCACCTCAGATATTCAGGTATGAGATGTTAAATTAAATTTAACATCTCATACCTGAATATCTGATTTAATGGAAACGAAGACGGTGTGTTCTATTTCCAAAACAGTATTTTGATCGTTTCCTGGAAGATGAATGTAGCATCACCCTCACAGACCGGTAAAGAATAAGGTAAAACACACTACTTTGTAATTATACAGCACAGGCACTAGGGGCAAGTCAAATCCAACTTGTGACCCATCAATGACGTTCATTTTCAGAGATGGTGTAAAATGAGGAAACTCTCTGTTCTGTCCCAGCTCCGTTGGTAAAGAGACTAATTAATCAGTGAAGAACACGCTTTGATAGTCATCATTTAGATTTATTTAATATCGATGTGAGATGCAATGCCATGCAGATATGGAAACATTAATGACTCTTTACTAAGCCAGTCATCACACATTAATTCTTTGACCTTTTCACTGCCAGAGGAGGCTTTTAAGTTTCCATGTTTAACCTGTTTATCCCAAATAAACCACATGACATTAAACACAGGCAGCTGCAATTTTTATGTGCCTAGCAGATCAGCATGGGCCGTTCCAAGTCCTGAATTTACTGCTGTCCCAGAGTCAATAAGATCAAAGTTCAGTGAGAACTAATGAATTCAACATGCAACCCCCTCCCACCTTTCTCCTTCTCCTAACCTTCGCTTCTTCCATCATCAATTTAACGTTGAACATTATTAGAGGTGAAATCATCACAAGTAACCTCATTCCTCAAGAAGAACATGGACTATGAGATATTGTCATATTGTGGCTTTACTGTTGTGATTTAATTAGCATATTGCACGCCTCATGGAGGTACATCTCCTGGGACATAAACTATAAAATAACTATCCTCAGACTGTGCTGTCATCTTTCTTCTGGTGCCATTATTGTTTGTGTTGGATTCTTTTTCTTTTTTCTGTATAACTTTGATTGGTGGTGACTGCAATAACACTGGCTCCTCAATAGCAGGAGCTAGTGTCATTAATTTTCTGAAATGGGGGAAGAAAATCAATGATTTTCTCATTGAATCACATCAGATGAAGATGATTTTGTCTACTATAGAAGAAAAAAAGTTATTATTTGCTCACAAATTAGTTTTTTTCTTTTTTTTTTTTTCTTTTTGTTTCGAGGTGGTCATACATAACTGTGTGTGTGTGCTGGAAGTTAGTTAATCGTATTGACAGTATTGAGCTGTCACAGTGTCAAGGCTGATTTCATTATTGAGTGAGGGAGTTTAGGATGTAGATGTCGACACAACGGCCACCAGCTCGCTGATTTACTTTGGCATAAATCTATGCTGTGATTTGAAAGAAAACCGGAAACAGACAATCCGTCATTTGGAGGAAATGAATTCCTCTACCCTCCATGAAGGACTAATAAGGTTCATTTCTACCTTCAAAGGTCATTTCTTTTGTGCTCCTCTCAGTTTCTTTGTGCCATAACATACTTTTTTGGAAACCCATCTTAAGGGTCAATATACAGCAGGTGAACAGAACATCTTGTAAGTAATGTCCCCCAAATATTTGATCAGTGATGTGATTACCAGATGACAAAGAAATAAGACAAAAGCCTGAGACAGAAATAAAGACAGACATGGTGGACACTCACAGACAGCGTATTACATTACTGCCACTGGCAGTGTGTCAGGCAGTCTGGAGGGAGGGCCGGGGGGCTGGAGGAGGCCTGATTAATGAGTGTTACTGGGTGGTGGAGAGTTTGTGTCCCCACTCACCCTCGTGTCACCAGCGCACTCAATGGCTTCATCAATTTGTAGCCATTATCACGTCAATAGCCAAGAATGGAGGGAGGAGGGGAGGTCGGTATTGAGGGTGGAAACGGGGCTTCTGCTGCGCCATCTGTGGATAGCTGCACATGGGTGAAGGAAAGGAGTAATCACTTTATTCATCTGCCACGTCTGCATCTACTAAATGAGAATATACACGTGTTGAATGTGAATGTGAGCTATATGACTGATAAACAACATGTATCACTGGCTCTTACTGATGATACAGTCAGCCACCAGTGATTAATGTCTTGTTAGCATTTGCTCATTAGCGCTAAATACAAAGCTCAGATGAGAATGATGGAAGTGTAATTAGCTTTGCATGTGCTTAGCTTAGCATAATGCTGCTACATGAAGGGTTGACTATTAGGGATCACCAAAGTTTTAACAATTCATCCAGATTTCTGAGGCTTCCAATGAAAAATAAATGTTTAAACTTCATGGAAAAGGGAGTAAGGTTGGCCAAAGCCAGTGGGTGGGAGTCAGGGGGCCATTACTGCCTGTGCAAAAGATTGTGCCAGGTTAAGTGTTTGGCCTGCTGGTGGTCCTGCTTGAAAAGGCCGGGGGATTTACCAAAAAGCTGTGCTACTTGCTGAAACATTTAAGTTTGGATGATAGTGGGAGCTGCCATAGTTTGAGAGACGTTTTTCTTTCCCAAACTGAAACATTTTCAGGACATATGACAAAATTCTGCAGCACCACAGGGCGTACACGAATTGCTCTCCTATCCCCCCCTGTCTTTTAAAGAAGACAAAGCTCACTTGCATAGCTAAATTTGAGTAAATGAAGTAATAAATCATCGCCATCTCTCCGCTCATTTGTCTCTGTGCCTACAAAACTCATCATGTCTCCGTGTGTGTCTGTGTATTTTAGGGAGTGTCTGCTTGTACGTGCGAACACAAGCAGCTGCGGAGTTGATATGGATAAGCAAATAGCTACACACACATCATTAGCTGCTCATTTACAGACATTAGGTGGGAGCGCAGGCAGCACAGCAACCAAACAGAAGTGTGTCAGCACTTCAATCATCTTTATCAGACATGCGAATTTGGAAATTGATGTGGGGTCTTGGGAAGAAACTGGGGTAAAAGTCACGGCCTAGTGGCCTAGCTACCATAGAGGCTGAATAGCCAGTTCTCTTTCCTGGCTTTACAGAGGCTCCTCGGAGTAAAACGGTGAGGGTAATGATTCATCAAGACGTTCTTAAGACACTAATGAGTTCAACACCTGGTTTTTCATTGCATATTACTGTAGCTAATTAAATAGTTCAGACTGCTATTAGACAAGCAACATCTGGGGTGGAAAGCAGCCAAGGCAGAGTGGAAACAGAGGAGCTTCTGGCAGAGGGCAGAGCAAAAACAATAAGCAGAGAAGGTGTAAAGTAAGGGCAAGGGGGTGGGAGGTGGTGGGTGGAGGGGGGGGGTCAATTAGGGAAATGAAATCCCATCTTCAGCGTGGGACGACATACATCAAGCAGTGACAGCCCCTCCTCTAAGCCTGTCAGTCCCGCCCCTGTCAAAACGACCAATTAAAGCAAAGCTAATTCCCCTGTTAACCTCTAGATAGCCTCCGTCCAACACATCCTTCTCATGTAAACAAGAACAGAGCAACACTGTCTGGGGACAGGAGTGTGTTCTCTTATTCCGACAAGGCCATGAGTCTTATCCCAGTTGGAAAAACATGAAAAATGCAGAGCAGACAATGTTGTCACATCCATCATGGACATATTTTGATTATATGTTGTTATTTTTTCTCACTATCAACAGCCAGACTAATTTTCTGTACCCTTTAAAGATGAAATATTCATACTTCTAAATCATCTTATAAAATGATGCCAACATAATGAATACAAAATACAATTTTAGGTAAATGTATTACAACCCATGGTTTAAATTAACAGAAGCAGTGATTGAACAAGGTTAAAGCACTACAGTATATCTTTAAATATAATCCATTGGAAAACATGTCATTGTAAGTCACCAATTCAACGAACAGGGTGCAAAATGCATCACCTCTTTAACCAAATTGCTTTCAAGCCATAAATCTCCACACATCTAAATATGCACTTACACCCAGAGTAACATCTTACACGCTGACTTCAGTAACCAGGGACCTACACACACATTACCAGGATTACAAACCTCTCTCCCCAGCCTTTTTTTTATCTAATATTCCTCACTTGAACTATAAAAAAAGTGTTTCATGTGGATTTGTCAGGCACTGGTGCAGCTGAGAGAGGAGAGCAGAGATAAACAACAGTGTCAGGTGTGGCGATGATAAAGAATTATATGTGTCCCTTTATTAACTAACCCTAAACCTTCTACTCACACACACATGTAAACCCATGCACACGCCTGATCTGATTAAACCCCACAAACATAGATTGGTGGGAGTGTCCACAGACCACAAGGCTAATTGAACTGTCTTCATCCTGAGAAGATGGAGGGGCACGGAGAGAATGATGACGACTGGATTCAACAAGCCGCGGCAATAGTTAGGAGAAGATGCACACAAAGAAAGGAGGGGAGGAGAGGAAGCAGCTGATGAGGGAAGCAGTTTTGTCATTTTGTTCTATAGTTGGGATTCAAGTGTGAAAACCCCAGAAAACAAAGAGCTAAAAGAGGAGAAATTAGACAAAAATCTATGTTTATCCTTTTGAAGTTCTCGTCCATTACAGAAATATATTGTCCTCCATGTCCCTCTGTTAGATGGCTGAGCTGCCATGTTGGTCAAAGGTGAAGTTTTTCAGAGATGGATTCAAATACTGAACCTCAAGGTTCCCAGAGGATGAATTTTCTTGTTCTGAGTGAAATGCCTTTTATAACTGACCAATAGATTGAAAGATGAATGATATAATACTGTATTATGTAATCTCTTAACTTGCAGAACTGTGTTGCAAAAAAATTCAGTGCTCCAGTATTTTGGTTTATGACAAAACACCTATGATATCTTTTTGTGTACTGCAAGAGCAGGCCCCCAAAAATATGTTGATTTATTTACCCAGGTTTCTTAGTGCTCATTTCCTGAAACCATAGGCCTTTTTGGTAGACTTTCCCAACATTATATGATGGTTTTATCTGAACTCTAAGGAAATGTGAAAAAAAGAAGATTTGACAGAAATCTGATGGAAATGCATATTTGGGGTTATGAGGAAAATGATTCATAACTTAACCACACTCCCACAGGAAATCATATATTTTCACCCAATTATACTGTCATTCCACCAATGTTAATATTTTTCAGGATTTGTTGCAGCGGGGAATCAAGGCTTTGCTTGTTATCTCTCTGTACATCTCTTTTCTTCAAAGTACTGTCTTTAATGAACTAATATCATCATGTAAGTGAAAATGATTCGGTTGACTGGCACCAACAATGCCAATCAGTGATGGCTGCAGAAAAATAAAACTCAGTGGAAAAAAATAAATAAATCAGGTTGCTACTTTGAAAATGTTGTACTTTGGTTACTTCATTGTTTCCAAAGTGGAACACTCCAAGAGAGAGCTCTGTGCCAGCATCTGCCTGAAGCTCAATAACCTACAAATTGGAACAGCAGACATTCATTACTCACCTAAATCTCCAAAATATGTTCGAGGGCACATAAACAGATGCTCGTTTTGCACAGTATTTTTCAGTAGTTTAAAGCCTTGGTGGATTTGTGTTTAGGGAAGAGCGTGTTTGAGAAATAGGTATTTTGGGAACCTGACCCTGCAGAGCGTCTGGGTGTCCAACAGAGCAACAGATGTTTAACTGCTCTGTGCGGCCTCCTCTCGGCCGCCCCGCCACTGCCCCTGTCTTTGTGTATTAACCAGCTCTACGTGTGTCTGTCTCCTCCCCTCATTCACAGACCTCTGTTTAGTACTAATTAGCTATTTGCCTCCTCTCCTTTCTCCCTCCACTTCTACCCTGAAGGCCCATCCCATTCTACTGCCATCTCACTGTTTACTGTTCTAAGTAATAATCATCCAATCTCGGCTCTCCTCCTCCCTCCTCCCCTTCGGACACTCCTCTTCTCCTCCTCCGCTCCTCCCTCTTGTCCTCCTCATTATGTCCCAGTCTCAGTTGTGACGGCCGTCATTAATCAACTCATTTTGGACGACGTTGAACCTTGCAACCCTGAACACCCACCCCTGCTGAACCAGGAAGTGTTCCATTCCTGCGGTCCATTAGGCCAACCACAGCAAAACTGAGGCATGACAATAGACAAAACAATAGAAACCAAAAGCAGATATTAGACTGGATCACACAATAGGACACAGACAGAAGGAGAACAACAGGCCTTATTATACTCTATCTGTTGGGGATTTTCTTCCTGCCCTAATGTCTCCTGGGATACATATAGTCATATTTTACTTTGCTAATGCACCGACCCTTGTAATCTGTAATCTGTTCCACATTCAGGGGCCAGTGCACTCATGTCAGCAGTGAGGCTCATTTGGAAAAACAGAATATGAAACAGTCAATTAGTATAAGCAGCAATTCCCCTCATGGTTCATATGAATGTTAAGTGACGTTGCAACAACAGCAAAATCAAATCATTACTCTTACGCTTAAAATCTAACATGTACTAGAAATGTACTCCCACGGTGACAACGTTTTCACCCCTTAACTATGGTGGGTTGACAGACATCGCCCACTGACTTAACCTCTTTTACATTTGTGTATGAATGGAGGCAACATGAATGGTTCTTTTACAGCTACGGGTAGAGAGGACCAATGGCCTGAGTAGGTGCTCTGTGTCTCCCAGACTTGCTCTTGTCTACTTCCTCTGTGGTCTGCATTGTTGCAGGTCTGCATCAGAGTGTGAGAGCCTTTGCATGCATACTTTTGTATCTGTTTCTAAGGTTGTTTGAATCCAAAAATGGCTACTAAAAAAATATGTCCATCTCATCCATAATGCAACAGTTACAATGCCAAAATTCATTAGTGCAAAGGCATCTGTGGTGTGTTTTGAATAAAGGGGGATCTACAAAGTATAAACCAGGATCAAACCGGAGAGAGCACCAGACAGTTTAGCTCACATCAATCGTGGTGATTGGCCATAACACAAGCATCAGTCTCCTAATTTGACACATAAAAACCTAATATGTCTGCATTCATCATTGCTGCAAAGTTTTGAGTTCGGTGCAAAATAAGTGCACATACCGTAAATGTAGCCTAATTTTTTTTTTTTTTGCTCTTCTGCCCACAATATGATCTGATTTATGCAGACCAACAAATCCACAACATCCTAAGACAAAAAAAAGAAAGCTAGCTTGTGAGGCAGCCATGGCTAACCACAGTATTGATTTTCTTTTTTTATCCTAGCTGTCATCTGTAATAGAATCACATCCATTGGGATGTACTGTCTTGGTAATTCATATTCCACATGTTATAGCTAAACCCTGATGCACGGTCAAAGGCTATGGAAGCATCAAAGTGTTAATGGCCATTACAGATTTTCCTGTAGGAATTCTTACATTTCATACATTTTGATTTCAGTATTACATCACTGTCTGGTACTGTAGATAATTTGCAACAAACAACAAATAATAGTAATAATAAAAATCATGGATGCTAAAGGAATACTTTTAGCAGAATAATGCTTCTAAGAAGGAATGAAGTGAAAACATTACAGCCAAACTGTCTGTCACACACACACACACACACACACACACACACACACACACCAGCCTGAAAACCCTTAAATAGTCTTCTTTGCTGCTTCTGTAGGTATACTGATAGGGAAGTGTGAGTTTCTCATTTTCACCAGAGTGGATGAGATATAGTCATATACGCCTCCTGACTTCAACACAGAGGCCTTCATCCTCAAATGTTATTGATCAACAGTGTCTCTATGGTCAAATCAGACACTACAAAGACAGGCCAACCTCATCCTCGCACCAGAGTATATTACTGTACAAAGTATCAAGTTATGACTGATCTGAATAGATAAATGCTATGTCTATGGTCATAAGAACACAAAAGAGTCTATTGTTAAGGGTGATTCATGTGGCAATCTGACCATAAATCACAATTACATTATATTACCAAACATAATAACTCTCAGTGGTGTGAAATTTCAAACGTTGTGTGCTTTGTCTTTATCTACAGGACCTTATCTCAAATGATGTGATATTTGTGCTTGACTACAGTGTCACTGTCAAGACATATTATAAAAACTTTATTAAACAGTGTGATATATGCTTTCTCTTCCTTATCTAATGGAGAACAGATCACAGAGTGTAATTATTTTACAGCACGCATTTACAACTCTCGTTTTTCTTTTTTTCTTCTTTTACCTATCTGATGGGAGCAATGGGAAAGAATGTCCTCATCGCTAACAAATACAGCACTTATTTTGTCATAGATAATGTCACATAGATGTGAATAACCTTTGATCTGTAATTGAATGCCTTCCTTCTGCTAAAAGACTAACAGAAAACAAATTAAAATGTTGGACTACATGTGGGGAGAACTTTATTTGTAGATTTCATAGCTCTTGTCTTTCAAAATACAATTAGACAAAGCAACTTTGTGTTGTTTATGAACAAGGTTAGTCTCCAATTGAATGCCTCCATTAACCATACATGCACTGAATCTCAAAAGCATGACATCATTACCTGAAACATTGTAATGCATGCAATCTGACAACTTTCTGCATCCCTTTCTTCTAAATGTGTTTGGTTTCGCTGTGGACTATGAGTATGATAGGTTACTGTGAGTCATTGCAGTAATGGATGATGTAACTTGTAAATTAGTAACCTGTGTCTCCTGCGGGATGACTTTAAACAAAGAACATCAAAGCCTAATGTGTTTTGTGTGTGTATGAGTCAAATGTGGAATGACTCTTTATCAGCATTTCTTTCACTTGTTAAAATCATTGGACTAAATCTAATCTGTAACTGTTACTCAGGCTACAACAACAGTGCCACAACAGAAACCAATCAATACCTGCCTATTCAATGAGTTATAGAACTTTGTCGACTTGTAAAAAAAAAAGAAGCATGATGTCTGGAAGCTTCCATATCATATCGTGACACTGAGATAATAATTTACCTAGATGAAATGGTCACTCACACATGCCTGCACACCCACATGAACTCATTGGTCGTTAAGTTTATATGTTGGGTAGTTCAGCAGGTGTTGGTGTGTTTGTCTTTGAAGTGAGAGCGGTTTGTTTTCCCAGGCCTATGACTGTCTCTTATCAGTCCTGTATAAACCAGCAGGAAATCACCAAACTGCAGTGAGCACCTACGTAAAGGCAGTCTACAGCCGCTTAAGTGAAACTTAAGAAGCTCCACCTGACACATTTGTACATTGATTTGGCGAATATGTCGACTACTTGAACTCTATCATGCAGACTTTTGCTCCATCTTGGCTATACTGTGTTCCTCCAAGGAATGGCATCCACCATTATCATCTCTGCATATAAGACATTGCAACCCTGACTGTTTTTATCCGTGGTTCCCTTATTATGGAACCCATAGCAGGGGGGTTCTGAAAGCCCATCATCCTCTGACAACTGTAAGACCCACTTACAATATACTTTTGGTGCACGCATAGTGTCCATCACTTAATTGTTTTTCAGTTGAAACATCTGCCAGATGTGTTATGTGATGAAATGAAACGTTGTTAACTATACCAGACTTACATACATACATTTTGTATAGTGGTGGGAAAAAGAGCAAACAATTAACAAGGCTTCGTGTCACCTAATCACCCTGTCTAGGTGTGACCCTGGTCTGCAAAGAGAGAAAATGGGTTTGCTCTCTGTCAATTTACAGCTCAATTATCAGGTCCATGATGTGGTGATGACTGATAATCATAGCAACAGCCTGATAAGACCTGGCGGGTTTCTATCAATGTTAGCAGGCAATAAAATCTAATGAAGATTTGGTTGTAAAAAGATGAATTTCGTCATCTCTCTGAAGCGAGATAAAAACAATTAACCCAGTAAAGTTATAAAGTGCATCTCTGTGTGTGTGGCATGTTTGTGAATGTGAATGTGCATATTGAGAGAACGCTTCAACTAATCTCACCTAAACCAGGTCAAACTGCCAAACAGCTAAGAGAACAAAATAAATAGCCTTCAAAACAAGAAAAATAGAAACACATGCATTGTTCATAAAGCAATAGAAATTAAACCCGTAATTTAAACCTTATAAGAATTTTAACATTATTTCTATGCCTTTTTGTTTTCTTCTTAGTTTTTTTTCTTCTATAGTTCTCACTTGTTCTTGAATGCCTAGCCTACAACTGACCCTTCAGCGTGAGGAGCACAGCCTGCCCTACTGCAGGGCTCTGGCCAATCACGATGCAGCAGATTTTTTATAGATATACTCAGTGCGAGTGATTTCTCAGCAAGCTGTCTGAGAGTGATGTGTGTTATTTACGCGCATGGCACAAGTGGAGAGGGGCAAAAAGAAAACATTTCTTCAGCGCAGTGAAAACAGCAGTTTCTGCGAACTCTAAGAGATATAAGGTCAGCAGTGAGTGCAGAAGTTACAAAGACCAGTCAGAGGAATATATTTGTTAAGTTCATCATAAGTTTAGTTTCACGTAGTTTAACATCAGCTGACACATTTTTGAACAGAATGACTGCCGCCGTGGAGAAGTCAAAAAACTTTCGCATTGACGCGCTGCTGGCACAGGACGTGGAGCAGAGGACGGACAGCGATGCTGCGTCCCCCGGGTTGTACTACAGCAGGAGCCCCGGAGACAGTCCGGTGTCAAACCGCGGCTCGGAGACTCCCTCCCCTCATGCACACCCAGCGAGCTCCTCTCCTGCCCCGCCAGTCCTGTCCAAGTCCCAGCTCTTCAACTTATCCCAGTCAGGACTCAGTGCTCTGCACCAAGGGGGTTTCATCGGAATGTACCCGGGCTCCATGTATCCTCTGGGGGCCCTCGGGGGCCAGCACCCCGCATTCATATACCCCGGCTTTACGCAGCTAGTCCAGCCATACCCGGAGCAGCTGAAGGGGGCCACCATGCCCGGGACAGTGCCACTGGAGCCCTGGATCAGAGCCGGGTTGATGTTACCCAGATTTGGAGAATATGGAGGTGAGGTTTTACTTTTCTTTTTCTCCCCCCACCACGTATTACTTATCAGACAGCCTTATTAAAATGACAGGAATATTTTACTATAGTTTATTATTTACATAAACTAAATATTATGCGTTTGATTCAAATATCATTCAATAAACATTTTACACAAGTTACAAATGTAAGCTTTGTTCGTAATTGGACAATAAGATTAAAATTGTAGCCTATTTCATTCTGCAAAATATTTTTCTTTCATTTAAATCAAATGGACGAAAAGTAAGTGAGAAGAATGAGTTCACAAAAAGACAGAAAATAGGTCCTTTATTTTAAAATAAGGTAGGATGTATAGCTAAAGGCCCATCCTATAAGGGCTCAAACATTAATGTCTCTTTAAATATAAATTCTATCTGTCTGTAAAAAGGCCAACAACCATTCATGTTTGAGGGTCTCCTATCACCTGTGTGTTGATCCTGGTTTTGATAGTCGCCTACCCTGACATTGAGATGCTGTCGCTTAAGGACAATTTATCTCATAAAAATAACAAGCAACATTTACGGTAAAGGTAACACCTGAAATAGATCTACCACTTAATCAATTGATAACATTTATAGTGTTTTCATTAAGGTAATGGACCTCTGTGGTGGTTTATTACCCCACTAAAGCAATATCCTCTCACCACCACCTCACATCAGGGTAATAAATGTTAACGAACAGAGAGACAGCAAGATACACAGACAGGAAGACAGACAGGCAGCTGGGCCTGTAGCATGTAAACCATGGACTGGTAAACAAACTGAGGGATTGTGGGATCTTCATTTTAGGATTTATTTTTTAAAAAGTGTCAAATTTATGTTTTATTTCTGTTTTCCTCAGGCTGCTGTAGGCCTGTGGGCCGCTGTTGTGTTCTTATAGAAATAAGATGGATGAAACCTGTATAATAAAAAATGTAAACAATGACAAATGCCCAGAATAACCCTTTTCTTTGCTCTTGGCCTGTGTCTTTTTTTTTTTTTTTTGCCCTTCAGCTTCGGCCCAGGCAGGTTTGCTGGGGAAGTGCAGGAGGCCCAGGACAGCATTCACCAGTCAGCAGCTGCTTGAATTAGAAAACCAGTTCAAGCTCAACAAGTACCTGTCCAGGCCTAAACGCTTTGAGGTGTCCACTTCACTCATGCTGACTGAAACTCAGGTGAGGAAGAAATTACCTGAGACTACAATAATGACATAGCCTAACACAATACACTGACGTTTGTTACTATATCAGACTCTTTTGAAGATATATCGGCAATGACCAACACTGAGCATTAAGTAAACTTTCACTTATATTGGCTGACTATAAACATGTATAAAAAGAAAAACATAATTTCCAGTCCTAGCAAAAAAGCTAGTTTAAAATCTGTTCAACATCATAACATTAATATATTCACCAGATGTTAGATTATTTCTTATTACAATACATACAGTAGTCCTACAACTTCCTCATTCATTTTCCTTGAGGAGGAGAAGATTAAAAATCATATTTCATCACAAAGTTGGGTAGGCTACACCATTGTTACAACTCACAAAGAGCGCTCACAATATTTAATCAAGTCACGTCATGCCTTTTTAACATTTCTCTCTCCTGTTTTCTTTCACCAGGTCAAGATCTGGTTCCAGAACAGACGTATGAAGTGGAAGAGAAGTCGTAAAGCCAAAGAGCAAGCAGCCCTGACATCCTCACTGACAGATACAGAGAGAAAGGGGATGGACATTGCCAGGCCTCAGGCTGACTCACACAGCTCAAGTCTAGAGGATGAAGAGGAACTCGAAGGGGTGGATGAGGATGAAAAAGAGGAGACAGACATGCTGAGGGCAGGTTCTTTAGGCTCTGTAGGCTTTATGAGGAACGCTATGGGAGGAACAAGGAACTACAATTCTTATTTAGATGAGGAGCTGGGGGAAGGGACGAGAAGCAGGGTTTTTTCATAGCTATAAATTTCAGCACGCTTTATGTCTTTTCATGTTTATTACTCTTGAGAAGACAACACACAGTGCCATACTGTATGATGGCCTCCCTAAATAGCAAAAAAAGTTTACATCTGCACATTGGGATAGATATGAAAACAGATTTTATCTAAACATGATATCAACTTTGTCCACCTGGACATCATAATTCTGTTTTAAGGGCATTTTTGTGCATGAATTACATGAAACTGAATCTGTATGAAGGGGTGAGGTGGTTGTTGTTGTGCTGGTAATGGGGTGGGAGGGGGGATATAGCACTTTCATGGTAGGTAGGCTAGTGGATGAAAACAATAAATATCACCTGGAGATATTGTCAGTGTTACATTATTATCAGTGCTTCCCAGTCTGTTACAAATTTTGAACTAATATTGGAAACTTAAGACCAATTTGCATTCACCCACTTTAAGTTATGGGGCATTATAGCCTACTCATGGAGTGACAAGAAAAAAATGGTAGGCTACTCAGGTTATATTGTAGTTTTTTGACTAGGCATATCTTTTATAATATTCAGCTCTTTGTTTTGTATTATCTTTGTGAAATTGCATGTTATTCCTAGTAAAAGCAACACCCACAAAGAAATGACTGCATGTAGCTACTACTGTATAGAAATGAAAGTTTACTGTTGATATTGCAATTTCAGTTTGTGAATTCTCATATTGGTCTTGTCAATATAATTTAAAATTACAGAATTTAATATATTTCATCAAGAATGTAACGCCAATGGTTTGTGGAGGAAACTCTTAAATAAAGTTGAATTAATGAGTGTGTCTGTGTAACGACTTTTTACAATCCATCATGTAGCATCATCTCGATAGGCTACAATCACCGCATCTTCGGAACTTCGCTACTTTATTTCCGTCTCCTTACTTCCGGTACTGGGATTTCAAAATAAGGGCATGCATGGAACACTTTTACAAGGGACGTTTGGAACATAATAAAACATTATAACATGTATTTATGCATCGTGTTAAATTTAAATTCGCTTTATAGTAGGTATAAATTGCTAATTTTAATAGCCTCTGCCAGTTTCGCGGATTAGAAATGTCCCTCCTTGGCTACAGTGGTAGCCTGCTATGGTGACACAAACGATTGCTTGTTGCCATGGAAACGCAGTTAGACGACCAACTTCTAAAACCTCCGTTGTCAGCGGTGTTCTCATAACTCACGCGGAGTAAATAGCAGTAACGTTACCCTTGCTGCCCATCTTCATTATTTGACGTTTGGAAGGAGGTAAAGTTGCGTTAGACGTCCGCGGTTATGTTTATCAGCAACATTAGTCTGTTCAGCTACCAGCTCTCTGCGCCCTGTGTTAGCTTGGATATGTGCAGCTAACGCCAACGCCAGCTTGTGTAAGTTAACGTTTAAAAGGTGTGTAAACTGCTCTCAACAAAACACTACAATACATATTTCCACTTGTATTATCTTGTTTGATTGATTTGTTTATTTAAGTGCCGCCGACATGCACATTACTGTGCCCATCCAACATACGTTACAAATAACGTTAGACACTATAAATACACACAATAGCCTACAAGCCTACAATATAGTAAGTAGTCTTACGTAGGGTATGATGTTTTCTGTCATAGAGTCCATGGTTTTTCAATAAATCTGGCTAGGACATGGATCTCCACATTGAAAAACCAGCTCGACATACCACACTCAGACATCCAAAATAAGTCGATGTAAAAGTTCCTTCTTTCTCTTTTACAGTCATGTCTGCCGAGGTTCGAGGTCCAGGAGCACCTTGGCAGCCTCCCACCCCTGGAAACGATCTCAAAGTAACTAAAGACTGAACAGAAACAACATGACATCATTAATATCCTAGTTGCAGCCTTGGAACAGGCTACATGTTTATTAACATTTCACTCAATAGTGTGTTAAATTTGATCACTTTATATCCACCCCTCATGAGCAATGGTCCATGAGTCACATCTGTCCATTATTTATCATAAAGCTGTCACTGTCCTTTCTCTCCGTTTATGTCTTCCTATAAGGAAAACAAATAGGTGGGCTACTATTAGAGGGACAGTTTTAGAGAGAATGGGCCATAAAAGTCTGTAATAAAATTGATTATTGTTAATATTGGTCTATTTTGTATGTCCTTAAACAGTTACAGTGTTGCTCATCAGCTAGTGTCCTCTAAACTGCACTGTAATAAAACTGACCTCATCATTTGTGCATCAGTTGCTCTGATGTAATGGCACACATGCACAAAACATATTAATTCATGAATGATCTCATCCATTCTTGGTGGGTCTCACAATAATTACATTGATAAGAATGACAGAGTTCAGGAGTCTTTTTCAAAACAGCTATTGATGAATGGCTGTTCACCTCTGCAAAGACTATTAAATACTAAATGTTCAATGAATTATTTTTCTTATTCTAATGACTCTTTCCTAAACTCATCTTCTGCCCTGCTCGATAGAATCCACGGAATCACCACAGGCAAAAGGGAAGAGAGCGGCAGCAGCATGTATTTAACCAAAGAAGATGCTTCTTTGGTTTCGAAACGAGGCCAGAATTGGTCTGGGATGACTGGGACCTTGAGAGCGAGTTCACCAAAACAGTACTTTTAAAGAACACACTTAACAAGCTGCAGAAGCTACACGTGAGGTCTTTCAAACTCACATGGACACACCTTATCATATAACAAATGTAGGTATTTACTGTCAAGATATAACATCCTAACACTCTATCTCTTTGTCCCATCACAGGCCTCCAGTATCCAAGTTTTTCACTATCTCAATTCCAGAGATAGTTGTTCTCAGTCCAGGGGCTACTTTCTCCATTCCAGTCACCTTTAGACCATTAATGAGGGTAAAACATACAGTACCAAACTTAAAGGGATAGTTCAACATTTTGGCAAATTGGCTCATTGCCAATTAACATTAACCACGCTATGAGATAATAACGGAAGGTTACGAGACAGAGTTGTTTTCGAGGCAAATGCAGAGACTGCTTGCCGAAAAACTGCAGTTTTGCATGAATCTACCTCGAAAACAACTCTGTCTTGAGTTGTTGGATTGTGTATTTGATGAGTTTGATGAGGGAAACCAAGAAATCCCATGAGCTCTGAGCAGCTCACGGCTCTGCTCCCCTGTTCTAAAAATAGCTTGCACTGACAATTAAAGGTGATGAACCTACTGCTATGACTATAGCGATTATGGCAATGGGACAATTTGTCAAAATGTTGAACTATCCCTTTTATCTAGCCAATCTTACATACTGTATATTCTAAAAATGTTGTGTTGCAAGGCTTTTAAATGTAAGGAAACATATGTTTGTTCTTAAATTGCAGCCCTCATAAGTAGGACAAATTATAGTTATTTCAGGGATGTTACATGATCTAACTGTTTTCTGTCTTCTGTCTGTGAAATGTTTTGTCTGTTGGACTGCTTGGTACAGTGTGACTATGAGGACAGCATTGAGTTTCAAGGTAAAGATGGCAGTTTCCAAATACAGCTCCGTGCCCTTGTTCCCTGTCCTGCTGTGGAGATGCCTGACACTGTGCAACTGCCCATCTGTGCGGTTCAACACTCCTCAGATACAACATTCCGGCTAAAAAATTCAAGGTACATCACTGTTGCCCATCAATCCTTCCCATTTTTTTCTTCTGTGTCTGACTCTTATCCACTTTGCTCATACTCTTCCTCCCACAGTAAACTTGAGACAAGCTTTGAGTGGTTGTGTACAGCGCCATTCCAGCTGAGCCCTGAGCAGGGCCTGTTGAGTCCTGGTCAGGAGTGTCACATCAGTGTGGTCTTCCAGCCACAAGAGGCAACGGTGTACCAGCAACAGGCCTTCTGCAGGTTTGGAGAAGATGGGGACAAGGCAGAGCGCTGCTGCACTGTGCTGCTGCAGGCAATAGGTACTACAACCAGAAACTGAGACGATGAGTTTAGCAGATCCAAAGATTTTAGCTGCATGTTTATGTCAATGTATAAAAAAATTTAAACAAATTAAACAAACCAGCTTTGATTTGATGATCTTTTGCATTATGGAATGAGCCAACATTAGAAGTACAGCATTAATACTCTTGTCTTGCCCCTTTTTTTTCTAGCTAAATACCCATGTCTTCAGATAAGAAATCCAGCTGAGACAGAGGAAAAGCAACAGGGGAGTTCAGTGCTACACTTTGGTTCTGTGGCAGTTGGTAAAAGTTTGCAGAAGCACTTTGTTATCTCCAACCCCCTTCCTGTGAGTAGTACAAGAAGATGCACTGATGCATATGTGCACTCTGAAAGACCTTTCCTCTCATTTCCTTTTACCTTTTCCTTCAGGTAGCTGCGTCTTTCTCCTTGTCGCGACTATCTGGCGGGTTGCCTTTATTTGGGTCAGAGTTCAGATGTGATGTCTCCAGGGGTAGTGTGGCTCCTGGTGGATCACTACGAGTTACAGTCACCTTTTCTCCGGTTCTGGTGGATACTGTTTCTGTTGACTACTTATCTGTAAAATGCAGAGGGGCACTTAGCGAAACCGTTCTTAAACTCATCGGGAGCTGTGTAGGTAAGGAACCCACGGAAAAGCAAACACATTCTTAGTTAAAAAAAAACAACAACATTGTTTTAAAGTGATAAATCAGACACGGCATAAGTATATTCTTAAACATTTTCTGTATAACAGGAGGAGGATCTTCAATTCAGGATCTTAAAAAAATGATTCTTTTTGTAACTAGGTCCCAAGGTTTCCTTGTCCTCCTCTGTGCTCAACTTTGGCTGTGTTAAGGAGGGAGAAACAGTCACACAAACAGTGGATCTGGTTAATTCTTCACCAGCTGAGGCCATCTACCAGTGGGACATAGACTGTAATGGGCACAGTGTGTTCAGTATCCAACCAGCAAGTGGCACTGTACGCCCACATAGCCATATTACACTGAAAGCAGTTTATAGGCCCACACAGCCCATTGCACACCACAGGAGAGTGGCATGTCTCATACTGCACAAGGTAGGAGGCAATATGTAGATTTATACACACACGTACAATATGGAAGTAAGTAATTCTAACCATCTGCCTACATATTCTTCCCTCTAGGAGCCTCTGTTCCTTGATCTGATTGGTACATGTCACTCAGAACTTCAGAAACCTGCCATTCTGAAACCTGAACACTTGATTTTGTACAAGCTTCACTGGAACCGCAGACAAGACACTCTCAGTGCTGTGCAGCCAGACCAGAATTTACATTTGGATCAGCAGCAGCTGCACTCTGCCACGGAAGAGGTGAAGTGGCACAGAGAAGACGTTTTTTGACGATTTAAAAGTCTTGAAAGAACATACATGATATCTAGATAATGTATAGGTATAATATTGTCTCTTCGGCCCTGAATCTTTCTCTGTGTCATTTTCTAGCAGTCAAGCCACAGACTGGACAGTACTGCTCTTGTGTCAAGAACCCCCATGGAGGAGCTCTACCAAATTTGCTTGGGGTGCACGGATCCTCTCTTTTCCAATTCTTCATCCTCCTCGCATGTGTCTGTGGTGCCTAGTGAGCTGGTGTTTAATCACAAAATGTCAGGCTCCTTGTCCGCCTCAGCCTCTCAGCCCGTCTCTATCATCAACCACACCAGAGGGAAACTTAGGTACCACTGCCTTGCCTTGGATCTTGGCTTCTCACAGTAGTATTACCAGCACACAGTTTTTTGTATATTAAACCTTGATGGACTTTGTTCATCTGTTTTTATAGATTTTTTTTTTGGCTATGTCTGGTTCTGATTTTCTTACAGCCTGGTGTGGACTGTTGCCCAAGACTCTGCATTTTCTGTCAGTCCCTCATCATGCGACCTGGCTCCACTGAAATCCACCTCATTCAGAGTGACCTATGATCCCAAACAGCTGAACACTTTGCATGGAGCCCAACTTGAATGCTTTGGATGCTATAAAATGGTATATAGGATTTTCTTAACTACAGTAAAGCATCCACTAAAAAATGAGTTGAGATACATCTCTTTTGAGTTACAAGATATGCTGTCAAAAGTGTGTTCTTTTGGATTTTTCTTCATTTCTCTCTCATGTTAAAATCACAGCAGCAGTTTTTATGCAAATCTTTTTTGCTGATGTTGTTCACTCCTTGCCCCCCCCCTCTGGATGCTGTAGGATCACAATGGGGAGCAACTGTTGTGTCCGCCCTGGTGTGTTACTGTCAGAGTCATTGGCCACTCCTTTCAGCCCGGCAAAGAGCACTTCACCCCGTGCTGCTCTCTGAAGCCCACTCGAGTGGTGAGACATAACCATGAAAAAACACACAAATGTTTATGTGTTTCTCTCTCTCTCTTTATTTGTCTCCTTTAGTTGCTGATCCCTCTCTTGTTTTTCCATTCACCCAATAAACAACAAAAAATGAAGATGGCATTAAAGCTGATGTATCTTTTCTCTTGACATGAAACACTGCAGTACATCAAGGCTGAGGCACTATAACTTTATCGTCTTGTTCTTTATAGGTGTTTCCAGCCGTCAGTGCTCTTTCCTATCAAACGGTGCTCCTTCAGAATGGTGGAGACCTGCCTCTCACTTTCTGTCTGGACCACAGTTCAGACCTTGCCCTGGCCGAATCAATGTCTGTAATTCCAAACTGTGGTCTCGTCCGACCTGGTCATCACCAAATCCTCACCCTCAGAACAACTCCCACAGAGGACAATCCCAAACAGGGGTTCAGTTTACAGCTGAAGCTCAATGCAGCTAACCAAACAAAGGTACTAAACACACGGCAACTTTTGTATTGTTATTTAATAGTCATGCTGTTCTTGCAAGTGTTTCTTTCTGTTTTCTTTAGGAACTGAAAGTTGTAAATGCGGTGGAAAAGCCTTGTGTGTCTCTTGAGGGAGACGGCAGTTTATATTTCCAACCAACAATCGTGGGTTCGGAGACACAACGCACCCACCACATCAGGAATCTCAGCTGTTTACCGCTACGGTTGGTTCGCTGATTCCTGTATTTCTGACGTCTTTCAGTTTATTGTTTGTAAACCTTAATGTCATCATTGATCCTGTCTACAGCATTACTGTATCTCTGTGTTTGTCCTTTGTGTCAGGTTCCAATGGAGCATTCCAGAGCCGGACCAGGACCTTATCTCTGTTGAACCAGATGCTGGGGAACTCCATCCCAATGAGAGCTCAGTGAGGGGATTGAGAGAAGCACACATGACACTACATTTATGGACACAGTACTCACTTAACTTGAGCCAAATTTTATTGAGCTGTTGACTCCATTGATTTTTATTATAGGTCCAGACCTGGTCCTTCAGTCCGCTGGCAGAGAAAGCATACACACTCACACCTACTCTCACCTTTTGGCCAGTCCAGACTGATGGATGTAAAAAGTCGCAACACACCCTTAACGTTGTGGGAGTGGGCTCCAAAGGCTTCATTGAGGTAGGCCTGTCATTGAATGTGTGTTTGTATGTGTGTGTCTGTACTGTAACTTTGTGTTCTAGAAAATTCATATGACATTTAGAGTGAATAAATTCAAATTTTCAAATGAAGGTTGATGTGAACTGAACTAAGCAATGTTTGTCACCTCCCCAGGCAAAAAAAGCAGTCCTGGATTTAAAGGATACTCTAGTTGGAAGTTACCGCTCAATAGAAATTCCTCTGGTGAACAACAGCCCCTGTCCTGTGACCTTTCACCTCGCTGTGCAGCAGATATTTCAAGATGAAGAACTTATTTATGACCCTGAAACTGAGCAAATTGGTAAATTCTTCTGTGGTATTTGTGGCAGATGTTTTTTTGATTTTACCATGAGTATCTGTTAGCAAGGTAAATGAAAACAGTAGAGCCTGTCTGGTCTGTAGGTGTAATTAAAAGACTGATAACCACCGCTAGTACGGATACAGTTGAACCAGTGTACAGTATTAGTCTGAACATAGTCTGTACTGTCTGGCCCTTTTAGCACTACAGCTGGACTGTGAGAGCGGAACCATCACCCCACGCTCCACAATGCTGCTCCGATCAACCATCAGACCAAACAGACGAACCCAGTACTCGTGGAAAATCAGCTACCAGACTCTGAATACTAGTGGTAGTTAACAAAACCCACACACAAACTCTACATACTGGAATATATTCTGTGTTTGTTTTCAGTAATATCTTCATGCTTACCACTCTCTCCCTCTCCCTTTCTCTATCTGTCATTTTCCCCAGGCTGTGTGTCATCTCCTCTTCAGCCACTGTGTGAGGTGCGAGCCAAGGGTGTGTTCCCCACCCTGCAGGTGACAGATGTGCGCGGTGGAGGCAGCGTGGCCAGACTCAGCAAGGTGCATCTCTGGAAACTCTTGTCGCTGGGAAGCCTCAACAAGCACCTGCTGTCCAACCCCTCCTCTGCAGAACTCACTCATCGAACCCCCACAAGACACAGGTTAGGATATAGAAACATGAAACATTGAACCATTGTTTACACACACACACACAGGCTTGCACATATTTTTTGCATTTTCAATTAGTTTAGGCAAGTAGAATAGATGTCTTATATTTATAGTACATTGTGGTGTGTGCATGACTTTGTCTCTTCCTCTTGTCTCTAGTCTGCGCAATTATCCCTCCACCTTCACCAACACCATGTTATATTTCTACTTTGGTGCCGCTCCCATGAATTCAGACCCCTCAGATTTTGTGCTGATGTTGCACAACCCTGGTCCGATCCCTGTTGATTGGTAAGCAAACAACAGACTGTAGGTACAGTAATATGGTCATCCAAAATAAAACTACATCTCATATTTTTAATCTTTGTCACACAAATGTCCCTCTGTTCTGCTCTGTAGAAAACAGACAGCAAAGTTGCACTATCATAGACTGTAAAGTAGTATTTGTTACAGATTTCTACTTAGTTTTGCTCCACTGACAATGTGATTGACTAATTTATTTTTTTCTCTTCAATATTAGGGCATTCTTGTTTCCAGAGGACCAACAGATAGAGACGGAGTATTGGGCAGAGACAGGAGAGTTCAGCAGCAGTGAGCTGAACCTGATGAAGGTCAGGCATGTTATTATATTCTTATCCAAAAACATTAAGAAAGATATTAATAATGAGACTACATTTTACCTATAAAGAAGTTACCGACATAAAGCACAGATACTGTATGTTCACCTCATTGACAGATTCAAGAAAACCGTGTGTTCAGCATTTCACCACGTGTTGGAACTTTGCAGCCAGGCCAGCAGAGGGCAGTACACCTCAGCTACAGGTCAGTTCCTTGCGCACAAGATACAGTTCAGGCTGTTGTTCAAGTCAGAGAGTTATTATTATCTTGACAATGATCTGACAATGATCTCTCTCTATATACATATATATCAGAATTGCACTCTCCTAGGTCTTAGATGATCATTAATCATATGAGCCCCAAAATAACCCAAACTTCCTTCTTCACAGTCATTTTTTTGCTGGGTTAAATCGGCTTCCTGTTGTTTTCAAACTCTCTTATGGCAGAGAGATCTTGGTGAGGCACAACTCCAGTGATAATATAAAAAAAATAATTTGCTGGAATAAGTTGAATCATAGTTGTTAGATTTTCCCTTAACCTCAACTCCTTGTGATCTGTCATTATGCTCAGCTTAACTTCCAGGGTGTGACAGAGGGGCGAGACAGACCATTTCTCCTCTTTACCTCCAATCATCATGTCTTCACCTCTGTAACTATTGGGGACTGCAATCCCCCCAAGCAGGTCTGTGTTTTACTTAAAAAAAACGTTTAACTGATATATTCAGGCCATTTGAGTGACCTGTGGTCTGATAAATATTGTATTTCAATTAATATAATATTTCTGTCTATTATTAACCAAATTTTGTGTGTCTTCTGTTGCAGGTGTATGAACTACACAATGCTGGTGCCGTGCCAGTCCATTATGAGGTGGACAGAGCTGTGTTGTCACAGCTTCAGGTGGATAATTTTAACCATCCAGTGCTGTGTTGCCTCAACCCAGAAGGAGAGATTCCTCCTGGTAGGACGGCCATACTGGAATGGATCTTTTCTCCACTGGAGGCAAAGATGTATCATGTATGGATTAAACAATACTGTACTTACACTCTTTCATTCTGCTCTCGCCCTGCTGTTGTCCCTACAGAACCTACTGTACAATTGGTTTGTCCATCTTTCACTGGAGTTACAGTGTTTCGCCAAGTGTTTCCTTCTGTAGCATTATGGCCATTCAGCTCATAATAATAACAATATATGCCATTGTCTTTACACTATTAGTCATTGAGAATACACTGTCACCATAGGTTTAGTCTATTGCTTGAGATTTTGATTTGTGACTTGTGTGCACCACTAGATGGATATTCCAATCCACATCCAGGATGGGAAGTCGAAACTGGTGAGGTTTGAGGGGTGTGGGTTTGATAGTCCGGCACTAGGCTCCTCAAACCCCTTTGAATGCAGTGAACCCAAGGCACCAGTATCCTCTGTCCAGAGGGTGCCATTCCCAGGACAGGTGAGAAATTCAAGGGCATTTAATTCAATCATAATTGAATGTAAATGTGAGCTCAATTAGATTCTGCTGAATACCATTAATCTGTTCCTTGTCATTCTACCTTGGTGGCTGTTGTTAACTGTGGCTGTCTGCATTCATCTGTGTGTGTATGTTTGTGCATAGGTGGCATTTTTGTCTCAGGACAGTGTCTCTCTAGGTGACATCTCTGTGAGCTCACAGTCTTCGAGAATCCTCTTCCTCACCAACGTGTCTCAAACAGAGATTGTCCACTACACATGGGACCTGTCCCAGCAGAGGAGCCAGGTAGTAGGCGCAGAAAGGCATACACTACTGTACATGAAAGATATGTGTAATATTTCATGTGTTTGTGTAAATTAGATCATCTTGAGGAAGAAACAAACAGTTCCTCGCTCCTTGTATCTGAAAGTCACATACATGTGCCATATAACAAGTTGCTTTTTTTCTTTGATTAGCTATATGTTGCTATAAGAATTAGCTTTTATTTATAAGGGACTGAAGATGGAAATTAGCCGTTGGCTATAATCTTGCATATTTACATGTATATGTCCATTAATATGTATTGTCCCTATTTTAAATAAATAAACTAAAACTTATTTATGTTCCAGGTGACACACAAATAAAAGCCTTTTGAATCTGACAATGGAGGTGTAACATGCTGATGATGTTCGAGTCGTTGTGTTGTTGTTATCAGGTGGTGCAGATCACTCCACAGCAAGGCAGTCTGTGTCCAGGGGAGTGTGTACTTTGCGTCCTCACCTTCACTTCTACTGACTACCCAACCATTTATCAGCTGGATCTCATATGTCAGGTAGCACAGCAGTGCACTGTAAAGTCTCATCAAGCAGCACAATTGATTTTTTGTTTGTTTTTTTGAGCATATTAAATGTAAACACAATATTCACTGATATGTTAGCTCAGTCTTGGAGAGTGTAGTTCTCCAAACCATTGTATTCTCTATTTCTTTCCTCTTTACTCTTCAGGTTTTCCAGGAAGCTGGGCTGACTCGGTACCATGATGCTTGGAGGCGCTTAGAGGAAGAGAGAGAGAGGCAACTGAATGAATTCATTATCACAGACAAGAACCTTTCGGGAATCCAAGAGGATCTGGTAGATAAGGTCCTTCCTCAAATTGGGAAATTTTGGAAAATTTACGTTACTGTTTTCTTCTCCATATTCACCTTTTTACTTGTTACAGGAACCTGTAGCAGCTCCAGTAAGAAAAGGGCCACCACTCAGGAAATATAAGGTGGTCTTCATTTGCTGTAAAGGCTCTGTCCTGTGAATAAACATTATAATTATCAAATTCATTTGTCTACATCATACAATATTTGTAAGTTTTTAAATCTCCAGCATCATTTTGATGACACCTCTTTGTCTAATTTTCTTTGCTCTGCAGACTCTTCCCCCTATCTGTGCCAGTAGTAGCTATGAAACAGTGGGGTCTATTTGCACTAAGGCAACAAAAGCTGAACGACGGGCACGTCGAGAAACAACTAAAGTACGGAGGCAGCTTGAACCACCACGACCTGCTCTGTGGCATCTGGAGGTTACGGCACGCTCCCACGCACTTCCAGAGTACCTCACGCACTTTCCTGACCAGTTCAGTAATCTTTCTAGGTAAGGTAACATTAATGAGAAACATCCTGACCTTTGCGATACAGATAGAAATCCCTCTAAATGCTTGTAAACATTTCACTAAAATATTAAAAGTTTAAGAAATTAGTGGTCCATCTTCCATCGAGAGACAAGCAGTAACGATTATCTCTGTTGTGTTCCTCAGGCGTCTCCAGTCAGTCAAACCTAAGGAGCCCGAAACCACTTCTTCAAGCATGTCGCTCTCTGTTAGCCTGCCTGCACCAACACATGACCCTGGGAGAGACATTGTCACACACGTACTCAATTCTCTGCTAAGGTGACAAATACACACTTAGACCCATATGCCCCTAAATTATCTTGGTTGTTTGATTGTAAATGCAATTTTTAGTTAGGTACTGTACAGTAATGACTGGATTTACAGTTAGGTTAAAGGAATAGTTCAGTTTTTTTGAAGTGGGGTTGTATGAGGTACAATTGTCCACTAAGTATAATATCTGCAGTAGAAAGGTCTCTGCCTTCCCCCACCAAGAAATACAGGCACATCGTGCTGCACAGAGGCACAGGCAGTAAACTGTTGTGAATGGGGGGCGATTAATCAGTGTATTTTCACCGCCTATGAGAAGTCCTGTCTCAAAATAATACACCAGTTCAAGAGTACGATATAAAGTAAAAATTTAAAATGCATCTGCTGGTCGGAAAAAAGTTTGTTTATCTGGAACTAAACAACTCACTTAATAATCCTCTGTGCAGGCAGGCTTTGCGACGCGCTGGATCAATTCACCTATATTATACTTATGTGGCCATTTTCACCTCATACAACCCCTCTTCAAAAAAACTGAACTATCCCTTTAAGTATATTGTTTTGTATTTGTGTATCTTCCTCCTTTTTTTCCAGGAGCATACTGGATGATTCAGCCTTCGTCGACACTCTGGTAACTTTGGCCTCCAAGCTCCACCAGTCCTCTCAGTGCTCCCCAGTGTGTCCCACATCCTCAAGCGAGACAAAGACGGAATCACATGAAGAGCACAACACAGTGGACAGGGAGGGGACAGCAGGGTGTTCAGGAAACACACCTCCAACACAGAGCACACTGCACGCTCATCGTGTACCTGATGTCCTGAGTGAGGCTATACTGCTTAACACCTTCCAGAACCTGATGATGGAAGCTGTCAGAGGAGAGCTTGTCCTCACAGCACACCCACGCACTGTTATCTTACCACCTGTTTCTACCAGGTGAGGACAGACATATTTCACACATGCATGCATACACATGTGGTAGCTCTGGAAGTGTTCCCTCCCTCTTCTCTTTATTGCATATATCAGGATTAAAACATTATACAAAATGTTTAACATAATGTGTGTTTCATTAAAACCAGGAGGATGTCCAGAGCCATGGCTAATGAGAATGACACCCCAACATCCCAAAGGCCCAGCTCTGTCCATCAGCGGTCCACCTTTCCTCATTCTGGATAATCAGACACATAATTTGTATCTCTTCTGTATCCCCCTTTCCATTATACATCTTTATTCATGTGTCTGCTTCCTGGCCTGCTGACTTCTCACAGATTCCTTCATAAATATTTCATAAAAGTATGTTGTAGTTGTATTAAGTCATTACAGAATTTCTGAGCATAAGTGATTCTAACCTCTGACTATGACACTTTAGCAACATTTCAGTGATATGAAATGTCTTTGACCATGATATATTTTATATATATATAAATATATTTTATTTCTTTTTGTATGAGTGTGACAATATGCAAGATCAAGAACTTTGTATGGCTGAGGATACAATAAGACACCATTCCATAAAAATTTCACAATCAGACTTCATTCACCAATATTGCTGCAAACAACCACTTACAGACCCTGTGACCCTTTACCAGTTTTGAACCTTTGGCAATTACTTCACATCTTCAGAGTTTTCATGTTTGACCATCTGATAAATAGCAGTCGATAGAAACTGGGTTACAGTACAACAATAGGGGACACTGTTTATACTGTAGTTGTTATCATACAGTAGGTAGCTAACATCAATGTACATTGATTTATCTTTAATCATTTTTTTCACACATCTCATGTACATTTATTTTAAATTGGAACATTTATTCAGGCACAAACAGTATCAAGGCTGAGAACAAAGGCTTCATCAATGTTATACTATTTACACATCTTGTATTTAATTGGCTGCATAAATAGTCATTATGTCCATTTCACAACATAATAAATTAACAGGAAAACACAAATAGACACAATTAAGTTTCAAAACTTTTGTTACCTGAAAATGGAAGTTCCAGTAACTACAGCCAGAGAAACTGAGCAAAATCAAAGACAGAAGGTGCAAACATAAAAGGTGTGGTCACCAATATCCAGCAAAGAGGAGGAACAATACATCATCAAATCTCTCCATTCCCTTGTGAAAAATATCCTTGGGAAAAGATCTATTGACATATATTTCAATATGTAACATAGTTTGATTTGTGAAACAAAGGTAGGTTGTGAATGAAATCAGAATAACTTAAAGGCAAAAACAAAAATTGGATCACTGATTTATTTAGCAGTAAATTCAGTTCTGTCAGGACCACTATGTCAAAATAATATTTATTTACTTGCACAGTTTTATTTGGCGGTATGGTACTGTTCTGAGACCCCCTGCTCATCCACGCGCTTGCGTGGAAAGCCTGAGGCAGGAAGAGCACACCTTCCTGCCCTTCATGAGCCATCATGAACGGCATAAGCAGAGAGCGCAGCAGCAAAGAAAACCCAGACAGAGCAGAGCTGAAGACCACAGACAAAACTGTCTATTTTCCATTCTCCACTTGATATTTTTTCTATTAAATCTATACATTAGAGATCAACCACCAAAAGTCACTGAGGAACCTCTGGTTGAACTTAAACTGCACTTGAGGTGAGGTGACTGAGATCAGTGTTTGAATTTGAAAATGGTGGGATTTATCTTGTTGTGAAGATATTGGACCTGTTCCTTCTGAGTTCTCAACTTCTCAAATTCAAAGTAAGGAATCTGTAATAGAAAAGAAGAAGGTGGGAGTTGAGTCAAACAATATATTATTTAGATTATCTCCTTTTATCCAGCTATTGATTGCTTGGATATAGCAGCATCAGAGAAAAGATACTATTACATTTCAACTACACTATACTAATATGGATGCATGTTGGGTGAAGCATGTTGGCTAACTTCAGCTACTACCAAAACAAGTGTTTTTTTGTTTTTTTTAACGAATCAGCACCAATAATCCTGACCATGACAGACGTACCTGCACCACCTCAAAGCCCATCCTGCGCAGGTGTCTCCTCTTTGTGGCCTCCTTCCCCAACAGGTGTTGTGTGTTGCTGCAGAAACGGCTGTGACCATCTAAACACAGCGCCATCCTGGACACCAATATTAAAATGTAATCAGTCAGCTGCTTCAAAATAAAATTGGTTGATATTCCATTATTGTCTGTTGAAGGGATATATAATATACTGTGACTGCACCAGCTAGCAGTCTTACCTCCTGTGTGTGTGCTCCCACTGAGAAAGAGGCAGAACATATCCCTCCTCATCCAGACAGATCTCCACATCTGGACAGGAGAGGGCGACAAAACAACACAGCGTCCGTGAGGAGGAGAAGCAATAAAACAGGCCACAGCCTTCTGGGCCATTTGGTTTGATCAGGGATTTGTCAAACCAGTGATAAGCATTGTATCTTACTAAGTTTAAAACTGTAGTTAATAATGTTTAATGTGCTTTACATACAAACCATTATTATATGAGTAGTAACTCATAGGGATTTCCTTCGCTACAGGAAGCAAATATTTTATTTGCCCCTTCACTTGCATAGGCTGGAAATTACCGGGAATATTCACCATTGTAATACACGTATGTGCGACAGCAGCCTGTGTTTTTGTAATTGTATAGAATTCCTCTTTTGGTCAACAGAAGTTACTCACTATAGCTTTAACATGTGATGTACAATCATGTACCCAACATCCCCTTGCAGCTTACCTATGGTATATCCACTGGAGGTGAAGACTTTGGTAGTGTAAAGCTTTCCCCCAAGCAGCTGTGTTAGGGGCCCTTTGATATGCCTGTACATGAGACTATCCATAGGTGTCTCAAAGGCCTGGTCCACAGAGGAGAACCGCTTCACATGGAGGAAGTGAGGCAGTCTGGGACCCTGTTGAAGGAGGAATTGAGCAGGGCTCATCAATATTATTATTTGTATGACTCGACCACTTTTACATTTATGTGTGAAGGTAGGTTTAGTGAATGAGAGACACTTACCCTGTAGTACTGACACTCTAATGAGGTAGAGAGATGCAGCTGTGTCAGTTGTCCCAGCGCATTCTTGTCCAGTGGCTCCCCCCGTGCTGTAGGACAGACAAGGACGGCTTACACAAACATTGCATAACCTATTACATACACAGACAAACTAGACATCCACCTGTTGTAGCTTTGAGAGCTGTTCCCCTCACAAACAGCAAAATGGCCATTCATAATTAACTGTACTGTACAAAACACATGGTGAAATAATCTGCGTGAGCAAAGCAGCATGTTAAAACAATGAGGTTCTGAACCAGACACAGCTGACAGCACAGCTCACCTTCCTTCAAGCTGACACATACGTAAATACACTTACCCTGTAGGCTCTGGAGGAAGAATGGGCTCAAGACTCTGGACATGTAGTTAAGTGGAAAGCGTTCCAGGTGGATGCAGGCGTGCAGCACCTCTATCAAGGAGCGAGGCTGGAACTGGGAAAACCTTGTCGACAAGATACTCTCCAGCTTCTTAAACATCTGGCTGGAACACTGAGGAATAAGAGGATTTGTGAGAACATAATAGAAACTGGCTTCTCATCTTTTTGAAATTGTAATATCCCACAGCTTTGATTTTCAAATAGTTCCAGCCTAATACAATAACCATACTTCTTAATGTTGTTATAGATAATATTGATATGAGCCCATTTTTTGTTCAAAAAGCAGCTGCATGTTTGTGAGTGAGTTCCAGGCTCTTTCTGATGCTTGAGTACATACTGTACAGTACCTGTGGCAGGTAGTTGAGTCTTCCCATGGCAACGATCTGTTTTGCTATCTGAGGGGTGGTATGCCTCTCAGCATTGCACACAAAGTTCTCAGCGACGGCCTCAAAGATGGTCTCTGAGCGGCACCTCATCAGCAGACAGTACTCCATGACAGTGCTGATCAGCTCTGGATCGCACTCTCCCAGCCTCCCTGATGCACACAACAAAGACGTTCATCAGTCATTTTTTTCGCTTGTTCTTACGTGACCTCTGAATAGCACACACACACACATTCATATGACACACACCTGGCAGGTGTTTCTCCATGGCAGCCAGGAGCTCGTCATTATGCTGCCCCAGGACCATGAGCGCTGAGAGCACCTTCATTATTTCATCGTCGCTGAAAGCCTTAAAGACCCGCGATGCTCTGTGACTCAGCCTCAGCACCAGGGCAATGGCCTGTAGGACATAATATTTGTATGAGTGTCATGCCCTCTCATAAAGCTTCACTTAGAGGGATAGATCTAATATATTTGGTTCTTAAAAGTGTTAAATCGATAGTAAATAAACAAATTAATGGGTGTCCCTTCGACAGAGTGTAATAACTGTTATTGTGTAATTAAATAACAGAGTATGAAGTTATTAAAGTGACAGTTTGATGTTGAAGAATGTGTCAATAGAAGCTGATTTCATTTAAAGGGATAGTCCAACATTTTGGCAAATTCACCTATTGCCATGATCCCTATAGTCATAGGAGTAGTTTCATTACCTTTAATTATCGGTGCATGTTGTTTTGAGATCAGCGGGGCAGAGACGCGAGCTGCTCAGCGAACACAATGGAGGTGAATGGTACAGGTCCCCTGTCCCTCATCAAACTCATCAAATACACAATCCAACAACTCCAAAATACTCTGGTGGACAAGTTGTGACCTGCACATTCACCACGCTATGAAATAATCATGTATAATTGTGTAACATTATGACATATGAAGCAAATACTGACTGTATAGTTCCGGCTATGCAATTGCCTTGAAAACAACTCTATCTTGTAATGTTACATTATTATTTCATAATGTGGTGAATGGGCAGCTCACAACTTCTCCACAAGAGGGTTTTTGGAGTTGTTTTAATGTGTTTTGTTACCTCCTTTGTGTTCGCTGAGCAGCTCGCGTCTCTGCCCTGTGGACCTCAAAACAACATGCACAGATAATTAAAGCTAATGAACCTACCTCTATAACTATAGGGATTATAGCAATAGACAAATTTGCCAATGGGGAACTGAGAGCTGGCTGCTCCTCCTACCTGTTTGTGCTGTAGCTGCAGCAGGGACTGCAGAATGGAGCTGACTTGACTGGCTTTCAGGCGGTGGACCAGCCTCTGTGTGTGTGCATGCAGAGTAGACAGCATGAGTGCCTGCGGTGGGCTGGCAGGATCGCAACACGAGGCCAGCAGGGAGTAGACTCTGACAGCAACACGGGGAGAGACCACATCCTCTTCTACAGCGGCACCCATGGAGTCCAGGACCTTTGCCGCCAACACTGACTGGCGTCCTTCCAGGGCGTGTGCCACCTCACCCAGGTGGCAGAGCTGTGCCACACCGACGTCCCTGCTTATGGAGAGCAGCTCCAGGCACTCTTCCATCAGTCTGACGACCAGAGGGCTGTGGGCTTCCAAGCCAAATTCAACACATGCTCCAAGTAAAGTGGCCAGTCCCTCTGCCCGGTCACTGCTGGGGAGGCCTGCCAGCCTGGAGCACAGCTCAGGAATCACACGCCCCTCAAACAGAGACTGGATGCTGACCTGTGCAGAGGCGCTGCCCTGTGGTTTGGTGTAGGGGCTGTAGGGAGAGAGGTGTGCAGCTGATCCTGGTACTGTGTTAGAAGAAGGCATGCGTCTGACACTTAGCTCTTCTGGTCTTCTCCCAGGTAGATGGAGCGGGGCGGGGAGGGGGGCAGCGCTCACCTGCTGGACCACCGCCGTGTTTGTACTCATACTACTGTGGAAGGGTCTCACTGGCTGCTGCGCGACCACTGAATCCACATTAGAGCATCTCCCCACTGGACTGCAGCGGATGAGGGCACGGTGGAAAGGCAGACATGTGGAGGTGTGCTGCTGACACGCTGCCATCACAGACCAGGAGATGCAGGCTATGGACTTCATTGTGTCTGTCAGTGATGTAACAGCTCCCTCCTGTAACAAAGTCAAGACAAGAAAAGTCACTGTCAGTTTCCTGTCAGACTTTTACAGGTGTGATTTGGAATATAAAGCCCAAACATTAGTTGAAGAAAAAGAAAAACACAAAGACACTTAACGACAGTGCAAAGAAACAACAGAGATAAGAAAACTCGCCTTTAGCTATCAAATCTGAAATCATAACTCGAGCATTTAACCATTGGTCGTGAATGAAACTTAATTTAAATCTGCGTGAGTATGAAAAGACGCTCATGTGAGGAACAACTTACCTCCACGGACACAGCAGGACTCGTTTGAGAAGGGCTACAACATATTACGGAACTCCCCTCCAGTTGTTTGGTTTGGTAAGAGGTTGTGTAAGTTAACATGTGTTTACATGTGCTGCCGCCCTGCGGTCACGGCGCGTACTGCAGCCTGCCGGGATATTATATACTCGACTCTTCCTGCTCTGATTGGCCGAGCCACACCTCTGTCTGTCGGTCTGATGGAGGATGTAGAAGTGCAATGAAGATGTGGCCACGTGCGATCTTGTCATAAAGCTGTCATATTTAGAAAGCAGCAGTAATCATTTTTAAATGTTCACTGTCAAAACTGTGACATATGTTTCAAATGAAATAAGCTATATCAAATAAGTTAGGCTATAGGAAGAACAACCTCCTGTGTTGCCAAATACAGTAGTGACATTCCCTTATTGTCTGTATGCAAGTTTTCTTTTTAAGAAATACTAATGTGTCACAGTTTCAAAGTAACCTTTACTTGTACATGTTAATAAGTTGTTTTTAATAGACTCTGCAAGTTTTTCTTTTGTTCATCCTTTCATATCATCTTTTCTGTTCCCTGATGGAGGAAGATTATCTGAAAACAGAGCTTGAGTCTGAGCAGAGATGAGACTTTTTTGAGGTGAGTGTTTGGTTTTGCACAGAGGTTTGGTGAAAGTAGTCAAAATATTGTGTTTACTGTTTGGAGAAAAGCAAAAGATGGAAATTAGCTTAAAGTTCTGAACTGGTATAGTGCATCAAATGGCAACATTTATGTTTGAACACACTGTCCCTTTTAAATGAATTAAAATTGGATTGAATTGAAAAGGTTTTGAGAAACGTGTAATAGTGCATTTGTGAAAAACACGTAGCCTAGCTACCTACTTCATTGCTCATTTATATTGCTTAAATACTTTATTGCTTTACAGTGCTTACAGTAGGTCAGACTGACACTGAGTTGTGAATATTTTGAGAATATATAAAATACCATTTTCTGTTGTAGAGAAAAATAATAATTTATGGCGCTATGTGCTCTGAGCATCTTGTTTTCCATTTTTCTATGTAACAAATGATGGTCTTTTATTTTGATGAACTGTCTGTGGTCAGCTTCATCATGATGCTGCAGCAATACAGCAGCACTGCTTAGCTTCAAACTTTTGCCACAAGATGGCGCAACATACAAAGAAACTGACATGCCCCACAGCTCACACAGCCCATGTTGCCTTCAGTCACAGCTGAGCTTGATTTCCCAGGGAACATCTATGAGTGGTAACATTATAATAGTTATTATTATAGCATTTATTAAACATCTGAGACTTGTCTTTTATCCAGAATAGTGTCATACAGTACAGACAGTGGAGTTAATGACAGTGTTATTATAAATGTCAGAAAATATCTGCTTTTTTAATGACATATTGTCTGATAGAAACTGTGTCATATCGAGGTCACAGTTTTATTTTGATCTGTTGTTGTTTAGCAAGGTCAAAACCAGAATGTGCTGCTTCTAAAAAAGCTTTGAATTTGCTCTGAGGGCCTTGTGTGTGGCTGGTGAGACACAAAGTGTGTGAAGGTTGATCCAAAAGTCATCTCCCTCTATCTCGAAGACCATCTGTGTGTGTAGTGTGTGTGTGTGTGTGTCTGTGTGGCTGTGTGTTACCCATCTGGCTGGTCCCCTCTATCTCTCTGCAAACAAGCAGCAGCACCATGAGCCCTCTGGACACGAGTTGGACAGAGAAGAAAGAGTAAAAATACCCAGGGCTTTCAAATGGTGAGCAGGGCAGACTAGATAAGATCTGTTATAATAAAGTTACTGTTCTGCCGGTAATGCTGATGAATCACACTGAATAGTCACTCTGACTGAGTGGAAATATTTACATTTATCTTGCTGTAGTAAATCTTTAAATGAGCAGTGTGACCAAAAATATCTGTTTACAAGCAACACAAATTCTGGGGTTTAATCAGGTCATTTCATCATCATAAATCATAATCATAACACAAGTCTTATAAAGTTCCTCCTGTGATACAGGATAGCATACGTCTGTTCAATTTGCATTGAACAATTAATGTAAAAAAAACAACAAAGAAAACACTTTTAAAGACAGGGAACTTTGTGTGCTAGTCGGAGAAACTGGCAATAGTGTTGGAAACTTACAAAATGTTATTAACACAGTGGAAACACGTGCCAGTACACACATTGATCTATGTACCCACAAACACACAGTGTGTGGGAATAACATCACACCACACTTTGGCCAAATCTAATCTAATAATCAAAAGTCCAGCGGTGATGTTATCATTAGTCACAAATGGATGTGACGCATTTGGAGAACATGTCTACTCGGTCCCCGTCTAGCCAAAATTATTGCTGCTATTGGATTAAAGATAACACAGTCCAAGTGGTTAACTTTATAGTGGGAAATTAGGAAACTCTGGTGGTTCATCATATCCACACTCAAGTGCTCAAAACTTGAGCAGATGTTAAGTTGCTTATCTAGCATCATGTTACTGCTTAAGGGCCATGACAAGTTTCGGTTCAGATTGAAAGAAGATCAGAACAGCTAATCAATAATGTTTTCACTCGCTGCACATCTCAGGGCTCTCTGCAGCGCTGCTTTTGTTTTAAAAGGGCTTATTAGCTGCTGAGCGGCTGATGTCATAACCTGTAAAAACGCTGAATGCGTAAGAGCTTGCGTGCCACCTTAAGCAGCTGTTCTCATTATTTTGTCCACCCCTACAAATTAAAGGACATATTCCCGAGCATACACCAGCTGGACAGTTTAAGAATAACTATTCTGATCCTGATAAAAGTACAACATCATGCAGCTGAATGGCCAGTGTTAATCTATGCACTGCTATGTAATGTGTACTGTAATTTGATGACTGATTGTTGCTGCAACATGTAAACAGTATTTTATATCATGACTCACTGAAAGGGTGATAATAAATTGTTGGTAATTAAATCTGACAAAAAGCATCATGTTTCATGACGTTTTGCGAACAGACCCTGTGAGTGTCTTTGAGGTCTGACAAATGTGTTGAACTCATTTTCTCCCTCATGGAAAAAAAATAAATAAATAAAAAAAATAACCATATATATATATATATATATATATATATATATATATATATATATATATATATATATATATATATATATATATATATATATATATTCCTGACTCAATGAATCGTGCATTATTTACGTATATGTTTGCACTGGTGAGTTTCTGCCACGTGTTACCTCAATCTGAATCTTTTGGCATAAAAGTGTATTTGTGATAACGACCAGAATAAGCTTCTACCACAGAGCTACGAGAGGTCAAACACTCCACTTGGTATATTTTATCACTGTCAATTAAACCCAGATCGATATAAAAGTGACATATTTGACAGGAAATTATACTCAACTGTACTCTAATTTAATTAAAATTAATAAGAACAATCCACGGGTCTTGTTTAACACTGTGGCTATAAGCTGACTCAGTCCCCCCCTGTTTTCACCTCATCTCTTACAGCAGACGATTTTCTAAAATTTTTCACCGATAAAATATCATCAATCCGAAATGTAATCATTGCTCAGCAGGCCCTCAGCAACACTGTCAGTCCTGGCCCTGAGACCCAGCTCTCCTGCTCTCTTCCACAGTTCCGACCAATCTCCTCCGAAGCTTTAGCTTCTCTTGTGGCAGCCTCCAAGCCCACTACTAGTACATCTGACCCTCTCCCATCTCCCCTCTTTAAGGAACTCTTTCATATTTTAAATGGTCCCATACGCACCATCCTGAACCAGTCTCTCTCCGAGGGATTTGTCCCTTTAGCATATAAATCTGCAGTCATTAAGCCGCTACTCAAAAAACCCAACTCTGACCCACTGGTTCTTGCCAGTTATCGACCCATCTCCACTCTTCCCTTTGCATCTAAACTACTTGAGAGAGTTGTTGCCGGCCAGCTGACTGATCACCTTTCCACTAACAATCTTTTTGATAAATTTCAATCTGGCTTCCGCTCCTGTCACTCCACTGAAACAGCATTGACCAGAGTCGTTAACGATCTGCTAATCACAGCAGACACTGGGTCAGCATCTATACTTCTCATGCTTGATTTAAGCGCAGCATTTGACACCATAGACCACACCATCCTTCTTCATCGATTGGAACACTGCGCTGGTGTCCAGGGGACTGCGCTGTCATGGTTCCGCTCCTACCTGTCTGACAGAACCCAGTGTGTCAACTATAATAATTCTCACTCCAAATGCTCTAGTAGTGTAAGGTCTGGTGTACCCCAGGGTTCTGTCCTTGGCCCTCTTTTGTTCTGTATTTACCTGCTTCCTTTAGGTAGGATCATTTCTGAATGCGGCATTAAATATCAATGTTACGCGGATGATATTCAGCTGTACATGCCTTTACGGCCCAATGACACCTCCCAGTCCCATAATTTTGAGGCTTGTATCGGCAAAATTAAAACATGGATGAGTCAAAACCTCCTCATGTTAAACACTGCCAAGACCAATTTAGTTGTGTTCAAATTGTGTAATAATAAGCAGATGTCTCCATCCTTCTGTTGTACTGTTGATGGTTGCACGATTACGGAAAGTCCACATGTAAAAAATCTAGGAGTCACGTTGGACCCCTCCCTATCATTTCAGCCTCATATCAGGGAAATCATTAAATCAGCTTTCTTTCACCTTCGTAACATCGCCAAAATCCGCCCCGTTCTGTCCCATCACTACGCTGAAATTGTCCTTCATGCTCTAGTATCCTCCAGATTAGATTACTGTAACGTTCTCCTCTCCGGTCTTCCCGCCTCTACAACTCATAGCCTTCAACTTGTACAGAACTCAGCCGCTAGAATACTGACCAAAACCCATAGACACAGTCATATAACTCCAGTCCTGAAATCTCTCCACTGGTTACCGGTCCAGGCCAGAGCTGATTTCAAGGTCCTTCTCCTTACATATAAGGCATTGAATGGCCTGGCTCCATCATACCTGTCTGAATTACTCATACCCTATATTCCACCCCGCCCTCTCCACTCTGTAAATTCTCATCTTCTGGTTGTTCCCATAGTCAATAAAAAATCATTTGGTTATAGGGCCTTCTCCTACCTATGGAATAGTCTCCCACTACATGTCAAACAATCCACTTCCACCGTAACTTTTAAAACACTTCTTAAGAAGCACCTTCTTACACAATGTTTTGGCAAAATTTGAGTGTCCTATTTATCTCCCTGTACGTTCTTTGCTTGTCCTCCACAGTAGGCTATGTTCGCCTATTTGGCCTGTATTTTTTCCTGATCATTTATTGTAAACTGTTGTGTAAAGTGACTTGCTATTTCTATTATTGTAATTAATTTTGTAAAGTGTACCGAGACCATGTTGCACCATGGTGATTTTACACTTTAAATAAACTAAACTAAACTTCACATCTCATTTGAAGTTCATTCACTGACTTTTGCTGGGTAAAATTCAATCAAAGCTTGAGCACTTTTATGCAGCTAGAATTTATCTTGTAAATTTATCTTGTGAACTAAGAATGTAAAAGTGTTTCCAGTCTTGTGTTTTGAATTTGGCCACAGTTATGCCTTTAAAGCAGTGAAATAATCCTCTAAAAAGAGGTCACAAAAACCCATTTATAAAAGCAGTCACATAAAATCTCGCCAAAACTTGAGGACTATATTCACAGGCACCGTGCACTGCTTTCTCCTCTACTCTCTGTCTGTGTACAAATATGGCACTGCAGGAGGAGATTCTTGAACAATTCAAATTCCTCTGGCAGTTCAAGTGATATAAGTTAGACCTTTCTGAAAAAAGTACCTGTTTCATTGGAACCTTCCAGTTTAACTCATCAACTGGACATCCAATCGATTCCAAGCGTCTGCACATTGTTACGATTCAAATAATGTGTATTCAATTACAATAGGGTCACTGAGCTGAACCTGGGCCAATCTTGTGAGAGAGAGAAAAAGCAGGATATATGCGAGTCACACCAAATTATGTCGTTTTTGTTGACAGATCGCAGCCATCCTCAGTGAGGAGCAGTTGCCTGGAACAGGGTTTACTTTCATTACTTGCTGTAACAAGACCACAATTTTGCATAACTTCAGTTCCTTCCTCTCTGAAAACAGACTTTCTGCTTCTGGACATGTAAAATCATGTGGCTGCGAGAGGTATCAATATTTCATACTACAACCTCTCTCACACTTAAAGTGTGTGTATGTGTGTGTGTGTGTTATGAAGGAATTTTATGAACATGCCTTTCTCCTGGGGATTCCAGGGATGACTGTGGTTTGTTTTAAAAAGGTTAGGGCTGTCATATGTTTCTGATTTAGATCTAATTCAAGTTGTCATATAAAATATTAGCTCCAATGGGATTTCTAATCATTTTTGATCATAATCGCCGGGGAATGTGTTTTGTGGACTTTTGAGTGTGGGCGAGGCATTTTTCTGTGGAAACAAAAGGGTGCACGTGTGGCATAGAGAATAGGAAAAAAAAGGAAGAGAGAGAGAGAGAGAGGGTGAAAGAGAATCACATCCAGAGATAGGTGGTGCATTCTGGCAGACAGTAGGAATCCATTTCACGCCCAGATGAAAGCAGTGTGAGAAGGGGAATGTGTGTGCAGCGTGTGTATGATAGGTGTGGCGGGACAGGGGTTAGGCCTGTTAGCTTTTCCTGGGTGGAGGAGGGAGGGAGAGAACACTTCATAACCCGGACCAATGCTCTTTCGATTCAATCAATGACAGACCCATGAGTAAACCACATTATTGCAACCAATTGTTTATTTAGTATTTTTTTCAGGAGAGATAAAACTCCTCGTATTACATTTTTTAATTCATTATGACACAGACTTTTACAGTATTCCAGTATAGTACACAACAGTATCCACTGTGACACAGTAACTTGGGTTAGGGCATCACCAAAGTATTCAGATTCAACATGAATTTCTGTACCAATTGTCATAGAAGTCTATCCTATAGTGGTCAACATGTATGTACCCCTAAAGGCCAGAAATGTAAACCTCATGAGTGACAGTGTCTGATGACTAACTGAATTTTTACCAACTATTTTGCTTTCCATAAATCCATTTTATTACCAGAACAGTAGTTTCCACTGCATTGTAATATTCTGGGCATTCTTAAAACGTATAATTTCATGTGACAGGCTTTAAAATAAACAGACACACACTGTCCTGAAACAGGTGGGATTGTGTTGAAATTATATCAGTGTGGACTCATGAGAAATTTTCATGTCTTTGACTGAACATGCCCATATTCAAAGTGCTGGAGTTTGGAGGATGCCAAAGGAAACATGAGGATTATATTAAAAAGGTCTGACACACGGGGCATGGGCTGCAAGATCAAGTCCAACTTTTGTCATGTCATGAACAAATCCTTGTTTCACTCCTGCCATTCTTCTCTCCCTTAACTACAAAAAATCTTGTAGAGCAAAACTAACATTATAAGTTTAATGTAATGACTGAAAAATGCACTGCTGGCAGCTCCGAGTGAAGCTCCTGTATCTATCAGGGCGTTCTCCTGTACAACTCTGATCTAAGTCCTCACAGATGTCTTATAGGACACGTCACATATCTCCACTATTAGATACGTAATTAAAATGAAACAGCCAGAGAATAAACAACTGAAGAAATTCTCAGCTAATCACAAAACTCTTCAAGGTCGACATGGTGTGTCAACGTCACGGGAACTGGGATGAGGGAGGGTAGAGAGGCTGCAGTGAAACTAGAAAACCCTGGTTACAGCTTCTGTGTTGGCCCGCATCTGTTCTGCTGAAGCGTCCGTGGGTAAAACACCAAGTCATCTGTACAGTTGTTTTGAAGCAAACAGGGAGAGACAGGACAGTAAAGCTCCCAGAAGGCCACACTGATGGTTTTTTACCCATGGGCCTCAAATCACTTACACTTTCCTGCCAAGGGATACTTAAGCTTTTTATACTGATTTAGTAGTAACAGTCAGTCACCTGCTTTTAACTCAGTTTAGTACAAAAAACTTGAATTAAAAGTGGCACGGAGTCGGTCACCACCCCTTTCAGGCACACATTTGGAAACTCCAACATTTGCAGTATCAGCTGCAGAGTATAACCCTTTTTATGTGTGTTATCTTAATATAAATGACTTTTGTCTTCAGAAGTGTAGTGTATATACATTTTACAATATCAGTGTATTACAACACTGTGCCTAATAGTTATTCTGTGGTCAGTGGAGCTCAGGGACTGTGGCCAAGACTGTGGTGATGAATTGTGGAGCTGTGCGCGGACAAGAATCTGAACAATACACATAATGTACAATATGAATCTACTGTATGTGGGCTGATGGCCATCTGGTTAGGGGCTGTGCAGCGTCTCCTCCCAGCAGGCAACTAAAGCTGTGAGCCAAGACCCCAGGCCCAACACCCTGCCGGACTTTGAAATCAGATCTTTATTGTCCATAAAGCCTCAGCCAAGTATGAAGAATCAGCCCTCCCTAACAAAACACACTCATCCAGCAGAGAGAGGGACAAGACGAAGAGAGAAATTGGGGGGAGAGTGAGACACAGATACAGAAAAGAGGAAAGAAATTGGGGGAAGAAAAAAAGAGGTGAAGGTGGTTGAAAGATAGATGTGGAGAGAGAGAACAGCCGGTACATAGTGTAATGTTTATGCTCACAACTATGCTGCAGTTATTTATAGGTTATTGAGATAACTCAATTTCCATAACTTTCTAATTTTGTTGCAGTTGGTGCCAGTTCACATATCAACACAGCACTCTCCAAAGAGTTCAGCTTCCTCTGCCAGAACACCACGAAATCTTCTGTTTCAGGCACCACATGCTAATTCACCATGTTTTGATTTGATCACATGACACATGTAGGGAAGAGAAACAGGTCAATGAAGAGAGAGAGAGAAAGGGAAACATGTGTAATTATTATGAAGGCTAGAGGTAAAGTAAACAAATATACACACAGTACATTTACATATAGTAGAGACTTGAGACTTTTTCAATAGATACGCCTTTTCTTTCTGCTGTAATAAACAAAGTTGTTCATTATTTGTGTAAAGCGTCACTAGTGGAGGAGTAGCAGTTACTACATCCGTCCCCCCTGAAGAGTTTAGAGAATAAAGTGGATTTACAGAGCTACACTTGTTAACAGCTTTGTATATTCTACAACTTTTTATGAGGGTGCACTAAGAGAGGACCGAATATGCACTTGATGAGTCGTCAGTATATTGTGCTATTGACCACTGACTGACTCAGTGGCTGAATCATAGTCAATGAGAAACTTCTCATGGCTGGGATGCTGATCCACAAATATTTATGTGAGTCAATAATGATTTATCAGTGTTGTTTTTCTCCCCATTTGTTCTCCAGTAACTCACCGTTATTTACTATAAACAGTCTTAAGAGCTATAAAAAAGCTGTTTCTTAAGTTTTGTTATTGCTATATAGTCAATAGCAGGAATAACTGTTTACATAGGAAACCTGTGCCATGCCAATTTTAAGTCTTGGTTCTATAACTTTTCTTCTACTGAAGTCAGCATTAACAGTTAAGTTCTTCCTGTACCATTAAGACTTGTCACATTTACATAGAAACTAGTTTCCAATCTCTGCTCTGATATTAGTAACTATTCACAGTATTGTTATTGTGTTATCTGCATATCTGCAACACAAAACCATATTAACATTCTGTCCTCTCAAGTGTCATTATTTCCTTTGCAAATAGGAGATTTGATTAGTTCTACACTAATCATCAAAAAAAATACCACAGAAATGTACATATACTGTGTATGTGCACACACAGTGTGTGAAATTAACATTCAGTAACGTACCAAATATGGGTCAACATGAATAAGGGCAGCAGTTAGTAAATGACTTGCTGTATTCACAAGAATCTAATTCTGAATACAGAGAGCAAAGTTAGTTAAAGTAGGACAAGATGCAAATGATTTAGCTCATTATGCTGTAGCAACTGTTGATCTAGGTAGCAGACAACCGAGTGCCTCATCCTCAGATCTCCAGCCTCTTCTTAACAACGGTAGGGGAATTGTTCTAATCACTGTCATGTTAGGTCGCAACCAGAACTGAACTGGTGCTAATGACCCCTTTTCTTTTTTTATTACAAGCAGTCACCCACACTGAAATGACACAAACGATACAAAACTGTCCCTATCCTCTTTCACCAGATGAACCCACTGAACTGAGATACATGAGCAGTTCCTCCACCTGCTCTTCTGACTGTACTACACAGGTGAGCTCATGTTTTAAGAGGTTTTCCTATGTGACTCACTCAGCTGATGCTGCCAGGTGAACACATGTGTCTTGAGGACTTTCGCTTTCCCGCATGATAGTAAGACCCTTCATCACTGCTATGCAACAGACACTACACATGTTTACAAAAAACTTGACAAGCATGCAGTGCTTCTGACAAATGTCTGGTTTTGAAGAGGGCGTATGGTTATAATGCCAAAACTGGTGCAAACGATTCTTTTAGTACATTTCTAATGAATGCAGATAGGATCTGAACAGTGTGGGCTGATTGGAGATTTGACATCACAAGCCAGGCTATCAAAGAATAAAACTTTGACCAACAAACAAAAACATGTATGACATGACTCATTAACTGAATGTGCTCACTTGTTGCATTGTGGAAAAAAAAGAAAATACGCCTCTATTCACAAGTAGACTTATGTTTTGCATAGCACATGTCTGCACCTTTCCACCTGACTTACATGTCAGTTCACATTTTCAACTGCATTACCACAACCGCACTATGATACTTTGACCAATACAAAGTAAATTAAATGTGATGATTCAGCTCAAGTAAACTTCAAGTCCAAACACGTTGTTGTTCACGCTGAAGGGAAATGAATGGGGATCATGTCTGATGGAGAGCTGAGGGGAAAATACACTCAAAGCTCTGCAACACTATGGAAATTCTTCAAACAGCTGCGATGTAAAGTATAGACAACATGATGTAAATGGACCAAATCAAGAAAAACTCAAGTGTGTTTTCAGTGGACTCGCTTCTAGTGGTTTTTCAACCTTTTTACAAGGTAGTGACACACAAAAATATTTGAATGGATGGAAAGTTTGGATAAACAAATGAAACCTGACACGACGGCTCAGAATTTGCTGAGCTTGACTGTGGGTTAAAAAGAAAGAAAGAAAGAAAGAAAGAAAGAAAGAAAGAAAGAAAGAAAGAAAGAAAGAAAGAAAGAAAGAAAGAAAATCTGATTAAGAATTTTTGGAAGCTTGAGTGAATTGTCGAGAGTAAAGCGCACATTTGGGGCTGTGCCTCAACATAAATGGGACTGAGGCCTTCTCCAAAAAGACAGTGGTACATGACTGGGTGAGTTCTCCTTGTGTTACACTCGTGATTGATTGCATCACTGCAGTGGAACGAAGTCGGGTGTCAGGGCTTTTATGGGGGACTACAGTACAGTGGTGTTGAATTTCAATGGATATGCCCTTGGCCAGGCAGGTGATAATACTACCCCGTCCCTACACACACACACACACACACACACACACACACACACACACATGCACACAAACTTCATGGTTTCTCTGGGGGGCAGCTGTTACACTTTAGACACTTGTCTTGTGTGTACAAAAAGTTTGATATGACATAACAGTTTTCTCTTTCTAACAATTCATATAAAATTTGTATAAATGTACCATTCCATCCAGATGGAACAATAAACATAAAGGTGCTCCCTCACCTGTACTGACATAGGAGGCCATAAGCTTTTATTTTGGGTTCACCACAAACTATGACAGGTTTCTGACTTCAGTCTCTCTCTCTCTCTCTCTCTCTCTGCTCAGACTCTGGTCCTCCTAAAACTAATTGCAGTTTCTTTCTCTCTCCCTCCCTGAGTGACAGCGAGGATTTCGCTGCGCCCGGAGCGACGTCACACTAAGGTGGAAGAAGACGAGAGCATTTTTTCCTCCCTTTATCATCCAAAGAAAACACATCGTCAGACCTGTGGCACACAGACGCCTCTACCTGCAGCCGGTGCGCACCCAAAAAAAAAAAACCCTGTCCCATCAGCGCGTCAGCTCAGAGCGCACGGGCAACATCCATCACAAAAGCAAACTTTTTTTAATTATTATTATTTCATCGGAAGGCGGCAGCGCTCATTTTCGTCTTTAATATCATTTCATGGTTAAAAAGGAAAAGCAGAGACTCCGAGCTGTCCTCACAAGCAAGAGTTCGTGTCGTGCGCCGTTTCGCACTCGGGGAGGACCTCGCCGCCCTGTCGCCTCTCTTTCCTCCTCAGCCCGCGGTGAAAACCGAACAGTTGTAATGTGCTGCGACAGATAGAGCAGAACGACAATGAAGAGGTTAACCACACCTTTGAAAGCGGACGTCTCTTCAGTAGCCTCTTGACCAACTTTGCTGCGCATTAAGATGCGCCCGACAGAAGAGGAGTTGGATGATGAACCCTTCGCGCTCTCGTTGACAGACAGTTTCCAGTGAGATTTTTTGCTGAGTGGCGCCGTCAGAGAACGAGAACCTCCTATGTATTTCAGAAATAACCCAACTCGGTGTTGGCTTAGCTGAGTCAGTCTAAACTTTGCTGGGGGAAATTCTCCTTGAGGATTTGCAGCGTTCAACATGACGGTTCGTCTATCGCGGATCCAACTGGCCCTGTTCTTTATCCTGCTCTGTCCGGTCAATATCATCGGACTGTGGTGGTAAGTGTTGTGTCTTTACCACGTGTTTTTATGTCTCTCTGTCCGCTGTCAACCTGAGATTCACATGAGCTCATCCGACTTAGTTTTATTTAGTTTCTGCGCGCAAACATGGGGCGTAATCATGTTATCTATAATTATCCACAGCACCATCACTCAGCATTAGCTTACCGGCTTTTCACCTAAATACTCACAATGCTTCAGATTGTTCCCGGGATATCCCGAGACTCTGGTCCAAATACAACTGTCTGTGATCACTATAACTATCCAAGGCTCCAGCAGCAGGATGTGAAAGAAGAGCTGACACAATAAAGAGAATCAATAAAAAACGACCACATGAGTAATGACGCACACAAGTACTTGTTTCTGAGATTAACCCTAAAATAAAACATCTTAGCCTGTTTAAATTTGTTGTCATGCAATGCAGTTATCAGTATATATATTTTTTCTCTTTATGTTCCTCCAATAGCGCATGGACGTAGGCCTATGCTACAGCTAATATATGTCCCAATAAGTAAGAAACAGCCTAATTTATAAGTAATAAGCAGTGAAATCCCTGAACACTCACTGGACACGTGAGGACCATTAAAAATTCACAAGTCACAATGAGTCTTAATTGGACAGAATAACGTGGGTTTAAAGTGTGAGGGAGTTCATTAAGATGCATCTTTTTTTTTTTTTTTGATGGGAGTAAGGTGTTTAGAGTGTGTAACAGGCTGGAGTAGGCCAGAGGAACAAGAGACAGAGAGAAACAGGGAGGTGAGAGAGAGGTGTCTGCTGTTCATTGCCTGCAGTAATAGGCAGAGGAGAGGGGAGAGGGAGCACGGTGGAGGTGGTGGGTGTTGATGGTGTGTGTGTGTGTATGTGTGGGGAGGGGGGGTTCAGAGTAAGGAATGTCAGGTGGCCCTCTAGGCACAGTGGATATGTCATCATAAAACAATCCATATAGGCTCAGCTCTGCAAGGTGTGTGACAGCTGGACAGACAGACAGACAACCCCTCTGCAGATCTGCTGATAACATGTGGTTCTGTCTGTCTGTCTGTCTGTCTCTCTGTCTGTTGGGCTTTTGTTGTCTTGTGCTCTCTGTTTCATTAGACAACATCCAATGTTTCTGTCCTCATCTCCCTCTCTCCCTCTCTCTCTCTCTCGTTCTTTCTCCCTCACACACACACTTCTGCAAAGTAGCCGCGTTTGAATGTGAAGCTTTGTGTTTTTTTTTTTTTTCTGTCCAGCGAATCCTCCCACTGTTCATTCACAGCCCAGTCAAGGTCAATGTGGGATGTAGTGTCACAGAGGCTGTGTAAGTGGACTGTACTGTATGTCCTTGTAAAACTGGTAGATGTGCTCGCTGCTCGCAGCTTCAGAATACGTGTCCCCCACATCTGTTACTGGGTCAATAAGGACAGACAGCCCAGTAACTCAGCTGGTTAAATCTCTGTCCTGTTCCCCTCTGATCTCCATCGTCAGATCTTTCCATAAACCCAGACTCATAATCTGTTCTTGTTCGATATTTTTCTATGTTGTCAGACAACTGAATGAGAACAATACAGCATTTTGCTGTTGGCTCAGAAATGCTTCTCGTTGACCAAGGGCAATAGTAACTACAATGCTGCAATATGGATCAAATCACAATTTTGTAAAGTTTTTGATGAAATCAACATAAATATTAGCTCATGACAAAATTGTATAATGTTGTTGTGTAGGCTATATCAACATTTAAAGGGAGAAAGATATTTTTAGTTAGTTGTCCTAACTTTGCTGAGGCGTACTTTCCAGTCTGTCTGTTATGTCATCATTTTCCAAAACTTGTATTTCTTATCCACACAAAAACACAAGGCTGTTACTTTCAGATTTATCGTGTTTTTAAAGACTGAGTATCAGGTATGATGAATGTGAAAATAGTGTAGGTGATTAGGCAAAATGGGGAGAAAAAGATGGCTCTGTGGTATGTAGGTGTCCTAGTATGGACATACTAAATCAGATTAACCAGAGGGTGCTGATCTGTGCTTTGACCCAGCTGTGGAGAAAAAGAGGGGGGAAAAAAACAATGTCCCTGGAGGGGTCAGTAATTTATCACACTGCCTTTAAACACTTGGTTCACTTGGGCTAAATCTTGCAAAGAAACAGCCATGGAATACACCAATTATATATATATAATCTATGGTGTGATCAAATAATATTGAAAAATAAAATAAAGACTAAATGTTTGCCACACCTTCAGACTAACCTTGTCATATTTATGGAGTGAGCTTAACTGAATAAGATCTGACTAAATTATGCTGTTTATTATCATTTTTAGAATGTTTATACACCGTCCTATTGGCAGCATGATCTATTGGACTTTTATCTTTAAAAAAAAGCTGTAGAGGATTAAGAGCGTCAGCATTAAGAAATCACCTACTTCCTCCTAATTCCCATTGACATACGTTGTCATCTTCTTTCACTCACTCACTTATTCATTGGCTCGCTTACTCACTCACTCACACAGACATGCGATACGCACATATTCATGCAAAGACACACACACAGTGCCCGACTGTGGTGCAGCTAGGGTGAAGCCACACCTGCGGGTCGCTCCCTAGTCTTTCAGGACAATGATGCTCTCTGTTGAAAGCTGCTGGACATACCATCGTACATCTCTCCTTCTCCGTCTCATGCGCGCTCCTCTTGAACGTCTCTATCTCTGTCTGTCTTTAGTCATACTTGTCTTTTGAAGGAAAATACCTATCATATAGATAGGCCGTCGCTGAAGGAAGAGAGAGAGAGCTGCAGTGAGAGACGGACAGTGGAAGAGATGAAATGCTGGGAGATAACTGTCCTTTCAGAGCCCCTGCTGATTAGAGCGCTCTAATCATTTGGCCTGAGAGCAGAGAGCACAGCTCAGAGTCTCAGAGTGAGGAATGCCTTTGCTCTCTTATACTAGTTTTGACTGCAGTGCTTAGCAGGGCCAACTTAGTGTGTTTGTGTGTGTGGTGTGTCTGTCATAGTCCCAGTTTGGCAGACAGCCTGCCTGGAACGTGCCACTGGCCCACAGGTGCACACACACACACACACACACTCACAGTTTTGTGTGTGTGTGTGTGAAGCTCGGCCCTTTGTGTGTTTATGTATGTCGGTACAAATACATCTTGAACCAGTGGATCCTGGTTAATGTGTTTAACATGCACTTCGAGATGTAAAAATGCTCTAATTTAGTCATACAGTACTCTACGTGCACACACACACACGCACACAGTAGAGTCTGAACCATCATCATCACCAGAGGAGAGTTTCATTGTAACAGATCTTATCTTGTCCACTCCACTCCGAGTCTGAAAAGCTAGATGTCTAATCAGGACCAGGGTGATGGGCACAGATAAAGATTAAATGACGATGTGGGTTTGGCATCAGGTAGAGAACTGAATTAAACGTGTTTATGTGTGTATGTGGGTACGTTCGTGTCTTCAGTTGTGTGCAAGCCTGAATTTCTGACATCGATGATGCAATGTATTCCAGTGCCAGACATATAGACAGACAGGGCAGAGAGCAAAATGGTTCAAGTAATGTCCAAAATTGCAAGCTAACAGAGATTTTACATCATTTGCAATGTAAAATAGGTTTAGAGAGTTCAACACAAATTTCCCCACAGGGACAATAAAGTAGATTGAATTGAATTGAATTGAATTGAATTGAAATGAAATAAATCTGTTCATTTGCAGTGTTATGCTGGTAGTAGGGAGTATTTTTTCTTTTTTGTTGGCACTGTTCAGAAACTTTTATCAAAGCTGTCTGAGCCGATTCCATTTGTCAAATTGCTTGCAATGTTGAATGGGCAAGATTTCCCATCTAATAACAAAAACGTCAGTGGCCACATATCGTTAAATCAATGACTTGATGACTCTGACCTGCTTATACCCCTTTAGCGGCAGAAAAATGTCGATGGAGGTGTCTTTAGAAGCATAACAATAGCAATGTTACTATAGGGCTTTTCAAACAGAGAAATAAATTGTATGATCACTTACAAAAATGCTACAGATCTCCGACCAATGTTTTAGCAGCTAGCTCTATTTCAACAGACTTCATGAAAATGCTTGCTAATGTTAAATTGTGTTAAAATGGCTTACTTTGATTAATTACAGTACAGTAACAGAGCTATTGTTGGTTAAACTGTATCGCTTCTCTCAGTCACAGCGGCATTCACAATGACTTGGCTTCCTAGCATAGACTGTAGATGAACGGAGTGGGTGGCTCCACTGTCACCATCTTGTTGCCCAAAAATGGCCAAAAAGATGGGGCACATGTGGCAAGGATATGCTGCTGTTGGCATTGTTAGCACAGCTGGATGAGTGGGTGTATTGCTCAAACCTTAATCCAAAGCTCTTTCCTGTACTGACTAATGAGCTTGTTTATGACTTAAGCTAATTCGCCAGGTGTGGTGAGTGCAGACACCAATTGTAGCTAGTTAGTGCTAACATATACACAATAAAATAATAGGCTACTTGAGTTTTACCCACCTCAATAAACAGCAGTGCAGACTTCCTCGTGTTCTGTTACAGACCGAAATTGTTTCTAGTACCACGCTGTAAACATGTTTAATTCTGCTGTAAACCATTTTATCAGGGGAAATTTATCGTAAGGATGAACTCACTTTTGGCACCAGCCTCAAGTGGCCATTCAAGGAACTGCAGTTTTGGACACACCATTGTTCATTTTTTCACCCTGGTGGTTGCCACTTGGTTCCTATAGCCGTATATTTAGTGCTTAGCTCCACAGACCACAGAGTACATTCCCGTACATTCACACACCTTTAAACCTCTGTGTCATCTGTTGTCTGTTGTTTGACAGTTTTCATGATTTGGGGCGTCTGGCCTGTTGGGTGTGTCACAGTTGTAACAACAGAACAAACTGTGGATGTTTTTCTTGTGTCAAATTGGTTTAGTAGTGTTGGTTTCCTGCTGGTCAAATTTTATTGCTACTGTTTAAATTGGGTGCATAACAAATTAAGTGTTTTTTTTTTTTTTACTTTTTATTGCAACAAATGCCATTGTTCTTATTGTTTTGTACAACAAAAAAAGGTGGCATGTTTGAAAGTGATGAGTGTGTCTCAGACTGCAGGGTCAGAGCACTGAGAATGGCACTTGGACTCTTGGCGGAGATGCTGAGGAGGTACTAAATTAGTTCCCATCCATCTTCAAAATTAGTTTGGGACTGCAGACAAATTGTACATGTGTTTTGATTTCCATCCCCATTTCTTTATCACCTTTCTTATCTCATTATGTCTCCTCCTTATCTCACATTTAACCCCCGACAATTTTTTCCCATCTCTCCCTAGCTTGTCTCCATTTGATCCTTTTTCTTTTCCCTTTTTCATATTCACTCTGGCGTCTTAGACTAGCGCTTGTCGTGACTTTCTTCATCTCCAGCATACTTGGGGGATTAAGGAGGGATGAAATTCACTCATTCGTGGGCGGAGTGAAAAAAAAGAAGGGCCCCGTACAGTACAGCACTTCATCTATGGTGCCGTGAGATCCTTTATGAAACCTGAGGTCGCTCCTAGCACCGACGTCTAATCTCTTTCTGACCCACCTCTCGGCCCAGAAAAGCACCGAATAAGGCATCTATTTCTAATTTCTTCTTATTTTCCCCCTCGCTTCCAGCTATGGTCCACTGTGAAAAACAATCCACCCAAGCTGTTTTTGAAACAAATAAAATGTAAAAAATGTCACTGATAAGACCTCACATATTTCAGGCAGTCCAAGCAACCACAAGGTAAAGCTTTAGTTCTAGATTGGACTAGCTGTGAACCTGTTGCAGGTGGGAACAGCATTGATAGTTGCACTATCAGGGCTTTTGATTTTTCTATGTTTTTTTTGTGTTTTTTTTTACTTTATCTTGATTTATCTTTCCGTCTGTATGACCCTGTCTCTGTTTTGGGACTTTATCACGATGAAGAACTTTTCATCCGAGACCGTGTTTCCTTTAAAACCCCCTGATAAAATCAGTGACTGCACATCCCTTTTGGTGTGTTGTCTTATCCGTTATCTGTTCAGGAGCTGCACCGTAAATGACAGACAGGGAAACAGTGGAACTTTGCATGGGAAGGATCTGAGGATCTGATTATTGTCTGACTTTGAAGTTCCCTCTCACAAGTGTGTGTGGGCTTTTGTCTGTGTGCAGGTATGCACTGTTGCAAATGCACCTGCTTGGATCAATGTGCATAATGTGTGTGTGTTTATGCAAAGCAGTGTGTGTAAATTGCATGTATGAATATGCAGCATCCCATTACAGTTATTTGAGCTACAAGAGGGTCACATTGATTTGTGTATGGTGCTGTAGAATCAATACGCTCATGCAAGTAGTTCAGGCCATCGTTGTGGCTGCACAAGATGACAAATAACAGAATTCCTGCAGGATTTGAGCTCAGGCCGACAGTTACATCATTTCTAACCAACCAATACGATCAGAATAGAAATAAAACAGAAAACACATATACATTATGTATTCTGTCCTGTCAGTCATTCTCAATGTGCTCCTAGCAGTAGTGACTTTATCCCTGACATTTTGACATTATAAATTGCTTTTTTTTTTTTTTAAATACTTCTCTCTTTCCTTGCTTGTCTTCATCCCTGCACTTTTTGGAGTCAGTGACAAAGTATTTTTCAGGGTTGCACACTTTAATGTTGCACTGTCCAAACATGGGCAAGAATGCAGGGCACCCACATTCATCCTGTTATCCAGTTAATGCACCCCATTTTTGGGTATGTCTCCAGCGATGCGCTTTTCCACCTGAGTTCACTCGCCCTTTTAGATTCATTCCCTCTTTCTCCTCATCATGCCCCGTTTTTTAGACTTCTATCTTAGACAGTTGAACACAGATTATCAAGAACAGCCGTCACCCAACATTAAGCAAATGGTTCAGACTGAAAGTGTGAGCTACAGTAAAGTAAAGAGGGAAACGACATGACACTCCCCCTCTTTTTTTTGACAGTGGCTGAAATAAGATGGCAGAGAAGAGGTTCAGAAGAAACCTAAACGCAATACAAAAAACAATGACTAAATGCAAATTCCCCAGATCCAGCAGAAAATTTCACAAATGAGTTTGCATTTTTTGTGTGGTACAAAAGAGATTGAGTTAGTGCCAAGGGAGAAACTTTATAAGGAACCACAGTTAATTAAAAAGTGCATAATTATACAAAATATTCTGTTTTATAAAAATTGTCATTAAAGTTAAACAGCAACTGCTCTTTTGCCAGTTGCAGCCTTTCTGAACCTCCTCCACCTTGCAATCTTTTTTTTTTTTTTTTAAATTTTTGCCAAAAAAATAAGGAAAAGTTTCTTCACTCTGTCGTCGCTGTCTAACTGTCTCTGTCTCTCACTTTCAGACTCTCGTTCTCGCTCTGACAGTGATACGGGACTCGGAACAAAACTCCATCCAGTACATTCGCTAGTTTTACAACTCTACACCTCCCATTATAAAAACCAGGCTGGCTTTTGTGAGCTGCTGACAGAGCTGGCTTCCCAGAGCTGCCCCTGGCACATGCACCCGCACAGGCACACACATAGGCACAAACAAGCCAATTCTCATTTTCACACCCAGAAAAATTGAACATATTACATAGAAATATATGTCTGCATCCACCAATGTGGATTTAACTGTCTCTCATACACACGGACACATGCACACCCATACACACACACACTTGCTTGTGGCATTGGCAGTGGCGGCTGGTGGTCAAATTAGTTGGGTGGGCTAATAAATAAATTATACCCATTAAATGGTTAACACAGCTAAAAGTTAGGGTTATCCCATCTCACAAAAGTATAGCAACTAACTAGGCCTACACACTGCATTAAGTAGAAGGGTCCAAAAAAAAAAAGCTTCACCTGGTTATCTCACACATACACACACAGTCTCTCTCTCTCTCTCTATCTCTCTCTCACGCACGCACACACACACACACACACACACAAACACCTACACACACACACACACACACACACACACACACACACACGCACGCACACACACAAACAAACACCTACACACACACGTACGCACGCACGCACGCACACACACCCGACGATATTGCTCAATTAAAATGACGATATATGCAGCTCATATCGACGGCCTTTCTGGTCTGTTATCGCCATGTCATGGTGCTCCCGGTGAGTTTAGAAACTAGATTCTCCACTTCGTCCATGTTAGCAAAGACAGTTTAGAGCAGTAAAGTAGCTACCTGTGATGCTAGCGCCTAGCGCCGCTGTTTCTGTCTTCTCCCTCCCACAACAACACTACTTTTCCTCCGGTTCCTGTCATTGGTCTGAAAACAGCGGTGTTGGGCTAAATGAAATTAGCCCCAATGACAAGTGAACCAAGGGGGCGGGACATGACGCCTGTCAATCACTGACCCTGCGTCAGCTCGCTGCTGATTGGTCAGAACCGATCGGCCTGTGGGCTGAATGAAATTAGCCCCAACAGTCGGTCAATGGCGAGGGCGGGACCTGGCACTTGTCAATCATCCACAGTCGGAAAATGAATGAAAGCAGACTCGGTGAGCTGGGGCTGATTAAAATTAGCCCATTTAGAGATATCCTGTGTTTTTCTCGAAACTATTTAATATTGTTACCAGTTCCGATTTTACTAAGACTTAAAACAATATTTTGTATGTTATTTAGAGAATATAATATAGGCTATACCGTATATAATATTTTTTCCTCATCTTTTGTTGTGTAATGCAGGGAGGGCTTAGCCCCACTAGCCCATTGATACCAGCCGTCACTGGGCATTGGGTAGATAATAAGCAGTTGTTAAGAGGGAGTGTGTGTTGCTAAGTATTATACATGTACCTGCTAATTAACATGTACAGACTGTCTGTATGATTTGATTATGTGTGACTACCACACACACACACACATTGAGAAACGCAGTACATGTAGAACACCTGTGTTGAAAATAATGTATTGTCTCCATAGTGATATTGTCAATACACTCTCAGTAATCATAGAAGGAATGCAACAGTGGGTGCCCCTGGATTGTGGTACAGATGTTTGTGTGTGTCTGCCTTTGCAGACAGTGCATATACACTCTGGTGCATGCAGTTGTCTGTGTGTGTGTGTTTGTGTGCAAGTGCATTGGTTATTTTTGGACGATAATTAGCAGGTTGTCAAATAATGCACCAGATATCATCTAGCTACAAGTGAAGTTTTCATTCAATCACATTTTGACATGTCAGTCTGTCATATGAGTGACGTTATTAGAATAAAAACAGACTGGTTTTCCAAAAACTTCAAAAACACTGGCAGGGTGTGTGCAAGGATGAATATACATGCCTGTGTGAATGTGTGTGAAAATGTCTTGCTCTGTATCAGACCGCCAAGGGAGGAGATGGGCAAGAGTGTTTGTTCTGCTTCTTAAAACAAACTCTCGAGGCAGATGAATGATATCAGACGTCGCGATTAACAGGCACAAGGCTGAATGAAAACGTGGTCCTTTGCTCTCTCCTGCTCTCTTTGCCATGTGAACTCTTCTGATTCCTATTTCATGGGAAAAGTTATGGATCGGTTATGGACTAAAAAACTCCTGAATCTCAGCAGATGTGATGGAGTAAATGAGGTAAATAAAAGGAAGTGTGTGTCTGTGTGTGTGTGTGCGTATGGGATAAGTGGCTGATAGTAAATGCAAAAAGCAGAGGAAAAGAGTGGAAATAAAGTCATCTCATAAAGCCACTTTCCTGTTATACCGCTGAAGTGGCCACAGAGACTGGCATTGCTTCAAAGTAGTAGAGCCAAGCCATTAAGAGTTAGAATAAACTATTTATCTTTATTATATATACTCATCTGTCAAAGCTTTTGAGGAGGTCTACAGCCCGTATGTGTATATACTGTATATTTTAATGTTTTAAATATTTGAACTACATGCGGCACACTTGATTTATCTCCCTACACTTTTAAATATGTATTTTTTTTCTTCTTCTTTTCTGTAATATAATATGTAGACTTTTCATGTAGATGGTTTTAATCTTGGAAGGTCTTAAGGAGGGCTGATTTGAGTAGAATGTGTGGTTTAAGCATTGAAGTCCTTAACTGCTACACAAATCTCCAGAGAGGCTATATCATCTGAAAATCTAGAAAGTCTGCCTTCTGGTTCACCAAAATCAACTTAGCATTAAGATCAACTGTAAACGGCCTGTCTGTTAAGAGACTTCCAACTGTGTGACTTCCAACTTTGTGAGGACCACACACTTCTTCCGAATGCAGTCCAATAGCAAAATAGAGACCGAATGTGACGTCAGGAGATGCCTCTGGGAAACTCTGTGCTCTCTTGTCTCCCATGTGCCTATGCAAGAGGCACATTGTCGCCACGGCTGAGATGTGGTGGGCAGAGTTGGCAGGCGTAGCAGCCGCAGAAAAAAAAACTTAGTTTGCATTTGGTTTGTGGCTGCTGATGAGTGCAGCCACATTGTTTACTGTGTGATTCAGTTAACAGGTGTTGCTCAACACAAAAGAGCACGGAGAACTTTCTATTGTCGTCATGTCACTACAAGGTTTTGTTCTCCTCCTCTCTGACGTTGTTTAAAACTTCTTGCAGGGCAGTGGGCAGTCCGCTGGTGATGGACCCCAACAGTATCTGCAGGAAGGCGAAGCGTCTGGCAGGGAAGCAGGCTGAGCTGTGCCAGACTCAGCCGGAGATTGTCAGTGAGGTGGCCAAAGGAGCCAGGCTGGGAGTCAGGGAGTGCCAGTACCAGTTCAGGTACCGCCGGTGGAACTGTACTAGCCACAACAAGTACTTTGGCAAAATACTCCAGCAAGGTGAGTAAGGGAGGGATGGATGTTTAGTTCTTCCTTGTCTCTATGATGGCAGCTCTTTTAGTCCTTCTTTTTCCATCTTGTTTAGTTTGGTGTCCCATTTACATCCACTTTAGACAAAAGTTCAACATTCGGGAAAATGCACTGTTGGAGACAGCTCTCTGTAAAGTCCAGTAAAGACCGGAAACCAACACCTCCCGTATTATGTTTTATCCACGTGTTTAATACGTATAACAGCAGGAAAAATATGACAATTGGGGTTTTTATGTCTGTGGCTGTGTCTTGGTCAGGTGCAGTGACATGGGTTCACTGTGATATACAGTCATGGTTGTGATATGATACAGTATATGTGCTATGTCCTGGCACTGTAGCCAGATATTAAACAGCCAGATCGCTGCTGACCTTCTCGTTTACTGTAGCTCAGTGCAGGAGAGCTTATTGGGCATGATCAAATTCCCCGTAATCGTCTTTGCTCTCTCGACGACCTCTTTTCATCGAATTTAAAGTTCTTGCATAAAAAGAAGAAACAGATTAAAAACATTGTCATGCCCCATTTTTCAACTGCGAGTGCCTTAGGATCTGAACCCATGACCTCATGACCGCAGCCGGCGGCCTTACGTCAACTTGAGGTCAGATCCCCGTCTGATGGCAGCACAACAGACAAGGGCAGCTGTTGTATTTCAGACCAGACGTATTCACACTTGACTGACTCTCCTCTTCATCAGATTGGGCACGCTTGAAGTGATCAGCTAAGATTGCCCGTTCCCTTAACATCTCTCTGAAGATCTCTTGACATCTTCCTCCAGCTCTTTGAAGTTTGTAATATAACTGATGTTGGGTCAGCACCGGGTCTTTTGCAATTACTGTGTTGGTTTTCCTCTCGTATGATTAGATTTATAGAGAGCTGCCTGTCTCTTCTTTGACTGCTAATACAGAGGACCTTTATCTGCATGTTTAGTCAACAAACAGGCAATAACTAATATTAATACACAATAAAAAAATAATTTAAAAAAACAAACGCATCAGACATGTTATTAAATCCATTTTGGGTCTGATTGCTGGCGGAAGTTTTGTGTTCTCCTTTAATTAACATCACAAGGAAGTGGCATGTGACTCTTTGATTTAATTAATGCCATGCCTTAACACAGGGAAGGCTGGAGAGTGAATTGTAATTTTCAATCTACAGGATTTTTACAACTTTTCCATTTTGAAAAATTTGTGATTAATTCATAACAATTTCAAGTCACGCAAAGGGAGTTCAATACTCTTAAAATGATGTTTGACTGGTGCATTAACTTTAGTTTCTTGCATCGGAATGAAAACTTTTACAATTACATGAATATGAATGGCACCTGTTTGTAAATATGACTTTTTCAGTGGATCTGTTGCACAACTAACATTTAAGCTTTTAGTTCTGCTTTGAACAAAGCTGAACATTTTGTAATTTGATATTTTATAAGAATCATAAACTCCTGCAACAGCAATTAGTCACTGTAATGAAAACGTCTGAAGTTTGCATCTATACAGTCATTGTGTAACATTAGAAACATGCAAAGTTGGAAGTTTGATACACAAACAAGCTCATATCTGTCTGCAATGCTATACATTCTGTTTGTTTGGTGGACAGCTTTAAAGTTCTCTACACCAAATCGTGTCCTGAACCATTCACTCCAATAATAATACAGACCATGTTAGAGCACATCAGCTTCCCATATGAGTGTGATTTAGCTCCACTACTTTACACCATCAAAGAAGCTGACAGGATTGTGTCAGTGCCTCGTGCGACTGAAACTGACATGGTTAAAAAGCATATTGTTTTGTCTCTTATCTCCTCTGAATTTACGACTCTGCCAATGTTGCCAGTGTCTCTGACGGGGAAATAAAGAAGGGGAAAAAAGAAAGACGGCAGAATGATAGATTGAGAAAAAAGAAAGAAAGAGGAAAAGAGGGGGAGAGGAGGCATGAATATACCAGTAAGAGACAGACTAGCAATTAATCATAAATTCCTGCCTGTCTATAAGAGAGGCCAGAGTGCTCCTCTGTTTTGAAGTCTTTGTCCTCAATTACCTGGATCTGCTCTTAATGGTTGTTTATCATGAAGTAGTACCAGTAAATGTCAAAATAAAAGTGCCTTTTTATGTAATGCACTCTCTTTCTAAGTGGTTTACTTAACCTCATTGACCTCTGTTTAGAGTTTTATGTGATAGGGTTATACACTGACACACACCTCCTAACTGTACAGTGAAAACAAAGCCACGGGGTGTTTGGGTCTGGAGCACAACCAACCTGGCTGAACCATCTTTTTCTTTTTTTTTCTGTCTCCACTCTACAAAAACATCTCGGGGCTATCTTCAGCCATTATTCAAACATAACCGTGCTGCACTTGTGTTATGGGCTGTGTTTGTTACCCAACCCTCCTGTGAGATTGGATTCGCTTTGTGGCATTGGTGCTGCATGTCAGTGTGTGTGTGTGTGTGTGTGTGTGTGTGTGTGTGTGTGTGTGTGTGTGTGTGTGTGTGTGTGTGTGCTTGTGTGTGTGTATGTGTGTGTCCAACTGGGAAGCAGTTTTGTCCTTGTTATATTTTGGATGATGAACATGATAATGAAAACATCACTTCACCAGCTGCATGAAAATGAAAGAACACACACATATTCGTGTGGCGTAGGGAAGGCAGATACCTATTTTGACTGAAGGCTGAAGATGTGTGTGTGAGAGTATGTGTGTGGTGTGTTAATAGGGGTTTTAGTCGATTTCACAATATTATTGAAACACTGCCATTTCACACGTTTATTTGCCAAGAGTGTGAATGAATGAACATGTTGACACAAGGATGAAATCTTATTGTGCGTCAGAATCAAAATGTTCTCTTCTCTGGACATGAACCTTTCACACACAGTCAGCTCCAAAGCAAGGTTGATTTTCTGGTTTGATGTAATTAAATTGTAGTTATTATCCTCTTTTCCTTGATCTCTGCTGCACTCAAATAACACATGGCCCCTGGAGCGCTTATGACAGGCTGGGTAAGCCAACCAGCACACCGTGATGCTGGGAGTGACAGGAGGGATGCTGCGGCTTTCCTTTGAAGGTCCTGTTGGGTTGTGCGCACGGATGTAAGGACTTGTGTAGGATAAACAAGGGCACTTGCTTTGGGCTGTACAATGGTTGCACATTAATTAAACCAGTCGTCAATTGTGTCAGAAATGTTTAGAACTTTCTCATTTATAATCTTCGTAGGTTGTCACACAGGTATAGAGGCATGATTACACATGTTTACACCTTTGCACACTTCTCCATGCCCTATTTAAGTGGTATTTAAAGAACTATCATATTTGTCAAACAGTAGTGATCAACTCTGGCGTGATAATGAAGACAATTTGACACCATGGCTTGAAAGTACATTTGCATATTAGAACCAAGATCTGTTGGGACCGTATACCTGACCTTAATAGACAATAGACGGTTCTGCAGTTTCCCACCACAATCCAAAACATTTTCTGATAACTTGGAAAGTGAATTCATATGGTTTAATGCTGCAGCCTGCTGATAGATTGGTCCTTTATCTGTGGTGCACCCTGTGCCTGTCATCAGTGTGAGCTCCCCACCCTCGCTCCACCATAAGACAGAATAGTAAAATATACAATCAATGTTTTATATTTGGATATAAATATTGTTTGTTTTATATACACGTATTATATAATTTGATCTATACCTGTCCTCCAACTCAGCCACCTCTATGACTTTGTGGCCCATTAGATGCTGCAGGATGAGTTGGAGCACTTCCACAGCTCACTATGCAGACTGATTCGTGTGCATTTGAGAAATGAGTTTCTGCAAGTGTCACACAGAAGTAGAACGAGAAAAACATGAGAAAACATGTTTTCTTTTCTACCTCAGATTAGAGCATTAGACCTCCCTTGTGTCTTGGCCGAAAGTAAGAGTATTAAAAGAATATGTGCTAATTCTTGCAGAAGGGACCTCTGGAATTAGAAGCAGACATAGACAGGCCCAGACACCCACCGTGGCAGAGTATTTGTTTGGAATTCATGTCTCCGAGGAAAATATGAAACAGGGTGCCTCAAATCATTGGATTTTTGATAGCTTCTTTTTACACAAAACAATGCTCTTCTCTCTGTGTTTGCGCTCTCTCTCTCTCCTTTTAATCCTGTGATCTGTTGATTTTATATTCTGTCGTTTAACCTCTTTCTTTGTCTACTTTTTACTGGGTTCATTTAGCCCGTTATCACTTACACTGTTTTTGTATCTGGGCCAAAAAAAACAGGCGGTTAATAGGACAAATAAGACAAAGTTAAACACATGTCAAAATGACATTTGTCCTCTGCAGAGTTGCCTGGTAGATGCAGTGTTACTTGAGTGCATGTGAGGACATCTGGACAGACTCCCAGCTTGTTTGGATACAGCTTGTGCTACTATCACCATATTGTTCTAATAATGAGTTGTGTGCTGATGTTTGACACACGTGGTTCCAAATCAACCCAGGGATGTTTTGAAGATGACACATCTTTGATTTGAAACTGTCGCTGCTTCTGAAAGTCTGAGCGCTTTTCTGCTGAGCTGCAGGAACAGTAAGGTGTGGTCTGTCTGAGCTGTAACAAGGGCATGCAGTGCGCGCACTGACTTCCAAAAGGCTTTTGACAGCATCCATCGCGATAGTCTCTGGAAGATCATGAGAAGTTATGGCATCCCCTCCCACATAGTCAATATTATCCAACAATTCTATAACGGCTTCTCATGCACAGTAGGAACTAACACCACCAGCTTTCTGGTAGAATCCGGAGTCCGCCAAGGATGTGTGATGTCAGCATTACTCTTCAATCTTGCTATAGATTGGGTCATGAGGAAAACAACAGAAGACAAGTCAAGAGGGATTCGATGGACCCTCCACTCTAACATTGAAGACCTTGACTTTGCTGATGATCTAGCCCTTCTATCACATACGCACACGCATCTGCAGGAAAAGACAGACAGACTGCAACATTATGGTCAACAGGTTGGATTAATCATAAACATCAATAAAACTAAAATCATGGCTATCAACATTAATACACCAACACATACAAAAATAGAGGAGCAGATCTTGGAAAATACAGATCACTTCACTTACCTTGGAAGTATCATCCATCACGATGGAGGAACAAGCCAGGATATTAAAAACCGGATCAACAAGGCACGTACAGCCTTCATAAAACTTAAGCAAATCTGGAAATCAAGCCAATACAAAACAAAAACAAAACTAAGGATATACCAAAGCTGCGTACTGTCGACACTACTGTACGGTGCGGAATGCTGGAAGACCACAGAAAGCGACATACACAAACTATCCACTTTTCACACATCATGCCTGCGCAAAATCCTACATGTATTCTGGCCCAAGACCATCTCAAACAATAAACTTCTCAACATTACCCAACAAGACCACATGTACAATATAATCACTAGGCGAAGATGGTCCTGGATTGGCCATGTCCTCAGGATGGACACCAACGCTATCCCAAGAGTCGCTCTACATTGGACCCCAGAGGGCAAAAGAAAGAAAGGGAGGCCTAAAATGACATGGCGTAGGACTATAGAGAAGGAACTACAACAGCACCACCAGAGCTGGGGAACCATCGAGAAGATGGCCAAAGACAGACAGAAGTGGAGGGACTTTGTTGCTGCCCTATGCGCCATCCGGCGTAATGGGGATAAGTAAGTAAGTAAGTAAGCAGTGCGCGCACACACGCACGCACAACACACACACAAACAAATATAAAGCATGAGATTAAAAACATTAGACAAACAGACTATTTGTGAAATGTCATAAATACTTAAAATCTACATGAAACAGTATTTGTCACACACACAAACGCATTGATGCACATGCACACAAACTTACACTTACATTTCCCTGTATTGGAGACATCTCAGGGTGTTGGGGCGTACAGCTGGTATTGATATCACGGCGTGCTGGGGTGTGCAGGTTTCGTCGCACGCCATCCATTCTGTGTGTGTGTGTGTGTGTGTGTGTGTGTGTGTTACCATTCCTAATGAATCCCATTCACTGAATCATGCGATATGGAGTTGGCAGTGTTGATGGTGGTGACTGCACGCTCACCGCCTTCCAGCTCTTAGAAATAAAAGTCCTCTGCTCAGTCTCCACACACACACACACACACACACACACACACACACAATGGCCGAACAAGTGACTATTCTTCCTCCTCTCGTCCCCTCTATTGCCTTTGTTTCATGTCTTTGTGACATAAATCTTTATTAAATAGCTCACATCCAATGCTTTTCTCCATTAATACATTAAAAAAAACTTTATCATATCCCTAAAGAGTTGGGAACTGTTAGCAAACATGACTTAAACAGGTCCAAGAGGAAAACACATTACCCAATGCAGCAGGGTGGTTCATCTATGAGTCTTTAATAATTACTGGACACAAAGTTTTTGGAGCTCTGTGGCCCGGAGGAACACACAGGTCAGGATTTGTAAACACAGATGATACAGATTCTCAGCTCCTTTAGCTGCTCTTTTCCTGTGGAGTAAATAACAATAGCTGCAATAACTGAGGATAAAGACACTTTTAGAGTCAAGGGTGAGGATGATGCTGAGGCCAATTGCGAGGACAGATGATCAATTTGCAGTTGTGGTTGGACATGCCTTTAGCCAGCAGTGTTAAGCCCTGCGCCTGAAAATAAACCAGCAGCTGTGGTGTGTTTGAGTGCACAGCTGAGTGTGTGTGTGTGTGTGCACGTGGGACAGAGAGAGAGAGAGAGAGAGAGAGAGAGAGAGAGAGAGAGAGAGAGAGAGAGGAAAAGCCACCCTCTCAGCACGGCAAATCCAAGCGACGCTTCAGATTGCTTTCATCCTGTTCCATGTAGTTGAGATATGGACTGACCGACTGGACGGAGGGACAGATGTCTGGATGAATGGATGGATGGAAACGCGCCTGTTGCACTTGCAGAGCTCTTTCTTTTTCCTATAGTTGTTATCCTGGGATTGATTGTGGACGACATGCATGATTTAATACAAAAGACCTGCGTGTGCCAATGAAAAAAATCAACAGATGTTGAGTGTGATGTGGTGATGAAGTATTTATCATTTGAATGTACTGTCACTGTATCAGGATCAAACAGTTTAACCCTGTGTAAAGTTTGAAGGCGTGCATTGTCCAAAACGTTGAACTCATTATGTGAATGAAAGCGAGTTCCAGTCCTGTTCTCAGTTCTCGGTGTGGGCCTGTTTCAAATTAGATTATGAATAATTCCTTTAAATACATACCTTTCTCTGTCTCATTGGACATCTGCATATCACTTAACTCCTGCATTTTAGTGACTTTGTAAACCAAACTTCAGCAAACTCAGCCTCCACTTTTTGCCTATCTCTTTCACCGCAGATATCCGGGAGACGGCGTTTGTTTATGCCATCACGGCGGCCGGGGTGACCCACGCCGTGACCCAGGCCTGCAGTATGGGAGACCTGCTGCAGTGTGGCTGCGAGGCCACCAGGAACAGAGCACCTCCGAGGCCTCCTTCACCCTCGTCGCCCTCGTCCTCCTCGTCCTCCTCGTCCTCCTCCTCTACCTCCCCCTCCGGGGATGGTGTCAAGTGGGAGTGGGGCGGCTGTGGAGATGATGTGGAGTTTGGTTATGAAAAGTCAAAGCAGTTTATGGATGCCAAGAGAAGAAGAGGCAAGAGTGACATCAGGACGCTCATAGACCTTCACAACAATGAAGCTGGGAGGCTGGTAAGAAGTAGTCTCAGGGTCTCATCACAGCATTTTAAATTAGTAAAGTTAAAGGGATAGTTCAACATTTTGGCAAATTGGCCCATTGCCATAATCCCTATAGTCATAGCAGCATAGGTTTGTTACCTTTGATTGTCGGTTCAAGCTATTTTTAGAACGGCAGAGCAGAGCCGCGAGCAGGTCACATCTTGTCCACCAGAGCGTTTTGGAGTTGTTGGATTGTGTATTTGATGAGTTTGATGAGGGAAACCAAGAAATCCCATTAGCCTCCGTAGTGTAGCTCTGAGCAGCTCGCGGCTCTGCTCCACCGTTCTAAAAATAGCTTGCACCGACAATTAAAGGTAACGAACCTACTGCTATGACTATAGGGATTATGGCAATGGGCCAATTTGCCAAAATGTTGAACTATCCCTTTAAGAATACCCACCACAATATAAATGCACTTCATGAAAAAAAAACTACTGCTACTACTACTGTGTATAACACAGGTCTGATCTTTCACTGCTCTGGAATATTCTTCATTCCACGAACATGCTTGAGAGAAAGACATCGCCCCCGGCCATATTTGTGTAGCGCCGTAAGCCGATATTCTGACAAGAATCAGGTTTCTGAAACACAAAAACAAGAACGTGCCACACATTTTGTTTTCAAGCCTCCGAGGCAGATAGCTTCTAATGTTTCCCCAGCCCCTGTTCAAGTTTAAAGTTCCTCTTTGTTGCTCTCATGGACGCAGAGTGAATCACGGCCATGGCAATTCAACACGCCACGTTTCAGTTCAGTCCGAGTTGATGTCAGACAAGCTAATTATGTTCATTTATAGCGAGGCACGGAAAATCTTCACAATGGCATTTACTTTGAGCTGTCAGTGTTGTGTTGATCTCGGTTTGTTACACCCACCTTGCAGAAATGTTGACACATGCACAAGCAAATCACGGAGTTGCAAAGTTCACAGCGGCTGAGGTCAAAGCCAGGTAGAGAGGAAAAGAAGAGAGGAGAGGAGAGGAGGATTTTGGGATATAGTCCATGCATGCATGTGTACTTGTGTACACATTTTGCAATTGTGTGCCTGTGTGTGTGTGTGTGTGTGCGAGTATGTGATGGGTTAATTATGTGCAGTATAAGTGAATGATCTGTTGTCAAGGCTTGTTAGATGTAGGAAGGCCCGAGGCAACAAGGAGAGAGAGGGGGGTTGTGGAGTTAAATTCCTTCTGAATAGCGTCTGCTTTTATCTTACCTATCTATCAGTGTGTGTATGTCCGTGTGTGTGTATGTGTGTGTGTGATCTGGTGGCTTTGTCTACGATATATCATAAAAACACAATAAATTACTGCTTTAGAGAACATGTCATTTGTCAAAGGTAGTTCTGCTTCACTTCAGGGTACGAGGTTAACACCTCTTTGCTCCCTTTTTTTCAGCCTGACCAACCTTTTTCTTTCTCCATTTTTTTTCACCTGCTTGCCCTCCTTCACCTCTCCTCTCTCTCTCTCTCCCACCATGCATACCCCTCTCTAAACCCACGCCCCCCTCCTCTGCTGCACTCTCCCTTCCCAGGCGGTGAAGCTCTACATGCGGACAGAATGCAAATGCCACGGGCTGTCCGGCTCGTGCACCTTGCGTACTTGCTGGAAAAAGATGCCTCATTTCCGCGAGGTGGGGGACCGTCTGCTGGAGCGTTTCAACGGCGCCTCCAAGGTGATGGGCGGCAACGACGGCAAGACCCTGATCCCCGTGGGCCAGAACATAAAGCCGCCGGATAAGCAGGATCTGATCTACTCAGACGAGTCGCCCGATTTCTGCCTCGCAAATCGGAAAACAGGTTCATTGGGGACACGGGGCCGCATGTGCAACAGCACAGCCATGGACATCAGCGGCTGTGACCTGCTGTGCTGCGAGCGTGGCTACCGGGAGGAAACGGTGGTGTTTGAGGAGAACTGTCTGTGTCGTTTCCACTGGTGTTGTGTGGTCCAGTGCAAGAAGTGCTTGGTCCGTAAAGAGCTTAGTCTCTGTCACTGACGAACTGATGTTGAGAACAGTCAACACCACATGGTTTATTATAATTACGTCTGTTACTTTTTGAGGTGTTTGTTGTAGTTTGGTTAGTGTGAAAGAAGGAAGGGGTTTGAACTTTTTTATGATGATCCTTCTATTCCCATTTTTTTTGCACCAGTTACTATCAGACAATGCCCCCAAAGAACTTCATTTCAAGTAGCGATCAGCTTCCAAAAAAGACGTGAGGTGCTGTCCAGACGTAAACAACAACCACATGAAACCAATGGATAACAGGGACTATGCTATATACTTTTTCCGAACTACCTACTTATCATTTCATGTTTATGAAAAAGGACCAAAGAATGTGAAAATGTGTGTTTTCCATCTAAATGAAAGAGGAGGACCTTTGCTGGGAGGACGTAGACATGACCAGCTATCACAGCTTTTTAGTGTTGCTTCAAACCAAAGAGGCATCAGCGTTTGCATTAATTTTATGTAAGTGTCCACAGTGAAACCTTGTAGGTCTCTGAAGATTTTTTTCTTTGCATACAAGAGTCTATTTGTTACCCCAACAAATACACATAGTTGTATCTTTAATTCTTGATCACGAAGAATCAGAGCATCCTCATCCAAAGATCTTGCAAACTGATGATGTTCCTTACAGGAACTGTAGCCTAACCATGTCATAAAGCAGGAACACCAAATACAAAAAGATGCTGGTCTTGACTTTACTGCGTCAAAAATGTACCAAAAAGGGAAAAAAAAGGCATCACATTATCATATTTGAAGAATGCTACCAACACCATGTTTTGTGGGTGTGGACTTGGCCTGCGAGCAAAGACTGTTATTTATATTAAGATATGATAACAAGACTACTCACTTCCATCTCTCTCAGAAGCACTTTGGATGCGACGGCTGCCATGGACTTCCTCAATAGTTTGGCAATAAAACCTTTTTTTTTTTAGGAGTCGGCTGTTTCTTGTAAACCAAAAAGAGAAACCTTTATTTACATGACATTGTTTGGTATCAAGAAAATGTATATGATGTATTGTGTTTATCTGTTATGATATACAGGGCTAATGTAATAATGCACTTTGGATGTTAGCTTTCATTTGATACTGTATGTAAGCGTGTGTGTGTGTATGTGTGTTTGTGTTTGTGTGTGTGTGTGTGTGTGAGAGAGAGAGTGTGAAAGTTATCTGTGACTGTGTGTTTGTGCAGGTTGGCCAGTTTTCACCGTATCCTTCAGCGGACAGTAGCTTTGATATATCTCTTAAGTCTCTGCCTGATGTTAAACTGCATTCTGATTGGTTATTAAAAGCACACAGCTCTTTGACTCTCTGTCTCTGTGCGAGGCAGACTAGACCTTTCATTTGTTGTTCGGTTTCAGTGGAAGTATGTTTTCCCATAAACCAAATCATGTCATCTCATTTACACAATTTTTATTACCAGAGGATGTACAGTGACTATACTAAACTATAATACTACATGCATCTGACTGAGTGCTCAGGTAGGATGGTGTTTCACCCTTGAGGACTCAGAATCATCTCTCTTTGCTCTTGATCATAAATCTAATTGTTCCCATAGCTACATTGTTAGGGTTTTTTTCAGTACACCACCACTGACCACTGGTTACACCTACAGTGGATAAGTCCCTTCTTTTATCAGGCTGTTATTGTTAGCAGTCACTGTATACCCATTGACTATACTCATCTTATTACTGACATGTGAATACACAGCATTTATAAAAAAAAAGAGAAATGCCCACATCTTTCTGTATGAAAGCGGTACATATGTTGAAGGTAAGACATACAATACGATTAAAAATGCCAATCAGTAGAGCTTTGTACATGGTAATCTTGATTTTCAGTGTATGATTGTCACTTCAGCATAATGGCACAAGGTGATGCTAGTTCACAAACCCTGAGTCGGTCAAATAAACAATGCCGAAAGATTTAGATCTGTCAATCGATGATGAATCATTTCAACATCTGCTTGTGGTAAATTAAACACACTCCACGTGCTTCAAATTCTTGAACATTTTTCAAAGAAGGTTTGGTCATGAAGGCATTGTCAACAGTTAACTGATAAAATGACAGTGGCATAATTCAGTCCATTTCGTGGAACAAATGATACACAATTCATCTATTGTCATTTATTTAAATGCAGTTTTTCATATCTTGCTTTAGATTCCATTCTGCTCTCCATTGTTGTACTCTACAGAAATCATTTCATATCTGGATGTTACACTGCAGCTTCATTAAACGTAAACGTTGAAAGTGACAAATGTCTGTGGCTCAGGTGCAAATCACTACTCAAACAAAGTGTAAAACATTCGTGTTTTTATTTAATCTTTTTCTTTCCATGCGCTGTATCTGACTTACATGAGACGTGAGGTGATAAGACATTCCTTTTGATAATTTAATACCCCTGCAATATTTGAACCATGTTGACACAGTCAGAGGTTGAAAATGATTCATTGACTTTTAAACCTCAAGATCCCCATGTGAGGAAAAAGACAGGGAAATCAGCACTCAATGTTTCATACCTGGTAGTTTTATGATGTTACACTAAATTTATGTCACTCTGGACTTTGAATGTGGCTTTAAACCCAATCCAGGAAACAGAATATTTCACACCAACCCACTTGTATTAAATACCTGCTAGGAGGAACAACAAAAAGATAGATTCCATCCCATTAAACATTTACACACTAATTTCAAAACATTCTCATATTACTTTTTCCCCCTCAATACTTTAAAGAAATGATGTTTCTATATATGACATACTTTGTTTTAACACAGGCACCAGGTCAAGTTAGGTTTTGACTTCAGGGATGATTTTCATCTAACTGGATCCTCTGCCTCGATTAGATTCAACAAAAAGAGGTGTTGTTTTGAGGTATTTATGCTGTTGAAATGAAAAGACAGAGGGGGTGAAAAAAAAGGAAAAGCCGACCTGTATTAGTTTTGAGCTCTACAAGTTGACACAAGTACTTATTTTCCAGGAATTTATGCACAGTGGTGTGTAGTAGTCGGGCCAAGAGTTGTGTTTAAGACATGGAGAGGTATAGGCCCAATAGGAGGATAGTGCCATGGGGCTCTTGTCTCCTTCTGTCTCCTCCTAGCTCTCCTCTCCTCTCCTCTCCTCCTCTCCTCCTCTCCTCTCATCTCCTCTCTTTCCTTTAAGCTGTGCAGGCTTTCACTGCTGCATGGGCAAAGCCAGAGAAAATAGACAAGTGAGCAGATAGATTTATTGTAGCATTGGTATAAATAGAGCTGCCTGTCGACATCTGTGTGCATGTGGCTGCATGTGTCTGTCTTTGTCAGTCAGTGTTTGTGTGTGCGCATGTGTGTGTGTGTGTGTCCATGGGAGCGCGTGGCCAGGTTAGAATGGGCGTATTTTTCCATGTGTCCCTCTCAGAAGGAAATAGTGCCTGAGGAATGCAGCATTGTCCCCGCTAGAGATGAGCTTTGTCTCCACCTGAGCTGACTGTTCTGGGCTTACACACACACACACAGCCGCACACAAAGCGTTAATGAAGGGTTGCCACTGTAAATGGCTCTATAGTGTTACACTGCAGACTGTCATTTCCGTAGATCAGTCAGATAAACAGAGTTCTGCCATCTCTTATCGCCTATAGCGGAGTCTTGGTGGTCCTCTGTTTATATTTACCGTGCACTTACATTAGGTGTGCACTCACTTGCATAAAACACGACAAGAGATTAAATAAAACAAGAGAAATGAGTGGTCCAGTGTGGGGAAATGAGCAACATGGGAGCACAAATTATTGAATGGAGGTGAAAGGAAAGGAGGGAGAGGCTGAGAGGAAGATAACGAGAGAGAAAGAGACACAGAAAGAGAATTTAGAGGTAACCTGACACTATAATGCTCTTCCATTTGTGTGAACTCTCCTCCAATCCTCTATCAATCTAGCAGTGAGATGTTGCTTACACAAAGGGCACATCCAGAGATCAGCTCTGTGTGGGGTTTCATCTGATACCAATGACTGTAATTATAGGAGTGGGAGAGACAGACAGACAGAGAGAAACATGTTTAATACAAACCATGAAATGAAGCAATCTCACTTCTTTTACAGATGAAATATGCACTAAAAGTATAATTTATCATGTTTTGGAGATAGTAGACATGCACGTTCTCACAGTTGCGCACATCCGCGTACAGTAAACCCCACACATAGCAACCATGACGCTGGCTTGTGGTGTTTTGGAAGAGCCGGTGAACTTTAAGAGTTAATGCAGGCCCTGGAGGTGATGGCTCAGCTGCTGCCTACGTTCCACAGCCCACCCAACTAGGCTGCTGCTGCTGCTGCTGCTGCTGCTGCTGCTAGGGGATTTAATAGTCCATTCTGTGCACATCAGTGCATCTCTGTCCTTTTTAGGTACAGCTCGCCTCAGGTCCCCTTTAGTAACAGTTACTGTACAAAAACAAACAAAAAAACACATCAAGAGTATTTGACTCATCTTGCACAAGGCAGTTCCAGAATACGAGGTGAGTCGAGTGCTAGGCCAGATGAATTTCAGTGCGGTCCACCTAGAGTAGTTTCATTATAAAATGTTTTTCTCCCTCCCCCTTAGGAATTATACTGTATGAGAAAATCCGAGTGCTGTTCTTGAGGAACCTGTCATCATTGCAACATCCTGAAACAACACTTGCTGCCTTGAGAAACACTCATTGACCCACATTATTGTTGTGGGTGGATAAACATTGAGATGACCTCGCAATGAATCCTATCAGAGTCCGAATCTCCGTCTCTCTCCCTCTCTCTCTCTCTCTGTCACACACACACAGATACACACACAGTCTTACTTAAGAGATCTTGTCATTTATCAAACTCCGGACCCCCCACCCCCCCACCCCCACCATCTTCTCTGTTATCTTGGGTTGTGAAAACATAGCTGCCAGAGGTTGGTGGGAGACGGAGGGGGCCTGCTGTCTATTGTGGCTGCTTTGGCTCGGTATCTGTTCCTGCGTGAAGACATGGGCAGGTCTCTCTCTCTTTAGGACAGAGACAATAAACAAGGTTGTTTGTACAACAAGAGTCATGGAATGGCTTGATGGAAAGCAGACCAACTAGCTCGCAAAAGCACATGCACATGTGTGCTGGCAACATGGGATCAGTTGTCTTAAGTATCATTTCCCGTTTCTCAGAGATGAGAATAAGTGAGCGATGAAATCTCAGCGCTCTGCACAGCCGTCCACCTCAGCTGCACGAGGCCGCGACAGCATTCAAGTGAGGACTCCGATCACTGGAACATACATTGAACATAGATTAAACCGTTCATGTTGGTGTTTGAACACAAGATGGCGTCCTTGGAGCAGAAAGCTGACTCACTGTGACGCTTCATAACCATCCCATCAGGGCTGCACTGAGTGCTGATAGCAATGATAGCAAAAAGAATAATACATCTCCAATAAAGTGAATTATACTAAATTGAAATAAATTAAATAAAAATAGCAAGTACAAAATAATGAAAGTAACAGATAATAAAAGGGAAACATGGCAGAAACATATGGATTGTCCATCGAAACTAAACCTGCCTGTCATTTTTAATCCCCTCAGATTTTCAGCCAATGCAACCATATGCACAATATTTAGATTATGTTTGCTTGTGTTAAGTGTGTGTGTATGTGCTTGCATCACGCTCATCCATGTGTGACAGACAGAGAAAGGCAGACTCTTATTGGCATTTTCAGCTTCGTAACCCATTTAATTGTCCAACTGTTCTTTATACGGTCATTTTGCTGTGAAGCTATGATAAGGCTTTGTAAACACATTCTTGGATCAGCTGCGCCTGCTACCTCGCATTCTTTCCCGCGTTGAACTACTACACACACACATGCATGCACACAAAAACACACACATCTCCCAAGACTGCACGCACACTTAGGCAGAAACTTTTGGAGATAACAATAGCATGCAAACATGTTGTAATCGTCCCTAATTAAAGACACCCAAAGGTACCCTACAGTAAGTGAGGCAGTGAGAAAAACAAGCACTTTCAATTCTTCAAAACAAAGACTGGGCTGACGAGTGTGTCAGTGTGTTAATGTGTGAGTAAAAGTTTTTCTTTTTTCATTTTATTATTCTTTCTTGCTCTTTGTTCACAAATGGGTTGCATCAAGTAGCATACTGAGTTATGTTTTTTTTTTTTTTTTTGGTTAAACCCTGTCTAAGTGTCCATTATGGTGAACGACGGATGAGGTTCTACAAAGGTCATGGACTGGGCTCAAATCCAGGACATAGTCACATGGTGTGCACCTTAAGGCACCTCAAAAAAGTGTTTTTGAGGAGGACACTGATCCCCAATCTATTTATGTGACTGTGGCCTTTTCTTATTTAACATAAAAAATAATGGGATATGAGAAGTAAACTAATTGTAATAAGTGAATTACTGTGACTTGTGTCTTTCCTAATTCTGTGTGAACTGTTTTTAAATTTGACAATTTCTGTGGAAACTTTGGTTGAACTGAGCTCCAAGAATACAACTTTCATTTTCTCCCTTTCCCAAAAAATACAACCGAAGAAATATTTTCTTTTCCAATCACCAGAGGAAAAAAAAAAAGAAAAAGAAAAAGAAAAGAAAAAAGCACATGGAAGTTTAGCATCCCACTTTGGTGCCTGTTTTGTTAAAGAATCCTCAGTGAAGTTTTACCTCCCCTCGGGCATGTGTTCTCTGTGCATTCTGTGGATCGTTAGGATCATCCAAAATAAAGCCAGTTCTCACAGCCCTGGGATATTTTTCATTACCCGCAAAGATGGGTTAATTGATTAGAACCACACCACGGTCTCGGCATGGGGATTGCAACACAAATACAATACATGACAGTAAGAAACAACTGTGTGACAGTTCTAACAACATGCATGTGTTACTGGCTCAGGGAGGTACATTTTGATCTGCAGTCTAGCATAGTATACTGTAGCTTCTCAGGCTGTAATTAGGTAAAGTGACCAACTGTACAGTAACAAAGTGTCACTCATGGTGAAGAAATCCAGAGCCCATTGTCCCACTCCATCTGTGAGAGAAAGCGATGCAACGTCATATTGTTGCTTCAGTCAAAGTGTTCTGGGAGTCAGGAGACGAAAACAACATGAAGTGGAGTGTGTGTGTGTATGTGTGTGTGTGTGTGTGTGTGTGTGTGTGTTGTGGGGGGGGACTGCTTTCGCATGAGTACATTTTGTTCTTAACTTTCTCTTTTTCAAACCAATACTTCAATCACAAATGCCATTGATCCTGTAAACTGATTGCTTAACTGGCATCCCTTTCATTTGCCCCGGCTTCCTTCGGTGTAATGGCAACATCTGTCCCTTCCTTTGCACTGTTTGTCCTGTCCTGTCTGCTCCCCATATTTCACACGAGATCACTTGCAAAACATATGTCCCCGCATGCAAAAACATACAAACACCCCTGCATATTGACAGCCCCATGCACCCACACTGTTTTTCTCTCTCTCTCCCTCTCTGTCGCATAGACCCGCACAAACACACACAGACAGGGCCAAGAATTTGCTTGTTAGAAGTTAGTTACTAGTGTCGAGCCTTGTAATTGACTAACCTCTGCTCCGCCGCGCTCTCCTCTGCTTTGCTCATTTTCGTCGGCTCAGTCCAAAACTCTCCAAGAAACATGAACTCCGCTTGAACTCCCCTCTCAGAGAGACACAGAGAGTAAGGGTGTGACAGACATAACTTATGTCAGCTAATATAGTGCGCAGTGTATTGTCACAGTGTTTTTGGCAGCATGTGTGAGTGGGGTTCAGAAAGGCTTCAGAAAGGCCGAGACAAGAAACAGAGAGAGAGAGAGGATTAGGGATTTTTGAAAAAAAAAAAAAAAAAAAAAAAAGCCGCAAGCTATCTTTAAATGACTGTATGTTATAATTATTTCTGACCTCGTATCGTAAATCCTATCACTGTACCTTCTACTTAATTCAGGATGTATGAGATCCCAGGTTGAGAGTAGCAGTGGTTTGGGTTCAGGATGGTCCCATGCGTGCATTAAATGGTGAAAGTAACCATGACACCCGCTCTGCTATTTCTGCAACAATGAAGTCAATCTTAAAAAGTTCATGGCAATAAAGGGGGGGCTGCTTCAAACTAATGGAAGCTCATTACTGTTCTGTATAAAATGCACCGAAGTCACGACACTATGAGAACTCTCTACAGTGTAAAGGGCAGTAATATACTTCATCTCCATTTATACAACAGTGCTGACTTTACAAGTGCGAAAGACGTAATCAGAGCAAAGTTACCATGGTTTTCAACTAAGCATGAAAGCAGCAGTGCATCTGAACTTTGTAGTTAACAGGACAGAGAAAGAGGGTTTTTTTTTTTTCAAAACTGATGGAAAGTTTTTAAAGCTAATTAGCATTTGGGGTATACTTGAAAGTAGACGATGATGTAGAGGATGAATACAACTTTGCGCTACAAGCTACAGCCACCAGTTGACTATAGCTTAGATTAGGAAAAGGACAGGAATTGTCTGGCAACAAAATTTACTACTGGTAGCCTACATCAAATTGTCACTCATCTTATTTATTCAACATGAACAAAAAAAAAAACTAAAGACATATGTTTAGCAAACATCAGAACGTTCTCAGCTAACTCTCTGCATTAAAAACAAATAAGTCCATTGTCCATCGTCCATATGAGCCTAGAAGTACAGACTACCACAAATGAATGTAACATACTAAGATGTTAAAAAAAAAAAAGCTGGAGGTGCCTTGATTTGTGTTAACAGATTATCTAAATATACAGGAGAAGGTCACTTGAAAAGAAGTGATCACTGTTTTGGTGTGAGAGACCTCATGTTGAGCCTAAGGCGAAGGCCACATGACAATTCCTGTTTTACCATTTACTGTATTGGGGCCTGAAGTGAAACTAAAATTTAAAAAGTGGATTTGTCTGACTGAAGAAAGATAGAAAAAACACAGAAGATACAGTCCTGTATTTCTGTATATTTCAGTACAGTATTAAATCTCTGCTATTCCATTATATTACCACACTAAAAGTTAACAGAGTGACTACACAAGACCATAGTCTACATATTCATAAATACAGTATGACCTAATGTGTTTACATGGCACTCGCCACTAGACTGTGAAAACGTAGCTTGGCCATGTCTCTCCCTGTAGGACAATAAAGTTTCAACTGAACCAGACAGTGCAACTCGACAAAAATACCGACACTATTGGGAAAACTCTGTGTTTTAGTTTATTATTGAATTAAATGTTCAGCAGGTTCATATTTCACGTAGCACAGCGAGTGAGAGCAAGCAGTGCAAGATAAAAATAATAAAAGATTTCAATGGCCACAGGAAAATCATATTAAAACAAAAACTTTTCGGCTCAAAATAGGGAACTATGAAATGAACCTGGCATGAGCATTTAACAAAAATAAATTCTTTATGTCTCTGGGCACAGGAGTCAAGTTGATCTGAGACTAGCACTGAAATGTTTCCCACATCATTGTTAATGAATGTAACTGAACAAGAACATACTCTCCGGTGAAGAATGGGAAACAATTAAAGGTGTGCGCTTGTGCGTGTGTGTGTGTAAGAGAGAGAGAGTGAGAGAGAGAGAGAGAGAGAGAGAAAGAGAGAGAGAGAGAAGAAACATGCACAAAAAGAGACACACTCCCTGGCAGAGGACTGCAGTCCAGATGGAAGCTGTGTGTATGTGTATGTGTCTGCATGTGCACGAGTGTGTGTGTACAATATCCATTTTCATTATGAATAATGTGCAATATAGCATAGCATGAATACATAATGCACATGTCAAAAAAAGTGACGTTGCCTGCTGGGACCTAAACTTGTCGTTCAAACACAAATAAATGAGGCCCCAAAGTCATTATCCTTGAAATGTGAAAACACTCAACTAAAACCCTGCTGGGGTTTACAGTTCCTTAACATTAGACACTGACCTCATAAAAGGTCAACCATTTGATGCCAGTGACAGGCTTTTGAGTTTCAGGACTAATATCTAATATCTAGCTCACATTTGCAAACATTAGCCTGGCTAACGTTGGCCATGATAAGCAACTGGTCATACCTGAGCAAGAAAGGCTGTAAAGCAGCAAAACCCATGTGTAGACGTGTGATACTGTTGATTCTACTTTACTTTTTAAATTCCCTCTGTCAAATGTTGCACAGTCTTGGTTTAAGTTACACATTTAAGTTATTTAATTTTTTCTTCTAATTTTAACTTCATGAGTTTAAATTTTGACCTGTTATTAAGATGCTTTATCGTCAGTTACATAACTGTTTGTGGTATAGCTCTCAGACTATTTTACTGTTAAGTGAAAACCACCTTTTTCATAATTTGGTTCACAGGATTGCTTCACTGGGTCACAGTAGAGGTTCTTTCTGCTGCTGTTTTTGATTTTCCATGGAGAGACATGGGAGTTATGTATGAGTCATGTTTATAAGGAACTGTGATTTAGAAAATAATGTTATTATCAGTCTTGATGGGAGCATGGGAAGGAATGACAGCATGCAGCGCATCCTGCTGTAGAACCAAACTCAGTGTCAGAAAAACTATTTAATCTAACAAGCCTGCTTTCCTTACATGCCTTGAAATAATTAAGCGCAAAGTTGCCGTCCTTGCCAAATCCTCCAGATCAGGGTGCTGTGATAAATCCCTCTGGGAGAAAATTTGATGTGGGATTGTTTCCCTGATCTTCTAAATTTGTGTATGGCAACTTAATTGCGTCTGAACGCTAAACTCGTGTAGTGTTTTACAGCTCTGGTGACTCCATGCTGGCAGAATGCTTGCATCCCTCCACTGGTGGGGGAAACCTTTTTATTTGTGGTTTCTGAATCTTTATTCTAGGCTACTCATAAAGCACTGAGATGAGTGATATCATGTGGTCTTCATCAACAAGGGAGCTTTTTGTTATACTTTATAGCCATTTAAATCAAAAGATTAAAGTCCATGACACACAGGGAAGCTTAGAGAGCAATGGGAACTTCAGCTGACAGTTTTAACAAACCCTCATTCTTCTTACAGACAAACCAAAGGGTCTTCACACTGACAGAATACAGAAATGCTGCAAGGCACACACAACCTTATTGTTTTTCTATATACATGGTTGTGTGTGGAAAAAATGTATTTAAAGGAAACCAATTGATTTTACACGAGATGAATTTACGGGCATGGTTTATACTCCTCAGACTGTGACGTACGCTGATGTTGGTAACAGGGTTTACCAGTATACAACACAAGTAAGGATGTAATCAAAGGATGCTGTTTGATGCATTATAGGGTGTAGGATCAAGTGTTTCTGCAACTCAAACATGCATGGGACATGAAACACAGCAGAGAACTAAAGATTCATATTAAAACAGTAAACAGCCATTGGAATAGGTGGAGGTGTTAAGAGATGTCAGCTACATTACTGTGAGAAGAGTCAAACATACAGAGGAGCTGGACCAACTCATCTCATATAAAACAACAGAGGCAGTTTAGCCCAATAGTCCTTCATCTTCATCTTCATCTTCATCATCTCATCATCATTAATCAAGATTTTTTTTAAATAAACAGAAACATAACAGATTATTGTGTCGTTCTTATCCTCATCCTCCACTTCATGATCACCTCCATCATTACCTTTTTCACCAACTCTACAAAGCCTCTTCAGCTCTAACACAAAAGTAATGATGTCTTTTGCAAGACAGCCACCCTCTCCTCTTCACCATCATCATCATCATTATTATCTTCACCATCCTCATCCTCAGCATCGCTCCTCTAGTGAATATAAGCGTTTTTTTCCTCACAGAGGGCGCAGGCTAAGTGTTTCTGGTTTCCTTATCTAAAAGGATCTCTATCCTGCTTTAACGAGGCACTTGACCTCCCTCGGCGCTCTCCTACTCCCCGAGTGACGCAAAAAAAGTGGGCTGGCGAAGCGCTAAGTGCAGTAGTTTGTATCGGTGCGCACCGAAAAATCACTAGTCAAGCAGACTTCATTTAGAGCGCCTACCTTTGGACCGGCCGTCTGTCTCTCTTTCTCTTTCTCTCTCTTCCTCTCTCTCTCTCTCTCTCGGATGTTACACCAGAGCGAAGACCTCGTTGACGGAGATACGGGGATGTGTACGGATGTGTGTGAGAAAGACTGACTTTTCGTCAAACTCGCAGCCTCCTCCATTCAGTGAGTTGAGAGGTTGATGAAACTTTTCTTGAATGAGTATCCCGCCGCTGGCTGGCACATCTGGACTCAGGGCAGTCGGAGCTGTCAAGTCCTGCGCCAACTTTTAGCCGGACCTGACCTGACCTCCCTCTGTTGCTGTCCTCCCTAAACTTTGAGGCGGAATATTGGACTTTAAAACTCTTTTTGTATTACTTTTTTAATTTTCTTTTTTCTTTTTTAACTTTCCTTAATAATTACAAGACACAAAATGGAACACTTAGTACTCAGACTAACATGCGTCTTGGTGGTTATCTGTCTGTTGGATAAAAGGTGAGTTGAAGATGTGTGAAAATTCAAGCTAAAAAGAAATAACTTCTGTGTTGGTGTAAGCAACTTATGAGTTTTCATTTTAAGATTATATGTTTAAAATCTTGTTTTACTTTTATGTTTTTTTCTATCATAACCTGAATTATTACTTTGCAAAAACAACTTAAAAGTCAGTTTTCATTCGTGCAAGTAAAAGTCAAATAACCCACAGTATTCTGTGCTCAAATCCAAAACATACAAAACGCCAAAAATAAATTAAAGACTGAAACATTAGTCCACTTTTTTTCCCTTTTTATTATGTGTTTTTGCAGTTCTGCAATCACCTACTGTCTCATTCCCAAACAATGTAAAAAGTTGCCTTTTGGAAGCCTAGCTGTTGAAACAGGTCTACTATCAAAGCAGGAAACACAACAGGTAGCAACAGAAGCTCAACTGCAGTCACAGACAGTTCAAAATGCATTGCCACTAAGAAAGAAAGACACCACTATGCAAACGACCAGTGTATGTTCCAGCCAAATGTGTTTTTGATAATGATTTATATCCAAAGCTGGCTGCTTTTTTTTTTTTTTTTTTTTAGAGGGGAGTACTAGGTGATCTGTGAATGTTGAGTCAGCCGCTGATACACAGGCTTGCAGAGTTACACACAGTAACGAAACTGGAATAGAGTATGCAAATCTGCTGCAGCTGTGAATGTGTTTTTGCTCAGTGTGTTTCTGCACATGTCTCCCCACACCTGGGTGTTTGCGTGTGCTTGTCATTTGTGTTTATAGATACGTGTGTGTATGTGCGTATGTGTATGTGTGTGTGCCGACAGCTGAGCACACTCCCCGGCTGCATGTGCAGTTGTGAGTCTCACTCCTCCAGACACAGAGGTGCACAGCCTGTGTTTTCCTTGTAAAGATAATGAAAAGAAAAGCTGTATGGTTTCAGGCCATCATCAGGGCAGCCTGTGTTTTCCTTGTTACTGCTCAGACTGTTGCTCTGTGAAGTTGAGAGCTGCTGCTTTGACTGCTGTCAGCTGAACTACTGACTGATTACATGAGGGGACAGTTGAGTAAAGAGACGTCGGGCAATTTACACGCAAACATATTTTCTGTGGTGATTTTATGAGGCAGGTAAGTTGCTATTTTCCCTGCGCGCGTGTAAAACTGTCACTAGAACTACTAGTAGCTTAACTGTGGTTCACACGAGTGCAGTTCCCTCACTCCCCACTGCAACTCACTTGTCCCACTCTATAACTCTTACCTTGCACACTTGAGCCAACATCAAAACAATTGTGAGAAGAGACACTTCAATTAAGTTAAATTAACACTAAATGCACACATCCATGGCCCAGCACATACAATAGAACCAGTTTTTTATTGTAGTTTTATAGGGTCAAATAAATAAATAAAATAAAACAACATTCCTGTAAAATCAGCCACAGGACCCAAGAGCCATTTTGTTCTATTCACTGTCAGTAAGCATTAGCTATTCTTGTTGCCAAAAAATGTCATAGTCATAGACAGTCATAGCTCTCTTTTTATTTTGGCGACAATTTTGCGGGACCATAAACTGAAATCTATCTGAAAACAACAAAAAAACAAATAGATTTTTGAGTGCATTCCTCCTTTGTCAGCATCTGGAGATGGTTTTACAACTATTAACCCACATCATGTGTGTTATTGAGGTTTTCCAGCAATCAGTCATACTGGGGACCATCAAGTCAGGGCGCCTGTCTGGCACTGTGGGAAATAAGTGTCAGACGAAAATGGTTTTAAAGGTGTATGTTATTTGTCTTTGTCAATAACCCGACCTTTGTGCTCTATGCAGGGTAGACTCCAATGAAATCTTGGGCCTGAAGCTCCCCAACATTGACCCAATCCTGAACGCCAATACGGTGTGTCTGACGCTGCCGGGACTGACGCGGCGCCAGCTGGAGGTGTGCATGCGGAACCCAGACGTGACGGCCTCAGCAATCCAGGGAATCCAGATTGCCATCCACGAGTGCCAGCATCAGTTCAGAGGGCATCGCTGGAACTGCTCCAGCCTGGAGACGAGGAACAAAATACCCTACGACAGCATAGTCTTTAAAAGAGGTCAGCTTTAAAAGATTCACTATACAAAACCTATACCTTAAGGATAAGCCTGACGTGTCATTTCAATCAACTTAACATTTGAATCTGTCTTGTTGGCGTTTTGCATGTCTTTAATGAAAATATTGTGTTTCAGTACTCTCCACATATCACATATTACATATTACTGAAAATCAACCAGACTCAGTAAATACATGAGGCTGCAGAGGTGAGATGTCACCGCAGGATACCTGCTAAAAAAAAAAAAGTGTGTAAGTTCAAAAGATTTCATCTTCAAACAGGCTGTGGCTTCATTCTCAAACACACTATAATAGAATACCTTGAAAGGATAGGCTTAGAAAGATTAGCTACCACAAAGATACACGTCCTAAACAAGCATTGAGATAATAAATCGTAAATCTTCAAACAAGATCATAAAGAGATCATTTTCACCGTAGTCACAACTCTTGGATGTTATCTCACAACAATAAGGTGCCTGAAATGGTTAGATTATCTTTAGTGACTGGTGGACTGGTATCTACTTTCTAACCATCTCACCATGTCACCTCAATAACCCCTTACAAAAGAGCAGCTAACTTCAAAAGCAGTTAGTCACCTCCAGATTACTGGGCCTCGTGTAGATCGGTTTTCTCTAACGCTTTGTAGTGCTTGGAGCTTTGCAAGTCAGCCACAAAGGATGAAAGAGGATCTTCAGAGTTGGGAAGTCTTTACATAGACTCATCTCAGTTTATTGACTGGAAAAGGCATCCATTTCTAAGTAGCCAGAGCACCTGGAGAGATGAACAGTGCACTGTGCAGTTTGTAGTTTGAGTTTGAATGTTATGTTATAGTGGACTGGTTGCCCTTAGCATTTATTTGAGCGTCATCATTGCTTCAGTGCTGTGAATGTGCTTTTGGAGGGTATAAACCAGACTTTTTTTTTATCTCCAGTATAAAAGAAAAATGTCAGATTTTTTCCTTTAAGGCTTTTTCAGTTATCATCTCCTGCATGAAACTTTAATTTTATAGTTCTCATTAACTTAATATCCTGTTAGAAAACTTTAACAAAGCAAAAAAAAAAAAAAAAACTCTTAACAGTATGAACTTACATACCTCTGGACGTGCTTTCGCTCCTCCTTGCCTCATTGAATGACTGTTTGTCATTATTAGCAGAGGCAGTTGCGAGTTGTCTGGCATCCCTGGTTTGCCTCGGGTGCAGAAACTCCAAACCACTGATATAAACAACCTCTTTAAATCGGATGATTCATATGTTACATGTTGATACGTTCCACTCCACAGAAGCTAAAAAATTGACGCGAGTGAGCATTCTGCAGCCGTTATTGCGTGCAGCTACTGGCAGCAATCTCATGGACACAGATTTACAGTCCTGGGTTGGATGGAAGTATGGAGATTAACACTTTTCGCTGTCACTGAGCTTAGACAAATAAACATGGCCTCACACAAAGCATATATGCCCTATACAGAACTGATATTTTCACTCGATTGTTCTTCTACTACTGTAAGAAGTTGATCTAAGTTTTTACAAAGCCAGTGAAAGTGAGTAGGATATCAGGTGATTTACAGTGCAGTTTGTTTTCTCTGAGATGCTGCTTAGATCCTCTCTAGCTGTGCCATGGATCTGTCAGCTGATGGTCTGTAATAACTTTTATGGGCTGATGTTCAGTCTTGTTTAGCTTGCATTAAAAACTAGGCTAAAGAGGACATCAGGCGAGACATGGATAGACAGAAATAGGAGAATCTCTCTCTCTCTCTCTCTCTCTCTCTCTTTCTCTGTCACTGTGTCTGCGTCCTCCCTCGCTGGGCTGCTCCTAATGCTTTTACTTCCCTTGCCAGTGCAAGTGCTTGTGAATTTGCTCTCAGCACTTTCCCAACTCTCTGTGGCAAAAGCATAAACCTGTTTAGTCGGTTTCTGTAACACAAAGTGACAGTTTCCTTTGAAACTTTAATTCATTTTGCCACTTCCTCTGCCATCAGTTCAGCCGGGCGTGCCGCAGCCGGTGAATTATTTGTTAGATTGATTTGTTCCCAGTCTTCCGGGGGCCTGAGTCGAGGAGCCCGTCTCAGAGCGGGACTGGAGCTAAAACAGGCTTTCTATGTATGAGGATGTGCCTAAGTGCCATTCCACTCACTCCCCCCTCCCTGTGTGAGTCAAGGTGGTAGAGGAGAGGAGGAGCAGAGTGGAGTCAAATTATACTTATATACTCATATACTAATATACATATTTTATAAAGTTCAAGCAGTATCTCCTACATTTATCACCTGGCTTTGCAGTTTACCTCAACTTGCATTTTACAGACAAATATGTAAATATTTGGTTTAATATGTTTCTGATTTCATAACTTATATCTGTTGCATGGCCAGAAAGACTGACTCCAAATGAATGTTGCTGTTGGATTACAGAGTCACTCTGTCAGCTGTAAAGTTTATAACACATCAATACTGTGTTAAAAAGTATTTTAATGAAGTTTTAGAGAGAGATTTTTGCTGGCTTGTTGAAATTGAGTGTACTGTATCAGATTCTGTCATGAGTTGAAGGGTGTTAACTACAATACACAGTGCTAGTGCAAGACCTGGATCTTTTTCTGCAGTAATAGCAGTATAATACAAATTATAATACAAGAAACACCAACATTTGTTGCCAAAAACATTTGTCTGTTTATTGGAGGGAAAACTAAGGTGGTGTTACAGTACTTTAGATAGGGGTGAAATAACAAACTACCATCCATGAAGGTCAGTTGTGCACCACTGATTTAATAGCTGTCCTGATAGCTTAGCAGAGCAGTGATCATTCAGAGTGAGCCAATATTTTATCTATTTTAAAAAATGTATTTTTTTACCATCGTATTGCAAGATGATGCTCCATATGAGATTTGCGTTCAAATACGTGATCCAGTCATTGAGCCTGTTCTGTACTGTATGTGGAGTAGCTTTGCGGTGGAGAATGTCAGTTAGTCTGTGGGTAAAGTTGTGTTTCACTGTGTGAATAATGAAGTAACATCAAACATTGGTAAAAAAGAAATGGGCAGTTCCAGTTATTAGCTTTTTATTTGACTCCAACAAGCAGCCTGAACCATTTCCCCTTCAAGCAGGGTGCTATAAACCTCTGAGTGGTTTCTTTTCAAGTTTGCTTTACAAGTTTCCATTATAATCGTCACTGTTCTTGACACCAGTAAGTGACACCAGTGGGGCTTCTTTTATAGAGGCTGAGGGTACCGTGCTCACAGACAGTAAGCTGATATCCATCAACTAACACTGTAGATGTGCGACTACAAATGCTGCTGTCACTGCATCCTTCACGATTCCCCAATGGACATGGATTTTTTCGCCACAGAAATATATCAACATGAAATGGTTGAATGTGTGTTTTCACAGTAGGGGCCCCAAAATGTGTATTTTTCTGTGTAGCACTTTAACATAAGTCTACTGAATTACAGCTCAGCTGATGTAGAGTTGCTGCATGGAAGTTAGACTTTCCAAAGGAGAAAGGGATGTGACAGCAGCCAGCATGTCATATATTGAGATTTGAAGTGTTTTTTTAAAGAAAAAACCTGTGGTATGGCATAATCTTATCTTTATTTATTTATTTATTTATTTTTATATACATCTTTTTATTAGATTTTTCATTCACATACAACAACACTTGACACATACATGTATCCAGATAAACTTGTTGAAACGGGAGGTTTGTCAGTGTATGTAAAAAACAACAATTAGTCTAAATTGATCCTCATATGTTTCTGTGATATCATATAAAATGTAGGGCCAAATTATATGTTGTTGCACTTTTGTTTACAGCCAGATTATGCCATACCTAATTTTGGGTTAGGTTAATGACCAAGTCTTCCAGTCACACAAGGACCCACTGCTTGAGATGCATCCAATGTGGTTCAATGGAGCAATTTATGGCCTATTTAGCTTCATTTTTTCCTTACTCATAACCAGTAGGTGGTACAAGGCAAATAGACTGCGGTGAGCTTCACAGCTGAATATCGTGTATAAGCAGTAGAGGTGACAAAAGGAGACTCAGCCATGTTTAGTAACAGAATATGAGCCCTCTGTGAATCCTATGATGGGAGTGGTGGGGGTCTGTTCATGTTCAGCTGGTCCGCAGAGACGACGTACGCAAGTGTTTGGAACACTTAATTGCTATTGTCCCAGATGTTTTCTCTGGTTTTATGGGGTTTGGCATATGTGTGTGTAATATACATGTGGATAAACTCTTATGTGTATCCTTATCAAAACAGAGGAAGCTCTTTACTATGGTGTCACTGAGAAAGTGTGAAAAGAAAACATGTGCTGAAGCGCAAACATGGTTGCTAACAGAGAAGTCAAAAGATTTCTTCATCTCACTCATTTAGCTGTTAAATTGAGTTTCATGGCTAGGAAAATCCCTTTATATCTCAAAGTTGTACCCAGCAGTTTTACAATTTATCTTTAACTCATTGAGTGCCATTGACGTATATATACGTCAATCAAAATCCAACGCTTGAGTGCCATTGACGTATATATACGTCAAATGCAGTTTTCTGCGGCTGGTAAATGGGGACGCTGTTGCGCACACTGTGAGTAATTTTGGGGCTTCTGGGATGTGTAGAACGAAGAAGACTGTAGATCAGAGCAAGAAGTGAAGAGGAAGGAGAAGACGAGTGTGATCGGTACAGAGATAAAAAAGTTGGGAAAAGTTTCTATTTCTAGAGGAAAACGACGGGCAGAGCCTGGAACAAGTGTAACGTGGAGCTGGAGGAAAGCTTAGCCACGGATGCTATTAGCAGCTCCAGCATGAAGTGATCGGAGGAGGCAGGAAAGGTAAACTCATCTAGATGATCAGCACCGAAATGCCGAAGCGAAAGCGGATCGCGGAGTCAGTTTCACCAGTTGCTGTAAACCGACGTCGTGACGACGAACCGAGAGATCAGCGCGGTGCGTCGCTGCCGCGGCCGCGTCCAGCACAGAGGCTGAAGACGCCATGACGTCTCCCTCCCTCCTTCAGAGACGAGGGGAAGCAGCAGGAGGAGAAGTAGGAGAGGGGAGGGGCAGAGAGGGGGTGAGGGGAGGGGGGAGGAGGGGGTTAGGAGAGGGTGAGGGGGCAGCAACTGCAGGAGGAGTAGGAGAGCAGGCATCACTCTGCATAGTAGGACTCCTACTTGTTGTATTTTAGTTTTTTTTTTTTTTGTACAATGAAAAAACATGTGAAATTAAATTTTCAGATGTCTTACATGTTTTTGAAGCCAAAATTAAAACGGATAAATCACTGTTTTTCTTGAGAGACTCTCTTTCACAAAAATGCATTTTTCTCAGCTTTCTAGAAAAAAAGTGGTCTTTTTGGTGCAACCAGGCTCTATTCAACTTAAGATAAATTAAGAATGGAACAAGGTACAAACAAATGGTTTTTCCCTAGTTAAATAGAGAGTCTCCTCTTTCCTTTGAGCTATTTTGTGTTTTCAGAGTCATAATACAAAATATTCTCTTGGTCTTAAAATATTACTCAAAATGCCCCGAAACGCTGGCACATGGCACTGACCATTTTATAAAAGGGCTGGCACTCAATGAGTTAATGAGGGGAATTAGATGAGTTTGTCACTATTCTGCATTGAAAATAGAAAATGTACCACATATTTAAAAAAAAAAAAAAAAAAAAAAAATGTAAGCAGCACCACTGTTCGAATCATTTGGATTTTTAACTAGCACATGTCACCCACCATCATGCATTCACCTGATAATCTTCTAATTGCACCTGACAGGTTCATGAGGCACGCACTGGTATGTTCTGCCTGCAGGTTATCAGAAATGTTTTAACATTTTACATAAACTCCATCTCGCAACTTATAATGCCTAACGGCCTCTGAAAAGCAACATTCACATTCCCAAACACTGACTCAGTCCTCATGTCAATCACCCAGTCTCCATGTCATTTTGGACACAGCTTTGAAGTCCTGTGTCAACTTTGACAGAGTGAATTCCATCTTCCATGTCATTGGTTTTTCCACCAGTACATTCACATCACTGTTGTCTTCTCTCTCCCACAGGTTTTAGAGAGAGTGCCTTCGCGTACGCCATTGCAGCGGCAGGTGTGGTGCATGCAGTGGCCAATGCCTGCTCCATGGGCAAACTGAAGGCATGTGGCTGTGATGAGAAGCGACGTGGCGACGAGGAGGCCTTCCGCACCAAACTGCACCGCTTGCAGCTAGAGGCCATTCACAGGGGGAAGGGTATGGTACACGGCGTCATGGAGCACTTCCCCGCCGACCTGCCGGGACCCCAGGACTCCTGGGAGTGGGGCGGCTGCAGTCCTGATGTGGAATTCGGAGAGAAGTTCTCACGGGACTTCCTGGATGCCCGTGAGACCTACAAAGACATCCATGCCCGAATGAGGCTGCACAATAATAGAGTTGGGAGACAGGTGAGTGAGTGACAAGTGAGAGGATGTGTGTGTTTGTTGCTATGACAGCTTCTGCAATATTTGCTCACTGTATTTTAATTCACATTAACCCTATCAGACACCCAAAGTTTACTCATATCACATGACCAAACTGTGCACATCCAGTCCAGTTTAGTTGCCACAGCTAACAAGGAAGCTGTACATGGTCTAAAGATGTTATCCAGCTTCATCATGGGTACATCTACTCGTAAATCTACGGTTAAATTTGAATTTTAAATGTGTTGTTTGTTTTTACTGAGCAGCAGCTGTTTGATTTAGTGTAGTGATTTACCCAGTTGGTCCCTGGGAAACTCCCACAGTGATGTCCACCAACATTAAAAGGGAAGCCACTGTGGCATAACTTCTAAAAATTTTAGAAGCACAAACAATAACGTGTCTTTTTTTGATTTCTGCATAACTGCTTTTGTAAGTCTAAGTAGGTCAATTACTTTTTCGTATTTAGTTAGGCTATACCTATATGGAGGAATTTATGTCAGAGTAAGAAGTAGAGTTTGAACGCCTATTAGTCTAATACTAATTTAAGTGATGTAAGTTACAAATGTATTCATGTTTTGAGGTTATCTTTGTGAAATATAAATGAAACCCTCTCTATTAAACAACACTTATGAAGCTTGTCTAACATATTCCGTAGCACATCTTTTAGTCTTTGCTTTAAATGTGTCAGACATTAGCATGCTAACATTTGTTTTGACAGTCTTGTAAAGCCTACCAGTTAAAATTGTCAATTATAAATATTTTCAATGGCAATTAATCTCTACATGAGAGCTTATGTGCATAATGCAACCTGCTTTCTTTCAGTGATGGGTGAAGCTGCACTTAGCAAACACATTAGTTTAGAGGCTTCACCCTTTTTGGTGAGAAGGTCATTTAATGCTACTGCCAGCACATTACCTCATATCAACAAGTGAAGATGCTGTAATGCTTACATTTGAATTGACTCCATCTTTCTAAGAAACCACAAACTTATGAAGGGAGTAAAACATGTCTCTATGTTATCGATGCAACTTTTATGTAATTTATTACACAATAAAACAGGTGGATAGTGGGTGTGTTGAGTGCTACTGGGCCAATAATAATGTTACAGTGCACAACACAATTTGATGTAATTGGCTGGGTCAACAGTGGCCTGTCAGTATAACACTGCTGTTTATTTCTGCCGTTAGAGACTGTTTATGAGGGTTTTTTTTTTTTTTGCACAAGCTTCTCTTGCAGTAAGGGTCAATCCACAGTTCAAGCATTGCAAAAATAATAACAGGGAAACTGTTTTTTGGAAGTAATTTGAATCAGACTGTGACGTTTATCAAAACACTGAAGCTATATTTGTTTCAACAATTCTGACAAAATGTGTTTCAAAGGGGAATTAGATATCTTATCACAACTAAAGTTGTATTTTATACAAACACATGTAACTACTGTAGAAAGTCCAGCTCAAACACTCAACACAAGAGAGGACACACTGTTGTTTTTCCTGGAAAAGAGCTGTGTGGAAAAAACAATATTAATAAAGGAGAGACAGAGCGTAAGCCTGCACGCTGGTTGCTAGTGCATTGATAAAGGTGCAATAAATTATAATTAGCTTTTTTTTCTTAGGTTCTGGTAGTTGTTTTTGAGATTACAGCAGTTAGATACAGTAACAGATCAGCTAATCACTTTTAATTTTAGTTTAGTTGTAGTTTAGTTAAAGTAGTTTTAGAAACCAGATCCCCAATAATCTTGCACGCTCAAGTTCATCTTCTTACTGTTGCAGTTCAGAGGACCTTCTCCCAGTAGAGCAAAGGGGGGTACTGTATGAGTATTGGATGAGATTGCAATACTGTGGGAATTCCCAGTCTGATTCTTCTTTTACGCATCATAGTTGTCTTAACCCACAGCCTTGGGAATTACAGTAACGCATGCAGTATGTCTGGAGTAACTTTCCACTTCATTCAAACTCAATTTTACATTAAAGTAATGATACATATGATTATGTTAAGGCCAAAGCATTGGTTGATGGTTGATTTGGTGGTTCTTTTTTAGCTCTTATCAAATCAATTAAAACAGACTGAGAGGCTAGCTGGTTCAGTCGAGAGACTACATTTATATTTTGTGTCAATCTAGTATTATTACTGCCTGTTAGCACTATTGTTTCCTTGATTTGTTGTTTCACCAGGGAAACTCCAACCCTGAGAGGTTTTAAAACATCTGCAAATAAGTCATTCTCTGACAGATAGGGGAAGTTGTCAGTTTAGACTATCTTTGTTTTGTTATGAGGCAGATGTGTGCTGGCTGTGTCATGTCAATTAGTGTCAGATAAGTCAGAGCGTTAAGAGAGGGTAACGGTACTCAGTGTCAGAAAGCTAGCTGAGAAGAAGTACTTCAGACGTCAAGGATATTTAAACATATAATTGTTTGCATTTTCTTTTATTGTTATTTTTTACATTGAGGGTGTTATTGTTAGGCTTACTTATGCGAGGGTAAAATAATTAAAGGCTCTAAAGACTCTGTAGGTGTAATATAAACTTCTAACCAGTTCCAAAAGTGTTGTGCCTTGGGGCAGTGAAAGAGAGAGATGTAAATGACAGTGATAAGCCTTGATGATGTCCAGTTCTGTAGTGGAACAGAGACAAGAAGCCACCGTAAATTGCTCATTGTTCCCTGTTTCCTCCTGAGTAATTTGGGCTTGTATCTTTTCATCAGTTTACTTCTGGCTTCCTTGATTATGCAGACAAAACACAAATGTGGAGCGCGTCAGTTGAATTCAACAACAGCTAGCCTCTCCACAGTAGCCGTAATGGTAGAAATAGCCATAGACGTAGGACTGGTGACATAAATCCCAATCAGTAATGTAGACACAGAGTAAACTTTGAGTGGGGGCTGATATGGCATGAGTAGGAATGAGTTCATGAGCCAAGGAAAGGGAATCATTTGTCTTTTGGGTCCTTCCCTTTTTGTTTGGACCAAGTCAGTAGGGTTATGAAACTTGATAACATACAGGATCACAGTGTGGCCTCATGTATGTTGTCTTTACTCTTGAAGCCACATGCTCACCAATGATTAGACTCCTGGAGAGTGACAGAGACTTAAACAGTGTCTCACATCCAAAATTGATTGTTCCTGTCTCTGTGTCTTTTTTGGAGCAGGGTATCCTGTGGAAATGCCAACAGGAAAGAAAAAAAAAAGACTTGATCTATAGAAATAGATAAATAATAATGTAAAAATGGAAAGAACTGAGTTTCTGGAAGTCGTTAAAATAGATAAATAATAATGTAAAAATTGAAAGAACTGAGTTTCTGGAAGTTGTTATTGGAAGAGAAAAGCATAAACATAAGTACAAGTACAGTAAGATTCAGTGGCTGTTGAAATAATCACCTAGCTTCACTTTACTGCTAACTCCGCCCTCAACACCGACAACTATAATTTCACAATGGCATGTAGTGATGGTCATATATCATTGTTGACTTTAAATGCTATGTGTTCAGTGAGGCATGATGGGACAGATACCAATTTTCCTATTAGCTTAATATTTAGACGCCTTTAACTCAGTTACATGATTTGATACAGGGCATCTTATTAAACAATTACAGATACAAAGGTCACAAGGCTGTTTTGGAAAACTGACTCAGAGAGAGTCACAACCGATCTACCATTGCTTGTCACTTTTGCCCATGAATCTGTTTGATTTTTTAGTTGGTTAGGTTTGGGAGATGTGTCATAAATCTGTTAAGATGCATAAGCGATGTAAGTCAGTATACATCATAAACAAGTTTGTCAATCCAAGCCAGTTCCACTATTTGGCAGGTGAAGTGCCTGAGAGAAAACCTTTCAAAATCAGGATATTTAATCACATCTCTCAGACTGCAGCAGTAGCTTGAAGTAAACAATCTGTATTTGGCACAGCATAGCCTCAGTTTAATTTACAGTTTGATCTTTCCAGAATGATATTTCGAATAATAAATTTTGCCAGGCTACAAATTCCCAGCCAAGTGAGCTGAGACATCCATCAAACAGAAAAACCTTGACTCATACAGTAGTTGTCAACATCAAAGAGCCTATCTCTTTTTGGCAAAGACTCTGGTTACGACCAGCAGGGACTAAACGACACCCAGTGACTCTGACCATTTTGACCCAAACCTGATGACCCCTGATGACCCCGGTAGGGTTCAAAGCTGACATCTTTTGTCTGCTGACTTATGTGACCCAAACCCATTTGCTATTTTAACCAAATTACAAAATTACCTAAATGTAAAACTCCCATTAGCTTTAGGGTCACGAGTAAAGGGTCATATGTAATGGTATATAGTAATGCAAAAAAACAAACAAAGAATTGCTCAGAGGGTTCTAAGTGACAGGCAGCAATACTGGAGAGACAGAAAGCATATTGGAGCGCATTGGAGGATAGAAAAAATGAGGGAGAAACCAATGATGAGTCATTGCAGAGCTGTTATACTGTGAAATACTATGCACCCTGATGACTTCAAATGGTATAGAAAGCCACAACAAAACCCCTCTAAGACCTTGTAACACACACACACACGCACAGCCCCTAGAATCAAACAGAAAACACTGACAGGTGAGGCCTCAAAATAATGCCTACCCTTCCCTTGTCTCTTTCCTCCCACCGACCCACCGCCTCCCTCGGCCTGGCCCCCCCCTCCCAGAGAAGTACTCTTTAGGGAGAGGAATGCGGTGGTTTTTTAGCGGGGCGTGCATGTCGCCTCATGCCCACCCCAGGGTTCTCACGACGTCCCGTCTTGTTTTTAGCCCTAATTAGTGGCTGCTGGCAGTTTGGAAACAGATGTTTAAAACCCTGCAAAAGATTTTAGACTTCAAACACTGGGGCGGAAAGTAGAAAGAGATTCGCCCTTCCTTCCCTCCCCTCTTCCCCCACTCCTGCTCTGCCTCCACCAACTTCTCTCCAGCAGGGCTGATTGCAGAAATAATACTATTCACCAAGGAGGAATTAAAAAAGTTACTGATGAATGAACAATTATTTACATATGATGTCAGCATATCAATAACACAATGCATTGCAAACATACAATTCAGGCGTCACCTGCTACTTACAAACCAAAAAACAAAGTAGGCTATACATTTGTTGGAATAATTTATGTTAAAAAATAGAATAAATATAAGTGAGAAGAGCAGTCATTTTTACATAAATCTATTGCCAGCAAATTTTAAATAATGTATAATCATCCTGAAAATCAAAGTATTTGCTGACTGAACAGTTTCAAATCCAATTTGATATGAAAGTTGCCATGCAAAAGAGAAACAGTTTCAATTCAAATGGTCTGTAGTTTTTTAGATTGACATGACTTGATAGTTTGATAAACAAATCAATTCTAATTCTGCGTTTATCTTCCTGTGAAGATGCACAGTTTAGTTTTCCATTGTGCTGTTGCGGTGAATGAAAGTGCACTATACTCCACAGCAGTTAGCACAGCAGTTTTAAAGGCTTAACGACACGTTTACGTAAAGTATCTCCTTATGACATGGAAACACCTCACCAGGGTGGTACATTTTCTTTGCCAAGTTTTTTTTTCTTCTTTTTTTCCTTTTTTTCCTCCTGAGTGATTCTCCTCAATCGTTTAGAGAGCACACCTCAAAACAAATGCTTGGCACGCTTTCTTGTGTTCATGTTGCAGAGCTCAGAGCCATGCCGAGGTTCTGTTGAATCCTGTCTGTTTATTAGGCAGGTGGTGACAGTGCAGGCTATGCAACAGTCTGCAGTCGTGTTACTGGCAAGCATCCTCCAGTAATTATGATTTACCATCAGGGCCTGACTTCGGGGGAGTAAGGAGAGATGGCAGGAAGGAAACTATACACTTCAACTCATTTTCACCCCGTTTTTAAAGATGTTCATTTGGCAACTTAAAGTTCACTGATCAAAAACCATTTCAGACAATTGCTCTGGGTCTCAAAACCATTGCCAGTGATTATACACATGATAAAAGAAGAGGTGCAGTCTGCAAGTAACGATCAAAAGTCACAATGGAATCACAGTTATAGCATCTTAATGATTCAAATATATTTACCGTGAAACTCACCAAGGAATAAAATCCTTCATATCTGACTGGATTGCTGAAAAGTGGGCATGGTTTGCGGTAAAGATTAATTGAGACGAGCTAAAGAGAGCTGTTGGCCACTTACCACAACCTCATTCACCTACATTGACATATCAGGAAGTTTAGGACAGAGAAAAATGGGAATGACAGACCAATGAGCTAATGATCGAGCGTGGTTCTATATTCATATTTGGACGTGGACGAATCCTCTACGGCCACTCACCCTATACCATGTGATGGATTGTCTTATGAATGGCCTGTTGCCACGACCAAACATGGTGGAGAAGACAAGATTTATGTGGCCCTGTTACTGACTGCTTTCATACATTTTGTAATGGTTCCCCTGGTACCAAAGAAACACAGTGGCTGAGTGTGTCAACCCGTCCGAGGCTAATTTAAGGTGTCAGATATTCCTGTGTGATTAATCTGCACCTACTGAACATCTGCTTTCAGTTGCCGAAAGGTGGATTCACTTTGTCTTGTCAGACGCTAATACAATAACTGATCTGCCACTTACAACCTACGTCGTGTCAGGGCACAAGACTGCTTTTTTACGAGAGCACCGAATACACTGTAAAATGTATTCTAACCATAATGAATTTGAGCTGCAACCCCTCAGGCCTGATCCAAACCAGCTACAGTATAGTGGGGCTCTGAGGTCCTTTTATGCCTAATTTAACCATTGAGCGACGATAAACTGCCCTGGAGAGCCCATTCACGTTAATTCATTGACTCAGAACCCACACGAAAAGCAAAGTGTGTTTGATCAAAAATAGCAACATTAGAGTGGGGTTAGCGCTGTGCTGCTCAGAGGCCAGTTCATATCATCAGTGGTGTGCACAGCATTCCTGAGTCCTGACAGTGCAGAGGCAATGCATTTGATCGGACCCACCACACACTGTGCACACCAACACATACATCTGCACATGTACACATGCGCACACGCACTCATGCCCACTCTCTCCTTACAACTCTCTTTCTCTTTTTCGCTCGTACACACACACTAACACAAATATACACAGAGGCAAATGCCTCACGGTAAAAGCTCAGCAGGTGGAAGTCTTTATGCTAGTAATAACATTTTATTGGAGTCTCTAAATGAGAGTTGTGGACATTGTGTGCAATTAACAGTGAGTAAATACTACACACATGAACACATACATTCTACTGTAGTGTAGTTCTTACCGTATACTGTAGATATGCACTTACTCAGTAAATTGCATGTCATTGTGTTGTGTACACACGGTGCATGCATGCGTGTGTATTTGTGTGTGCGTAATTGTCCTTTTGAAGCAAGGCGTTTGATTTGTTTAAAGTGATGTCTGGGCTTAATGTGCTGCTGTGGGATTTGTTTGTGTGCTTTGATACTGCCTTGACATTCTGCTTGGCTTTAAAGGTCCTTCAGTAGATTGTCTTTGAACTGACAAACATACGGGAGGACGCAGACTGTCCTCTGTTTATACGGGAGAAGGGCCGGCTATGGGACACAGACACTTGATTAAGATTTTCCCAGAAGTGCTGAGTGGTGATGACACAGGGATTGGCCAACGATTAGATTCAATGAACCTAACACAACAGGGAACAAACCACAAATTATACAGGTCCCATGTACCTGGCTATGACTGACTGAGGTTGCTCAACCTCCTGCCTTCACATGATGATAATGTTTTGTAAGTTGCAAATTGCAAAAAAGCGTTTTTATTATTAATGTGGATTAACATTGAGACCAAAAGGAAACAAACTATTTCAGACTTCTCTTGCTTGTGATTACCCAGGGATGGGAACCACAGATTTCACAGCAAGGAGCACAATGGAATACATTTTTTATGTTATACTGTACCTAAAAGGTGATACAAGCACAGACAGGCAAATTTGCTCCTTTTCTCACTGGCCGTTGCGTCTCTCAGTTTGAGCTGTTGTTATTTATGTCATGCAACAGTAGTTTCACTTCTCAAAGAAAAAAGAAAAAAGCTATACTGTAAGTCATCACTGAGTCCTTCATTAACACTGAGTCAGTATTGACTCAGCCAATTTTAATATCCAGCCAGGATGACAAACCATTCAGCTGAAAGGGGTGTAGTAACACTTCACCTTTGGCATACTGTAATCCTGGATTCCAGTTTTCTGGTGAACTTTATCATGTCATCACTAGCCCTCTCTCTGCTTCTGTTTCCTGTATTTGGATTGTGATTGCTCTCCACTAAAGCCAAACATGCTCCTGTATCTTCACCTAATGAATACACTTTCAACATCAGGCTGTGTTAACGAAGCTCTGATCTTTAGTCGACTTCATTACTCCTCATTTATTACACAGTAGTCTGCTCTGCTCTACTCCAATGCTGTTTTGTTCCCCAGTCTACTGTATTATGTAGCCTGCAGTCCTAATCTGCCACCAACATGTCCTGTTTGATCTCTGTCTGGGGTTGTTTTATAGACGCCTCTGTCTCACTCTCTAAGCCAATTAAAACATGCCAGATGTGTGTCTCTAACTGTGGTCCAGGATTGACTGTGGAGCATTTACATCCTCGTATAGTGTACGTGCAGCGACGGCCGGTGTAAGTCGTGCAAGAGAGGATATTCCCATGTTTTGTTTCATCTAAAAACCATCAGAACTTCTCCCCGTTTAACACAGTGACCCATTTTACCCTTCTCAAACCCTGATTCAAGTCCCCTACCCTGTCTCTGCACATTATGCAACAACATAGCTCAAAGTTAAGTGTGTTATACACTGTGCTCTTTTCAAGCGGGCTTTTTATAGCTTGTGACTCAGGTTGTGTAAGACCTGCAATCTTTCTATGTTTCCCCTGCCCTTTGCCACAACAATCAGCTGATGATAGGTTAGGTTAGATCCATGATTACAATCAAATCAAGGTGGTTAATAGCAGCAGGACATGATAGCTGCATCTAGATGGAATACCAGCCAGACACACAGGTGATTTGTAACAACACCCACACACACACGAACAGCCTTTCAAGCGGTGGAAGGACAGCAACGAGATAATCCAAAGATCATCTCCTCCTCTTGTCATCCTCTTTTCCTCTCTCCTTTCCTCTCCCTTCCCCTCCCTTCCCCATACTGTACAGCCCCCACCCCGCCCCTCCTCCACCCGTCCTTAGGGTGGCAACTATAAATCACATGCATCACCCCCCCAACCCCCCCCCCCCCCCACAGTAGTCAAGTCAGATATCGTAAACACAGACAAAGAGACAGTCACACAGCATTTTTTGGTGTTGTGTCTCTCTCCATAGTCTTTATTACACAAGCCATAGCCCCGAGTAGAAGCCACAACCTTTCATCCAGTCTGATTAGAGTGAGAAAAATACTGTTAAACTGTTAGATCAGTAAAACCAAAGATCTTTTGAAAACAGAATAATTATACGAGTTAATAAGACACGCTTTCACCCTGTTTCTTTCCTTCCTTCAGTAAAATATTAAAAGCAATGTCACGCATTTGAACTATTGTCAGAAAGTTTTAACTAAGGTCAATCAGAATGCTCTGCCGTGTTTCCGTACGTCAAATTAAATCAAAGGCTCAGTCTACTTGTACAAAATGTTCTTACCTGTTGTGTCCCCTGGCTCTTTTGTCAGATGGATCAACGTTTCACATGTCATACTGACAGACCACTTCTAATAATATAGCAAGAGCAGACAGCTTCCCAATTTGCTACTAAGGATCAGGATTATACCTGCTTGCCTTTCAACTACATGTAAAACTACAGAGAGAGAGAGAGAGAGAGAGAGAGAGACATGCAGGTATGTGTCTGTAATTCCACTCAAAACTTTAAATTTCCCTGGAAATCTAGGCAGCTGTTTCAGGCCTTGTCAGTGGTTAACAGGTTAACAGGACTGAAACTGAGAAGCAACACGTTTTACACATGATTAGCTGTATCTAATTAAACCAAGGCTAGCTCAGTTGGCTGAAATTCCTGTCTCTTCAAAATGGCTGGTTTAGCTTACATTCGTAGCCTATACTGTAGGCTATAGATATGCAAGAAGACATAGTGTCGGTCTTATGGCATGCACATGATGTGGCAAATCAATTTTCTTGAGGGGAAACTGCATTGCAAGCCAGTGAGATGTGAATGTTAGCCTAAACTTTGATGATATTCAGCACCAGGTTCATACAGCTGAGGTGATCTATAACAGCATGGCTTGTAGCTACACAAAATGTACTGTAGGCGTAGTTAGACAACAAACTTTACAGGCCTTCCATATAGCAGTGCTAGCTAACTGATTCTTTTTTTTTGGGGGGGGGGGGGTCTTGGAGCTGATCAGTTTGATTTTTCTACACTACATTGTTGCAAAGGTCAGACATTGAACTACTGGAAAGTGATTTTGTGTGGAGATCGCAGCTTTTACAAGAAGTTTTCATTTCTTTATGGTGCAACAATATAACGGTCATTAGACATCCCACTTTTTTTTTCTTCTGTTTTTGTTGTTTTACTGTCCTTTGAAATCCTTATCCTGTTGTGAAAGTACCATCAAACAGTAGCAATGTGGATGCAATTATGACTCCTTGGTCAGTTTGTCTCCCTAACGTTTAAGTGGGGTAGAGCGTTTTATGATTACAGACTTTGCTGTGTGTTTAAGGCCAGTACGTTTGTGATTCTGGGGTTGCCTTTGCCTTTATGTAAAAACTGAACAGAACACTGCAATCTGAACTCAGTGCAAGTGCTGTTTGAGCTATTATGGTGTTGTTTACTATAACGTCTTACAGCCTCTGGTATCTCCTCACCACTGATCACAGTTTCTTTAAACTTTCTTTTCAACACTCAGTTACAGAGCATGTATCTGAAGCATATACTCTTTAGTCACTTTCTGTTATCCTAACAAACATTAGGAAAAAAATATGCAGTGATTAAAAGACAAAATTGTAGTAAAAAAAAAAAAAAAAAGATTTGAGGCTACATCGGTTTCTAAGATTTAATTTTCTGCAGTGCTGGAAAGTCTGATGAGTGATAGCAACATACATTATGTCCAAACATAAATATACATACACTTTCAAAGACAGTGTCTAAATAAGTCATAACAAATGTGTTTAAATAAGTCTTTTAAAAAGAAATAATATTTATATGACTACATTTGTACAGCCTTTAAATCTGAGCTAAGCAGTTTGGTATAATCATTTGGATGAATGAATCATCTTCCCGCTCCACTGGTTTTGCAACAGTTACCTGATTGATTTGTCTTACTACAGTTTTTTGATAAGTACTCACCATTATTAACTTTGGCTCTGTAGTAAACAGATCTTTAGCTGTACGTTTTACTTGTTCATTTCAAACAGATGAGACAAGTACTGCTATTTATCACCATTTCATTCCCTTATCTGCTCATTCATGCACTGGACCAAGGATAGTTTTTTTGTTTGTTTTTTTTTTGTTCAGGAAGCCCACATGAAGTTGAGCAATAAACAAACAAGTTTTTACTATTACAGATAGGAACAACTTGTTCCACCCTGATAAAGGTGGTGTGAAACAACAAAACAAAAAGTGAAACACCTGAATTTGACCTTGATTTTTGGAAGTGTTGAAATCAAAAAGAAATGTGACAGACAATTTGTTTTCCATCTTAACATAAGATATCAAAAAAAGAAAACCCCAAAAACCATGAACTCCTTTCCTTGAATTGGTCATACCGATATGCCTGCTGCCTCTTATCTTATGCGTGTGTGGATGACAGTCAAGCAGTCATATTTTGTGTGTCTGTGCAGAGTAGCATTATTGCTTCCACATGCGTGGAATGAGTTTAACTGCAGAAGTGTGCTGCATGTGTGTGTGTATGTGTGTGTTGATAGGGGCAGCAGCACCGGCATCTGTCAGTACTCTGGGTGGCCTTGTGTTCCTGTTGGTAATTGGATCTTAAAGTTTAGAATGGGTGATGACTGATAAACACATACAAACACATGCAAATGTACGCACTTTCATACACACAGCATAGAGGAATATTTCCAGGATGGACAGGGTTTATGCCATATGGGATGTACCTGTGTGGTTGTGTTTATGCGAGCGTGTTGGTGGGTACGTCCTGCAGCGTTGGTTACGCTCCAGCAGGAACCTTTGTGTTTGTTTTTGTTTATGCGTGCAGATGTAGTGCAGGCATAAAAACATTCTTTTGGACCCCATATAACAACTAAACTCTGCATAGTGCCGTCGTTTCGCATACCAGCGAGCCTTTATATGAACAAACCCAATTTACGTGTGTAAATGGATTCTATTCAATTCATGTTTTCCTGACTTTTAAGACTTTTAATATCCATGTGGTTTCATTGGCAAGCAGTAAACCATTAAAGTGAAAATATGTAAATACTGCAATGGTCTGATGCTTAATGTGCCACTGCATGTGGGCGAAGCTTGGAGTCATTCACTGCTGCCAAAAGATGAATAATGACAACGCTATCTGTTTGGGTAACACCTGCATCCATCTGTGTTATTTGATACGAGTATGTTTGACAGAGTTGGACCACCTGGCTTTTTCAATGTGGGACCAATTTCTTCAGGGCATACAGTGGAGCAGACGCTTGAAGAGAGCACAAACAAATGAAAAACACTCAAGTCAAGCCTGCGCAAAATGAAATATGTCATGCACCCTGCAGCACACTGCATCCGTATATTACATTTCAAATGAAACCAGTGATCAAAATCAGGTTTTTAATCCATCTCTTTTTTTTCCACCCCTCCCTCTCCTGTCTCCCTCGCCTCTGCTCATTTCCTCACACCATCCCACTCTCTCTTTTTGTCTGTCTCTGTCTCTGTTTTTTGCAGGTGGTGCTTGACCACATGAGACGGAAATGCAAGTGCCACGGGACGTCAGGGAGCTGCCAGCTAAAGACCTGCTGGCAGGTCACCCCAGAGTTCCGGGTGGTGGGCTCAATCCTCAAAGAGCGCTTCCACATCGCTACGCTTATCAAAGCTCACAACCGGAACACCGGACAGCTTGACCACTCCCACCACAACAACCACCACAACCACCATAACCATCACAACCACCACCACCATCACCATCATCAGAACAACCACCACCACCACCACCATCACACACATCGGCGGCGGCCGAGCATCAACGAGCTGGTCTACTTTGAAAAGTCGCCGGATTTCTGCGAGCGGGACCTGGGGTCGGACTCGGCCGGCACACAGGGCAGGATCTGCAACAAGACCAGCCCCGGCATGGACAACTGTGAGAGTCTGTGCTGCGGGAGAGGCCACAACATCCTGCAGCAGACGCGGAGCGAACGCTGCAACTGCAAGTTTCACTGGTGCTGCTATGTGGTCTGTGAAGAGTGCAGGATAACAGAGTGGGTCAGTGTCTGTAAATGAAGAAACACACAACTTAAGACTCAATAAAGAAAACAAAGAAAAGACCTTTTAAAAATCCAGATTATTAATTTGAAAGGGGGATGTGACTGTAATGTATGTACCCCATACCTTTTTGCGATGGACTGCTGTTTTCCTGAAGAGCGAGGACGTGAGTGAGAAGCAGTTGAGCCAGCAGAAAGATAGATGTGCTTGTTGGTAAAGAGTGTGCACATGCAGCACATGCAAGTGTAAAGCTGCCACAACTCAGAGAGCTTGGATGTTTACTGCCTTCCTCTTGAGACTAAGGATCACATTGTTATATCAGGTAAATGTATCTGAAAACTCCAAATATGAAATATGAAATCTGAACTCTGAAATCAGCGTATGTTGACTGACACACAGTTGCCTGAGATTCAGGTGAGCAAAGAGGAAAGAGAGAGTGAGCAGTGGGTTGCATGCACAAAGAAAATACTATTGCTTCATAGCACTGGTGGTATAAGGTGGGAAGGCTGATGTATGGATCTCATGAAACCTAAACATGTGTGGTGAAAAAAACAGACTACAACAACCCCCCTCCCCATTATCTATACAGCATAAACACAGTTACACAGTATTTGCTACTCATGCAATAAAACAAATAGATACCTTTGTTTTCATACATCAGGATTCACAGGGCACATGATTTGACTTAGCACAGCACATTTGGAGCACTTGAAGGTTTTGTGCCTTGTTCAAGGGCAGGTTTAGTTTCTAGCAGATATCAGGTTATACTAATGTTACATCAGGGAGTTGGCTCAACCGACACTGTAGATGTACCAGTCAATATCACTATGTTGTGTTCATAAATCCAACCCTGCTAAACCCATGACATCTCTCATCAAATACATTCACACACTTTGGTAGAAAAGGCCCTGGGCAGACTGGACTATTTAAATCAGACGTTTGCATGAAAGCCGCAAACTTTTATAGGAAATAATAGCCACTGTGGAAAGGAGGATATTACAGCAATGGTGAGTCAAAGTGGCCAATCAAAGGACTGATATGAAACTGATCTGATTGTTGGTGCTGCTTCCTGGAATTCTTCATATCAGACCCTCACAAATGAAATGAAAACATTTCCTTTCCTCTAATGGAGGATGTTGAAATAAAATTCACACAAATCAGCCTTCAACATAGTAAGAAGCACTACTCCCCAAAACTATAAGATTCATTTTGTGATACCATTTGGACAATCACAAACCATCGTGACTCAAGCTTGTACATTTATTTTCAGACCTCCCTTTGACACCGCACAAATCCCACCGCCCTGCATTGCCATGATCCAAAATGCACCACGTGTGGTCCGTGTCTGTGTGTAACGTAATGTAAGAGGACTGTCATGGTGCACAGTGTTCCTTAATGTATCAAATACAGCGTCATCTTAAACTGCATTGTAAATACAACATAATAATGCTGCACAAATATCATCAATAAAAATTAAAGTGCCTCAGGAAACTGAGTGCACGTGAACAGGCTTCAGTTGCTCACACTATAAACATCCTTAATTGTCATCAATTAAAGTGTTTCCTGTTTAGTGATGCAATGTGTGTGACTCTGTAAGCTTCTTGTAATATATCTACACTCACCTTCGTCACAATTCTCCAGTGTGTACAACAGAGATATTTGGATGTCAACTTCAAGGTATATAAATAACAAAGTTGATATGAATATCTGCCTATGCACATTTTAAAGATCGTATTTGGTCTCAAGTAACTTGTATGAGTGAGGCTCCTTATCAGACAGTGTAATTTATTTCAAGCATATATGTTTGTGTGTTAAAAAGCAGAGGAAAAGAAATATATCTGGGATTATGTTTCCAGTGTAACAGATTATTTTGATTCTGATAAGTAGTTTGCACATACAGAACTGTGTCCAGGAAAACTCTGGGAAAATATCAGCAATATGCATTTTTTCATGTCATAAAATGTAATGTATGTATGTATTTTTATGTTTTAATATGGTTATTATCTAAGTTATTTTATTTTTGTGGATAACTTAATATTTGTAAGACAACAAAGAAAGACCATAATATTGAAATGGGGCTTTAATGTGATGAATAATAAAATACATGAAAACAGTGGATTTGGTAAGAGAGTCCTTTTATGTTTATTTTGTCATACGTCAGCTGGCGTCAGCATAGTAATGGTGATGAATTCCTGCTGCTATATATGTTACAGTATATTTATGGTTCTTGAGAGGTCATTAGTTTTATTCATCCCATGGGGAAACACTTTTGTATTTTTTGGAGGCAGAGGAGTAACAGTTTCCTCACAGTTTCGCCATTACCGATAAAAACCATCTACATCTCTGACATACTGCATTACAGTACATAGAAAATGTACAGTTTTATTCACAGTCACCTTGTCCTGTGTGTGTAATGTATTTACTGCAAGCTTAAATAAATACAAATAATGAATGAAGACAAAGAATAAAATACCTCAACACAGAAAATGACTTAACATTATTTCTATTTCAACTATACTTTATTCAAATATAATTTGACTAACAAGAGAAGTGTGCAGGACAAAGTAGCAACAGTTTACACCTACATGTGAAAAAAAAACTGCATTCACTCTGTGACACAATTTATTTATCTGACAAATGACATGTACTTTTAATTTTATTCTACATAGTTTTTATTTTCTGTACTCAAACAAGTTAAACTAGATTAATTCATATCCTGATCATGAAGCGTGGCGACCTCAGCTGCATGTGCAATGATCTGTAATAATCCCTTCAGATGTCAGTAATTAAGCAGTCATAGTATCTGTTTTATTAAATGCCAAACCAGAGTAATTAAGAGTTAATAAGCAGGCATTACTGTACAGCAGCGTACATAACAGACTTGCACAGCAATGTAAATTTGTAGCCTAACAGGATTAACAAGTTACCCTTTAGCTTGGCTTGTAACAGTCACTTTGTCAGCTAATGTTCACTTTATCTATCTCCAGTCTGATACTGTAACATAATATTTCTACTGCCTTTTATAAAGAGGTTAGCTAAGTACAAGACTTGGGGCTCTATTTTCCTGGCGCAACTCAGGGGGGCGCAGGGAGGCGAACCCTGGCGCAGTGGTATTTTCCTCCAGTGCAACAACGTGCGCAGCGGATTTGATAAATTGGCAGACTGCTGTTCGCCGAGATGGGAGTGGTCGCGCAGCAGGGGGAGGTGTCGACAGATTCACCTTGGCGCAGTGACAATTTGTTGCCGACAGACCGCGCGGAGAGTGCGCCGAAAGCTCGCCAGCTCCAACCTGGTCTACTCTCAGCGCAAGGCGAAGCGCAGCAGGTGCAGTGGTATTGACTGCCCAGCTCGCAGTGCGCACACCTCACCAAGACCGCACAGGCAGGTTTCCACAGTTCCAGGCACATTTAAATGCAATAAATAATAATAATAATCACAATAACCCCTATTTATCGTAACTATCTGAATCAGCACATACACGTATATCTATATCGATTGATGACAGATCAAAGGCTGTCGGCATGCGTAATGGAAACTCAGCCTGACTGAATTAACACAGATGAAACCAGGGAGGGACTGGACAAAAAAGCAGCCGTGGATGTCCCAAGAGCAGGTGTTGACACTACACACTGTGCCGTTGCGATGATCCGCTATATTTATTTACTTATTGATTTATTAGAGGGCGAGCGCCGCATCGTCACGCAACCATAACAAATAAAACTGAAAACAAATAAACTATCATCTCTCACAGCAAGTGAGACGGGAGGAAACTGCTGATTCAGATAGTTACAATAAATAGGGGTTATTGTGATTATTAATTGCATTTAAATGTGCCTGGAACTGTGGAAACCTGCCTGTGAGGTGTGCGCACTGCGAGCTGGGCAGTCAATTGCCTCCCTCTTCCACGGTGAAATCAAACTTGCGCCTCGCGCGCGCGGCGGATTTATTTATTGCCTCTATGCCACTTGCGCTGGTGGGAGGGAAGTAGGCGGGATGCGCCCCACTGCGCTTCGCAGGAAAATTGCAAACTGCTCCTGGACACGCCCCGTTGGCGAAGCGAAGGCGAAGGCTAGTTTACGAAAATAGAGCCCGGTGTAGATTTGGCTTATACACTCACTGTTACGCCCCAGCTATGTCGGCCCTAAGGGGCATAACAATGGACCACCAATGACCCCCAAACACGCACAGAAAGACACAAAATAAAATAGGAAATTGTTTAATACATAATATAAGAGTGACACAAATAAGGTAAGACATAAACTAAAAACAAACAAAAGCCTGGGAGGCAGGCAAGCCGTACCTTCCAATTTGTTATGTCTGGTCACCTTGCCCCAAGAGCAACAACAATACACATACTCCACTGCCTCGCTCCTTTACCTCAACAAATAGATGGACTCCTAGAAACTGTTACAGCTGGCAGTATTACTACCAAGTACTTGAACTTCTACAACTACAGTGCTTTTTAATTATGACAGACTGTCACAGTTGAAGTGAGGTGAGGTCATGTTCTTACGTAATGCCAAAGTTTTAAGTTAAGAATATACTAGCAAACAATGTCCAATAAGTATGTCTAATGTAAATTCTTACGGCTCACATGTCCCATAGCTTGCCAGACCACCTGGGTGTGAGAAAGTAACTTAATACATGGATGGGTGGTGTCCGTTGCTAATGTATCAATGCAATAGCTAGGCCTGCTGTATTTTGGTGGATTTGTAAATGAAAAGCTGACGTTTTTCCTACAGACTGGGTGGTTGTGTGTGTTAAGACATCAGAATATAGACAAGAGCCTGTGGTGGAAGACTGCCTTGGGTGTCAAAAATAGAATCCATTGAGAGGCTCTTATTGTACGGAAGCGGGCCGGGCAGTGTTTCATCCAACCAAGGTTAAACAAACACGGCACCTGGGAACAGTATAGAGAGCACATGGTGTGATATTTGTGTTTAGTGGATCATATTAGTAAACCATGTGAAATTTCAGCAACACTCATAATTCAGCAGTCAATATAGCCAGAAACTGGAATGGTGTGATTTGCTTGAAACTGTCTGTCTTGTTATTTATTTTGACTTTTGAAACAAGATCTACAGTATGTATCATATCTTAATGATATATGTTTATGTATGTATGTACAATTTAATAATGCTATCTGTATCCTCCATATTTGAATGAACAGATTCTTTATATGACATAGCTTAGAGTTGCTGGTGTCTGTCATGTCTAGTGAGTAAAAGGTCTTAGACAGAAAGCTCAGCCAATAGGCTATACGTCAAATTGGCTGTGGAGAAAGTGTACAAGATTTTATTTTTTTCCCTTCTTGAGTGAATGTTTTTGGAGTAACCTTGAGATATATCCAGTCCAGATAAGACCACAAGCCTGTGGTCGAGTGTAGACCCTCCCTTACCAGTTGCTGCTTGCGTGCAGAGAGAAATCCTGTTGAGTGTCTCGACTCACTTACATATTCTGTGCCCTGAGGGAAGTGATGAAGTCACCAAGTCAAGTGTAAGAATGCAAGAAATACACTTTCAAAGTAAACAGATGTGCAGTAAAAAGGTGCTATTTCAGAGTCATGCGGTTCTATTCTTATCCAAACATACTTCGAACATTGAAAGAGTAAAAAAAAAAAAAAGAAGAAAAAAAAGCTTCTTTTGCCATTCAGGCCTCTCTCACCATCTGTACGTATGAGTTTAGCATGCACCGTGCATCTTTCAGTGCACTGATTTAAGTGAACATTCTCTTCATCTCCCTCTCTACATGTATAAATAATTTATGTGTGGATGTGTACTTGTGGTGAGAACACCATGTGTGTTTGTTTATGCAAGCCAGTGTGTTTCTTTTTGTGGGCACATGTATTTAAGTGACAGGGTGAGTGTATGTGTTCTCGCAGTGTGTGTTGACAACGAACTAAAGCCAGGGTTGAGTGACTTCTGCTCAGGCATCCCTGCTGGGCTCCTCCACCAGTAGGATTCAGCAGCAGCCAAATCAAACTTCTTGGTTCTCCCTATCGTAGAGAAGTAAAGAATTCAATCTGCAGAAATTAATCCAAATGCTCACTTCTGATTTTTTTCTTCTTTAATGATTAGACCTTGCATGGAAAGGAACAAATGCCAAATGATCATATAACTGTTGGGAGCCAGAACAGATATTATAATCTTCGATAAATACTTGTATAATATTAGATTTCACAAAAGAAAAAAAGAAACATTTATCTTCATGAGAATAGCTATTGCCTATGAATGTCAGAAACATCAGGCCTGGGCTTGTGTGTCGTGGGTTTATTTGAACAGTGCCTGTTATTTTGATAGAGAGCAGGTCCCAAAGTGACTGCAGATTTGAGCTGAAACAACATTATCCTGGTGAATGAGATTTATGATGTTATGATCCCTTCGCATGAACTTGCAGGTCTGCATCACTTGTTAAACATCCTTTGATGTGTCAAGGACAACGATTTCAAGGACAATTTCAACTTGTGCAATGCCAGTGGATCAGTGGACACTCACTATGCATGTAAATAACAAGCAGTGGCATGTGTGTTCACAGTGTCCATGTGAAAAACCGTTGTAAATACACTTTCAGTTTACCAATAACGTCAGTTGATCTGAATAAACTGTAAAGGGTTTTCCCAGGACATTGACAGTTTTAGTTGTGTATACCAAATTTTCAACAGGTAACCACAATAGCACAGTTGTCCTGACCTATTATGTATTCAAGCTTCATGACGTCACCATTCAAACTGTAATCAGCATTTTCTTAACTCTTTGGCAAGTGTGCGTAACGTATCTGTGCAAAAGACAGCAGCTGAGACACTGTACATGTGTATTTGAGCAGCCGTGCATGCAAGTGTCATTTGCAGGTATGTGTGCATCTGTGCCTTTTGTGAATAAAACAAACAAATCTCGTGTGTGTCGTTCCAACCTGACCCAGAACCGTGTCATCAGTCACCTTAACAGATTATGTTAGGTGTTTAGTTTAACCACAACATGAAGAGCAAAACAACAGATTAATAGGTGCATTGAGCTTTTATCTTTAAAGACGTAAGGTGCAGAGGCAAATGGGGGGTTAAACAGAGTTACAGTTGAGTAAGCAAATAACACAATACGACGGATAGAAAGAAAGATATGTAGGAAGCCAAAGATAAGCAGACAGACAGGCAGCTAGCTGCTACAAGCTTGATGAGGAATAAATGTTCTACTTGCCTTTCCCTCAAGGGTGGGTTGAAAAGAACAAACGTGAGGACCAGTCCCTACAAGTAAACGCAGGAGAAAAACATTGAATAGTGCATTATAACAGTAATCCGCTTGTGTTGTGTGTGCATGCCACATGCAGCAAATAGCAAAACTGAGCAAATCAACAGTATTTACGATTGGCACTGTGAGCTACAGTACAAGGGCACATAATAGATAACAACAGAGTGTGACTGATCGTTCTGCATCAACTGAGCATCAATAAAATGAGTAACGTCACTGCACCGAGGAGAAGCTGCATCAGCGGTCACTGAATCTCTATGGCTGTTGAGCGAGAGCGTCATCAAACTGAATCTGAATAGTTGTCTGTATATGATGCAATTTCACCATGAAGGGTATTTGTTCCTCTTAAGGACACTATGAACATTCAGAGGGGGAATTGAAGCAAAGCAATGGTAGCTAGTGTTTTTAGATTGCTCCTGCAGTTTGTCCATATCCAGTGGGGACTTCTTAAAATGCATGTTTGGAAACTCTGCTGCATTCCCTGACTGCCATTTTAGATATACCACACCAGCATAGATGCCCCTGGTTGAGGCTAGATCAGAGGAGACCACACAAGTGGATAGTTTAATCCAATTAGCTGAAGCAGACCAACCCTCTAATGTTAAATCAGTTTGAAAGGATGTGTTGTTGACTGATTTGTTCACTGGCCTCAAATTAATTAAAGTACATTCATCATGAGATTTTTTTTTATTCCCAATATTACACCTTTATCTCTATGAAGACAGATTTTTAAAAACTCTCATTCGACATGTCTAAAGATAGGTTTAGATAATTAATTCATCATATAGAATCGCTTTAATCCAAATGAAAATTTAATGTGAGAGAACCAGAGAACATACAAGGCGCATCCACATTATCTCATAGGGCCTCTCTTGTATATAGTCCTTTCAGCTTCTTTACAAATACTTGATCTGCGCTAACACAGCAGTTTGATCTGTATTACTAATTCATGCTGTCTTCCACCAGGGAAGGATCAAAGAGGAAACAGGGATCATTTTTTGTGGGCCTCCTCACATTAATTATTGAGAGTGGAGGCCAACAAGTACATGCTTTTAACACCATTTGCAACATGTTCCACTCGACCTAAGTTGACACTCGCTTCACTGGATTTGAGTTCACTTTCTTGAAGCCTGACAGGGAATGAGATGGTGGAGAGAAAGGCTATGGGCTGGCTGACGGATTCACTTTAACTCAAGCCTCTCACACCCACCCGCACACACACACATAGTATGATGACGTCCTTGTCATCTTGGGAGATTGGGAGTGACACAAGCAGCAATTTCCTAAAATATTGATCAGCAAGGGTCAAACATGTCCTCATAAGAAGGGCTATATATGGAAGAGGTCCAGCCCCTCAGGTCCAACAGTTCTCCCCAGGAGGAACCTTTAACTCGTCTGATTCACCTAGAACTGGTTGAAATATTGCACTTTGAGCTCAACAAAGTGGAAGACAGCAAAATGGTTATAGGTATTTGGACCATACTTTGGGAAAGAGGTTGGGCAATGACAGACAGTGTTTCATAAGTCTACACGAACAAAGCTACACACAAAAATGCAGAGAAAGGCATATTTCAGGTATGAATGACTGCACAACACAATGATCGATGATGAGTAGTTCAGATAAAACAGAAGGGCATCTACAGCAGGATCACAACAACAGTTTTCACATGGTATCATCATGAGGATAAGCAATGTATGCCTTTTTACAGGAGATATTGGTTATCTATCAACAGAACTCAGTTAAAATTTTTTGAAGATTATTTCTGAAATGTAATCTCACAAAATGTGTCATCATGTAAATAAGTTGTGTGAATGATTCCACAATTTAACGAAATGTTGTACTGACTCTCTGTTTGTCTTGCATAGTGACCACCGAGAAGAGGCTCGTTGTCACCTTTAATAGGCCAGAAGACGAGTTGCAGTTAAGATTTTGTACAGATTAAACTGTGATAACATAATTAGGTTCAGAAGCACTAACCTTTGGAGAGAGCTTGCCTAGCCATTTGCCAATTTTCAGTCTCAATGCTATGCTAAGCTAAGCTAACAGGTCACTGGCTCTCGCTTCCTGCGTAACTAGGTGAGTGGTATCTAAGAATCTCACTGTTAGCAAGAAACAAAAGACGCATACTTCCAAAAAAAAGTTCAGCTCCTCCTTAAACCTCAGACTTGACCTCGAGCTTGAGTCAAAAACACATCTGAGGATGGCTGATATCTTGATTATTGCCCTCAAACAAAGGAATGTACTTAATGTGCCATTTATGTTTGGTTTATCTTTGCATTCTTTCCTCATTTGTCATGCATGCTCTCAAACCACTGGGAACCCTTTCCCACCCACTGTACCAATATCCACATGCAGTGATGGGAATATAGATGATTAAAGTCTTCATTCACCCATCTACTGTTTCTCATGAATCCTCTGTTTTTTTTGTTTTTATTTTTTTCTCATATTATATGAGATAGGGCTTCTACTATCAAGAAACTTCAGGGGATGTGTTTAGCTCAGTTGGTAGAGCAGCCATGTGTTGAGGCTACAGTCCTCACTGCAGGCGACCCGGTTGCAATCCCGCATCGAGCGGCCCTTTCCTCCATTCCCCATTTCCTGTCCCTCTCTCTCTCTCTCTCTCTCTCTCTCTCTCTCTCTCTCTCAACTGCTATCCAATTAAAGGCGAAAAAGCCCCCCAAAAATATACTTTAAAAAAATAAAAAGAGAGACTTCAATAAATAATGAATTGTGGGCAAAATGTATATTTTTCAGTCTGGGTTTTATTCTTATAAATGATAACCTTTTTGACTATGGATGATGCAAATTTTGCATTGATTCTATACACAGAAGCGATGGAAAACAACACTTAGCTAACCCTTAAAGTGGCTATCCAGTGTTTCTATTGATAGCAGTGTATGAATGATAATGTGGTAACAATGTGTAACAATGGTAACAGTGTGACAGTGTAAAAAAGGAGTGCTCGTAGTTATGGGCTGTATCACCCGAATATTAAACTCCCCTCAGCTTCAAAGCTATTGTACTGTGTTTCAGCTCATTGTGTTCAGCCTGCCTCTTTAGGTTGACTTTTCATTGGATTATTTTCAGTCACAAACAGATCAAAATATAAACATAAGTACCATCTAAACTAATGTGTACAACTCTCTTTTCTTTTGGTTTCATGGTTTGCCTCACTCACACATCTTTAAGATTTTTTTTAAATCATTTTATTTTTTAGCAAGATGTATAAGACATGCTTTTGTTTTCAGTGCATTGATGAATTGATTCTCATTATTGTGGCAGTCATATTTTCTGTTCAACTCAACTTCTTCTTCCAATGTATGAAATTGTCCTTTCTCTCCCTCCCACTCTCTCTTCTCTTTCTTTAACTGTATGAACTTAAGTCTGTCCCTTTACCAAGCCGGGTGTTCTTCTTTGATCAGTTATCTGCCCCTAACAAGTTAAATTGCTGCATTATCAACCAAGCCTTAAAAACATCTGAGACAGTATAATTAGTAATTTTGGCATTAATAACACAACGAGGGACAAGCAGAGGTACCCTTTAATCTTAAGCTTTTCAGAGGGCTCTTTTATGTCCCTCCTCTCCACCTCTTACTTCAAGTGACCCATGATCGCCTGCAACCCTTGATCCTGAACCAAACTAGACTTTAAGCCTCAGAGAGAGGGTGTGTATGGTTCTACAGACAGATCTGTGGTGGTTAGCCAAACAACTTTATTTGTAAGTGATATTTCCTCAGTAGTCCTCCTAAGACATTCTCTGGTGACCTGTGGTGCATCAAAGGATATGACTTCTGCCTAAATTATATTGTAGCTGAAGCTAGTGAGCTGTGTGTGTCCATAGAGCGAGACTCTGTGTAGCCATCATTTTGCTGAACAGACGAAATAAAATCCACATCTGGGTGATTTCCTCAATAAAATCCAACAATGTTACTCTTTTTCACATCCCCATTATGCAGGTAAAGCCCCTGTCAGGCTGACTGATCATTTAACACTGTCATATAATCATTATGGTCCAGTTTTTATTGTCCAGAGATTCAGCACTTGCAGAGGAATTCCAGTTATCCGTTGCAATGAAGGTCAAAATCTTGATCGCCAATTTCATGGCCTCGGACTCAATCAGAGTCATTACCAAAACTGCTCTCAGCTGTAGACACAGCCTTGATGAAAAGAAACAAGTGAGTTTTCCTCCTCATCTTCATAGTTCAGGGGCTAGACTCACAAAAATGCACAAGAGTTAATAGGCATGTCTTAGTATATCTAACTTGTTGTGTTTTTGGTCTCCTCCGATTCTCCAAGCTTTGTAGCACAGATGACTTTTAAGACAGTAAGACTTAATTACAATCAGTTGTCTGCTGCCAGTAATTTGCCTTGTTTCAGTGTTTTGGAAAAGTACAGTGATGATAAATGGTATGGTCTCCATCTTGAAAGTGTTTTGTTTTTTGTGGAGGTAAATAAAACACATTTCAGTAAATCAAGGCTCACAGCTACTTGCCCACTACATACATTTCAGTTATGCATCACTGATAACTAGGATTAGGATCTGTTAGTTGGACTCACTCCTACACAAGCGTTTAAAATTGAGTTTTGCAGCAACAGCTATTCATTTAAGGCCTGATGGATGGACTCATTTAAGGAGACAAAGTAATTGCATGAATCATCTCAAATTCAGTTCTGCAGTTTTGGTAACGTCATAACGACATCATTACATAAAGAAGTGTGTGTTTTCTGGCGACTGATTTTCAGTTATTAACAAACCAGGTCCTCTTTTCAAATCTCACTTATATGCTCACTTCAATCAATTAAGTATGTATCCTCTAGGTATAGGTAATCTTCTTAAGAGAAGTAAGATACATGCCCATTGGCAATAATGGTATTTATTTGCAATTGAGTGTGAAGGACATTTCCCCCATTGATTGGCTTCCTAACACCTAATAATTATGCTGAAGCTAAAGCAACAACAGCAACAACAAATGCAGAATTAAAGCCACATCCCTCTACCAGTTTACAACACTTTCTGGTGTTTTATCCAGAGTCATATAGAATACCCACCATTTTTTCATAATTGCTGTATCATGTCTTCAGTTATGGCTAAAAAATGTTGTGACGTCTCTGAACTTGACCTTTGACCACCAACGTCTAATCCATTCATGCGTGACTTATTTTACAAAAGCTGAGGGAATTCCCTCAAGGCGTTAATGAGATATCATGTTCACAGGGCCCAAACAGTGTCTTGTGAGGTCACCACAACCTTGACCTTTGACCTTTGACCTCCAAAATCTGATCAGTTCATCTTTAAGTGAGATTTGTGTTAAATTTGTGTTAAAGTTCCATGAAGGTGTTACTGATATTTGGGGTTCAACAGAATATGGACGGATGGACAGGCAGACAACTCAACAACAATCTACAATCTGCCTCCAACTCTGGCTAAAATAACTATACTTTCTGACAACGTTTTTAAGGTCAATGATAAAGTCTTTGGAGGGGTTATCTGTTGAAGACAGTAAAGAAGTTCAGTATCGACCAGCAACATCTGTCAGAGTGATCAGTTAAAATATTTTTTGATGAAAGTTGAATCCGATATCTGGCGAGTATAGCAGGTTTTATCAAGAAATGTACACATTCTGGTACACAAGCTTTAAGACATGCCATTATGGAGCAATCAGGTGAATTAGTTAAAGATTACGGGCGCATGACGTCTGTCCGACTACCCATTTCTCCGACCATACATTTCTTTATTTTTGCGTCCATTAGTCCAACCTCCCATTTCTCCGACTTAAGTAGCCCTAACCCTAACCTTACCCTAAACCTAACCTTAACACTGTAGAATGGGTAGTCGGAGAAATGAGCCGTCGGACTGATGTATGCTCCCCAAAGATTAGTGACTAGTCCCTATACCCGATCAATTTAGTGTCAGCAAGGATGTCTCACTCACCGGGGTTATATTTTCTACAGTTAAAATCAGAGAGGTTCATAGAGACAGTGCTGAAGACTGGGTGTGTGAGTTGATTTGATGTAGATTAATCAGTAGCAAGTTCTTTGTGCAGATGCAGAGGCAAAGATGTGTCCCTAGGCCATTTCTACTACCTCTCCTAGAGTTCACTGTGCGTGTTGTCGCTGCACAGACCTGCCGGGCTGAGCTCACCCTTCATTCCTTGCATTCTTCCTCCCTGTCCATCCCTCTTTTCTCCCTCTCATGATCCCGCAGGGCAACGCTGTCTGCTGAATGTGGCACAACACTGGGTAGCTATGCCTGGAGCGGGCAGGATCACATGACCTTATTTTACCTATTATGCACTTATATTCTTTATTTCTGTTACACCCACACGCTGGATTTTTTCAAATTGCATGGGCATCACGCTTACCACCTTTTTGACAGTGAAACACAATCGATCATTTATTTCTTGGAAGGCACATCTATATATCCCAAAATTGAGTGCTTTTATGATATATCAAATTCAATTAGCCTCACTTTTGCAGATGTCTTTTGCCAATAGACACATACGCAATCTTTCGTCTGCAGTATACGTACATGTTCATCTAATCGCTACCTGTGAAAAGCATGCACACGCACATACGCAGTTTAGTGTAAGGAATGTATAGCTTACACTTTCACCTTCTGTTTCATGCAGGTGTGACTCCTGTTTCATGTCAAAGCCCAACCCATGGCCCCACCACCACTTAAAATGCCGTTCTCTACATTTCCAGTAACTCAGAGGTGCTTTATTGACCCCATATTAGTAAATAACTAGGAAATCATAGAAGAACACACAGAATGCATCATTCGTCTCTCTGCCACCCCTCCCTTCTCTTTTTGATGTGACAGACAGAGGTGATCCGGTGCAGATTAAGTGGAGAATCACAGATGAGGACAGATTGGAACATGTCAGAAGGGGAGTGCCAAGGCTTCACTGCTACCACAGTGTTCAGACCTGCCATGCTGGAGGCGGGTGTGTGAGTGAGCTTGCCTGTGTGGTTGCACATGTATATGTACATGTACACACATATACAATCTTTTCCAAGTATGTATCTTTGCAAATCAGACACCTCCCAATGTAACAGATCTAAACCGCAAGTAGGCAGAGGAATTCAAATGCTAAGCCCTGGGTCTTGACTCTGAAGGTTATTAATGATGGTCATTAGTATCCACACCAAAGGAATTGAAATATGCAGCTCCAGAGATCATTTTCTAAAATAAGAGAACTTCATATATCGTTTTTTTTTTTTCAATTTAATGCATTCCCCTTTGTCATGAATACGTTTTGGCCTGCATTAGCTAGAGTATAAACTGACCACTGAAAAGTCAGTGGGAGGCTTAGGTGTGTTATGCTAGTTGTGGCTAATGTAGCATTGAGTTTGTAGCTTGAAGCAAAGATGAGGAGAGGTCTGGTATCATTTCTTGCAACACAAAGTATTTTAACTGTCTTCTTCACCCCCAGCAACCACTGACTCACTTGACATCACGTGAGGCCTAATACCCAAGACCTGAAAAGAGATGCTGATGTGTAGGCTACAGTTGGATGGAGTTCTTGTTTGTGAAGTTTGATCTACACACTGTAGCAAGGTCAAAAATTCAGCAAAAATTCAAAGGTTTAGCAGGAGAATGGAAAGAAGCAGCAAATTAAAATTCTGTGCAATTGTCAGAATAGTGGCCACAGAACAGAACAGCATGGTGTGATAGCTGCAATGCAAAGTTAAGGGTCAGATGATGAGACAATTTTAAGAGTTACAGTTCAGGGTTAACTGAGGAATCACTGAGAAGGTTTTAAATGCTAGTCATCGCATTCAGAAAAGTTTTTCTGCACAGATTAAATATGGAGTGAAATATCTTTCCCAAGCACACTTTGATTCAAACTGGAGGATTGTGCTACACCGACAATCCAATTAGTGAATGACCTCTTGAGCCACAGTAAGCCAAGAAGCTTCATCCACTGGACAATTGACTAGAAAGCTTAGCCTTGCAGGAGCCAAAGGTACAGGTAGACAGTCCATATGTGAATATAGAAAGCATGTCTTTAGACTGTGGGAGGATGACTGCGTAGCCGGAGAAACCCCATGCTGACACATAGGAAGAGCATGACACACAGAAAGACCCAACGCTTCAGACATTACTAGATACAATTTACAATAAAATTAGTAACAAAATAAAGTTATGGGATTGGGTTTAAAGATTGTCTCATCATATGTTTACACCACATTATCCTGACAGTCTAATCATGTCTTATCTCAACCAGTCACTTTCTGGTAACTTACTGTATTTGCATATACAGTATCTGTCTGTGTGACTTATCACTATAAAATGTATGTTTGTGAGTCAGAACACAATTTGAAGTGTTTGCCAATGATAACATTGCCTGATTCTCCATTTTGTAATAATGTTGATAAAATCCTGTCCTGAAGGAAATTATATACTTGTGTTATCTGACAAAGGGAAAGACAGCTATGTCATTGTGCGTGGATGTGAGGTGAATAAAACAATCCCATTCTTCTTCACCAGCACCTGAACGGGATGACATAATGCTCGACTAGGTTGCATCCTTACCTGCACCAGATGTCTAATGAACAGCATTCCTTCTAGTATGAGGCAGCCACTATTGGTGTCTCACCTCCGCTGTGCAACTGACATGATCACACCTTCTGGCTGGATGACGTGTGCGAGTGTTGTGTGAGGGAATTCAGAACAGTATGATGTAGTGAGCAGGCATTCATCTTACGTGATCTACCCAATACAATGATACACACACCAGACATCTGGATGGCTGCACTTTTATTGGGGTTATGACATTAACAGTATACTCTTACAGGGATCAACAAACGGCGTGCGCATGAATGTGTTTGCAGGTCTGTGTGTGTGCTTGCAGGTACTTGTATCCATTCATTGGTGTTGGTGTATCTCCATTCATGCGCGTGCCAGAGTGTGTGGAACAAAGAGATCAGATGGATCAGACACAAAGAGGGAACATTTAAGAGTGCGCCTGCCTCCCAGAGTCACAGCAATAGCCTTCATCTCACCCAGAGAAACCACAACAGAGGATCAAGGGGGATACCTCACCGGCATAAGACTGATGGGCCCCGCCTAAAGGGGAATTCCACCCTAAAACTAATTTTACGCACAGGTGGGATAAATGACAGACACTACTCTTTACAGAGGCCCTTGTCTTACTAACAGCAGAATTAGATGTAGTTTGAATTCTTGCATAAAATTTAGCCAGAGACATTAATCTTTAAACTTCATAACTTATCTGAAAATATCACTGCCAATGCCCACATTAGTGTGTTTCATACATTAATAATTGGCCTTATTAATCACTTGGTCACTGTCACATGTTTTGTATCCAGCCTTCTGCCTTCATCCCTTATTCTTACTCAAATAGATTTGGGCAAATTTCTAACTGTAATTTCAAATTACAGGCAGTTATCATTGTTTTTCCAGCAAGAACAACTTTCAAGTGACACTTTTATAGTGCCAATGATGTTCTGCACTTGTTGCATCTGCATTGCAGTGAAAATGTAAATTGGATTGACAGAGAGTACAGTTTTACAGTTGGTTTGTTTACCAGCATTATCATTGTACACTTGCTTGCTAGAGTTTGGCAGGTGTAGAACAAGTTACTAAGAGGGACAAGGCTTAGTGAACATCCATCCATCCATCCCTCCATCCATCCACCCATCCATCCATCCATCCATGCATCCATCCATCTAACCACTCACTAAGGGCATCCAGTGCAGTGCAAGCCTCTAATCTGTGGGCCTGAGCAGCTGCTGCCTTGTGGTTGACAGGCAGCAGGGCTCTTATTATTGTACACACATGCATGCACTCACACACATGCAAGCGCACACATACATGCACATACACACATACATACACCAGAGTCCTCTCATGTGGTAGGCCAGCTGCCAGTGGCGTGCCTTCCCCTCACCAGTGTGACCTAAACACTGCTGCTGCAGCTCCTGGTGCTACTGCAAAACTCAGGGGACTTTCCCGTAGAGAAGTGGGAGAGAGTGGAGGAGATAGGGGGGAGGGAGGAAGGGGGGGAGATAAACAGAGGTAAATGTTGCAAAGTAGCTTCAAAACAAATAAGGAAAGGAGAACAAAAGAGGGGGGGAAAGCACTAGTGATAATGTAAGCAGACAAGCTGATAAAACATGAGGTTGAAGGAAAAAATGCAGAAGCATGAAGAGAGAGGAATTTGAAAAACTTAAACAAATAATTTTGATATTTTGTTTGGAGTTTGATCAAAGTTTGGCTTGAAAAGAGAGGCAAGGACATCTGTAAATGCAACCCATATCGAAGGCAGTAGTAACTGATATGACAGTTGTTTGGCAGACAGGATGTTCATGAGTGCCTGTGAGGAAACCCTGTGTCTTATGAGTTTTGTGCTATTTTGTGTTATTTTAGGGATCAGATAGATGACTTAAATTGGCTAAAAGTTTCATATTATAATTATTTTCAATACAAAGGTGTCACCTAATTGCTATATCTCGTAATAAATAATATATTACATATGAACAACATGGAGCCATGTGGGACTAATCACGCTTCTGTACCCCAGTGCTTGCAGAGATTACACAGATCTGTACTGCCATAAGTTGCTCATTGTTGTGCAGGTTTCAAGCCCCTTTATGCAAATTACTCTTTATCCCTCTAGCACCGTAAATATACATTGTGGATTTTTGTCCTCTTGTCTCCCTCTTGGTTTTGTACATGTTGTCTTTGTCTCACTTTCCACTTGCTTGTATATTTTCTGTGTGAATGATATGCTGGAGTTTTGTCTCTTGTGTGTTTGTATAGTCTGTCCCCTTTCCATGTCTCCAGGGCCGGCCCTGTACATCTGGGGGCCCTAAGCAGGATAAAATTGGGGGCCCTGCCTCACAGTGTATATATGTACCATCAAATATTCATAAAACCAGCTACCGTATGCAACCCTTGCATATTTTATTGTACCTTTATCAACATGATGGCGAGCAGATATTTTATTACTAATTAGAGTCACTGAAACACTTAAAGCTGTCTAATTGCACTTGTCATTTTTTCTTCTACTTTGTTTTTGTCTGAATGTTAATGTTAATATTGTGAATGGCAATAGGTGGCTCCAAACCTGCAGTATTAAATCACTACTTTTGATGTAGCAGAAAGATAAAAGATTCTACAAAAGATTACAGTTTGAACAGATTTATTTTCTTTAAATTATCTGTACAGCTAAATTCTAGAACCCTTAAAACAAAACTTCAGTTGAGAAGAAGATAGAGGATGTTGGTTGGTCAGCAGCATCATCAGCAGTAACCATTGGAGCTGTGGAGAAGATTAGTAGAATTTTTTTAGCCACTTGTGTACACACAATTTAATTTTCCAACAGAGATAAACATATTGTGGCAACAAACAAGAAACTTACCAACTGTATGACTGGAACCAGCCACAGGGGATGAGGATGTGGCAACATGACATAGCCTATCTAATCAGCCATTAATAAATGGGTGATTGATCCTTTATCCCCTCACAGGAAAACAGCTGTTATCTTTTCACTGTAAACAGACCTTAAAATCAGCCAGGACATGTGAACTGCAGCAGGCTGGTACATAAGTGAGCTAACACAAGCACCGACATGTTTTTCGGCTAAACGTTCATCTGGTAAACATAACATTAATTAGCCTTACCTTGTCCTTGTTTTTTTTTCATCCTCGACCTTCTTCTTTTTCCTATTTTCCGCACCTGACGGATATATCCTTTAGGACATCGTCGCTGTCCAAAAGCCAATCACCTCCTCGCAAATCGCGATCTCAGTGAGTGAGGGAGGGAGGGAGGGAGGGGGAGAGAGGGGGGGAGAAGGGGTGGTGCGCGCTCGTTACCGGAGAACGGCCACAGTCTGCGTTACGTTTACATGCGTGTCACGGTCATTGTTGCCAGTTGGGTCAAGGGTTACACGTTGCCGTTGTCAGAGACGGTTAGACAAATGATTGAGCAAAGTTTGGGGGCCCCCTAGTGGCTGCGGGGCCCTAAGCAGCTGCTTAGTTCGCTTATAGGGAGGGCCGGCTCTGCATGTCTCCATGGTGAAGAGGATGTTGTGCGGCTTAGGGTCACTCTTTGGCAGCACCTGGTTTACAGTCTCACTATAATTTTGTCATTCTGATTGTCCATACAGTAATACCATGTTTACCATATTGGTCTTTTCTGGCTGTTCTGGAAGAAGGTTCCCTCCTCTGTTACTCTGCCTGAGGTTACTTCCACTTTTTCCCCATTTTAAGTTTATTTATTTATTCAAATAAAATCGTCTTGACTTGATTTGACAGGAGCTTGAGTCCAGCGCCCCACATGTGGTTAGGTCTAGGCTACTTAAACACGTGGTTAAGGTTAGAATAAGGTGGTGGTTTCGGTTAAATATTGAAAGAGTCAACTTGTCTGGTCTCGTGCTTCTATTCACTGCTGATCGTTTCAAATATTTAACCAAAACCATGGTTTTCCATAGCATCAACATGGCATTAAAGTAATCTGAGTGCACTAAATGTAACCATAAAAATGTCAGTTGAAAAAAAAGCATATTGCATGAAAAAATACATACAGTAAATTATTTCCTGGTGTGTCCACTATAACTCTTGTTATATTGATAAAACACATTATATTTCCTCATCTTTAGGGAGTTGGCTTGACTGGTTGATAATGTGCATGCCATACTTCTGACATGGCATACCTTCCCTAAGGAATAAATGTTGCAATATGTGTATATGACCACTAATATACTGTAATAGAATAATGGCCACTCAGTTATAAGCACAAGAAGCATATGAGAAAAATGACAAATGCACGACTTGGATGGGAATATCCATGTAAATTTAACAGTCCGACTCTTCTCTGCCCAACCCTGGCCGGCCCAGCCCAGCTTGCAGGCTGCACATCTGCTGGTGAGGTCAGCGATCTCTTCCCATCGCAGTAACATGAGGATGATGGATGCTTTGGCCACAGAGGTTTTCTCTGTGGTTTCCTCCTCTATAGAGCTCAGATCCAGACTCACTCTGTCCGTCTCTTTCCCCTCCTCTGATCTCTCCTTCAGCTATCTTACCACTTGCCATCTTTAGCGACTATGTCATTCTCAAAAACATTTTGTTTATTAATTATTGCATCTCCTAATATATTTCTCTCTCCCTCTCTCTCCCTCTCCCTCTATGTCTTTACTTACATCTTTTTTGCCTGGTTTGGGGGGCATGAGGAAAGCTTTGGGCAGGGCCAGCCTGGGTTAGGTCTATATAAAGAAAGCGGGGTAATATCTGTCATATGGTCTACATCTCCATGGGTTGGCAGTGGCAACAAAAAGTTTTCAACAGAGGCCTAAAATTCTCATTATGAACTGTGAGAACTGTACCGTAGACTTCTACTATTAAAATGCAGCAACGTTTGTATCTAACTTCTCCTCTGTGATAGCTACAGTTTACTGAGGGTGCAGCTCTCATGAGCGCCTGTGAGCAATCCATGTGTTTGTGTTGATGACGAATTGTTGACAAGCTGATTATTGTGGTAACCCGTATCTGGCATTGTCTCTGGGATAAGAAGCATCAGGAGATGACAAGTGAAGCTTACCAATGCACATCATAAAAAAAAATAAAAAATCCAATTGGAACCAGTAAACAATGGTCCAGTAACAGAACTGTGTGAGTAAATGATCATGTCTTGGTCAGGGAGGCAGGGAGCAAACAGGAAATGACTGGAGAAAGTCAACAAACACATTTTCCACATATGGCCCATTGAGCAACTTTTGGATGCCATCTTTGAACATCATCTCAATACACGATTGTAACTAGATTAAAAGTTTACTTCATGCATAGTAGTAATTCAGCGAAGCCACCAGCCCTTTGGCCCTTTGGAGGGGCAAACCAGTGTGTAAACAAAACTGTATTATGTGTATTATAAACACGACTGTACAGTCCAGCAGCTTCATGGATCTAAAGCCAAGTTAAGATTCATTAATTGAGCAGGGACTAGTGAATGTTTTGTCTTGTGTGTGCGGTTGACGACACAAAAGCATGTGCTCAGCGTTAAGTCCCATGAGCAGCAGTGCATCTGTGCTGTGGAGAGCATTTCACATTCCAACAGCATCATGCCACATTGAGGACAGTGTTTATAATGCAACAGAGACCTTTGTACTTGGTTACACAACACTGAGTAGAGCAATGTGTAGATTGGTAACTGCTGAAAAATCAAGATGCTCATATGGACCCTAGAAAACACTTGAAAAGATTAATAAAACAACCCACCAGTCATAGGCAAATGAAGCAGCAAAAGTCCTTTTATGTAATATCCAGTCCTTGTTCTTTGATGCCTTGAATTGCTTGAAATATGCTTTATTTTGGGGCCTTTGTGGTTCTCGAATTGAATGTAGAGAAGGATCAATGCATCATAATGTTATGAAAAGATTTAACTGAATCACATACATGACATTGTGAAAGGTGAATGGGATGAACACCCCCCCTACTTTTCCAGAGAATAACCTCAGCTGTACTCACACATGTTCACGTCATGTATTCGACTCTACATTTCATTCAAGAGGAGCATTTACAATACAGCACGCACACGTACAGAACCAGGGCCAGCTGTGTCTGTTCATGAGAGGTGATGGTGTGATCAAAGCAGTCATCGCACCACACAAGACCACACCACACCAGGACTGATCACACACACCACATACAAACACAAGGGAGATTCAGGATGTTTTTAATCAGTGGCAGGTGGAGCTGGGGGAGAAAAGGAAGAACTAGTGAGGAAATCCATTGTGCCTTGTATGATCTTCACATGGGGTTGTCAGAAATTTCACTTTAGAATAAACCCTTTAGGTCCCATGCAAAAATAATAAAGACACATGTGTAAAACCCGAGTATTAACATTTTTTAATATAACATGCGGTAACACTTTACTTGATGCCTATCTCTATAACGCATTATAACCATACTTATAATGAGTTACAATGCAGTTATAGCACTGTTTAACTATAGTTATGAACACTCATAAACACATCATAGAGCATCTTATAATGGCTTATAAGGTCAAGTATTATAATAGAGTTATAATGCTCTATAAAGTGTTATGCTTATTGTTATAAAGCCTTAGGATAATTTATGAGTGTTTATAATGATAGTTATACATGTCTATAAGACAATTATAACTATATTTATAATGCATTATCCACGTGGGCATTGTCAGCGAGTCACTAATAATTATATTGTATTATAATACCTGACCTTATAAGTCATGATAAAATGCTTTACAGTGTGTTATCATTATTGTTATAAAGCATTAACTATAGTTATACTGCATTATAACTCATTATTAAGTATGGTTACAATGTGTTATATAGAGATGGGCGTCAAGTAAAGTGTTACCACATGTGTTTTCCTGTCCACTTGGAAACACACCTGATGGCGAGTGAAAGTTGTTGTTATGACAACAGTTCACAATCCAAGTATTTAGATTAACTAACGATTTTCAATAGACATTTCGGTCACTCAGTCAAGCATGTATTTACCAGGAAAAGGAACACAGGTCATGAATGTAACAAGGTTTTCTGTATGAGAGTTACAATTGAAAGGTTTTGAAATCAAAATGCATAATTGTGATAATGATTTTTAGATTAAGAATAAAAGCTTACCCACATGATCTGAGGGATCTGTTGAACTATTTCACCCAGAACCTTATACTCATCCAAATAAATAGGGCAAATAGGTCTGTTGCATAAAACTACAGTTGAGATGCATTTTAAATACCTATGATTACACAACAACAACTAGTTACCCTATTGGTTGTTGAGGCACTTCCCAAGAACCCAAATGAGTCACAGGCTTGTGTCTGTTGGGTCACCACATGCTCTCTGTGATTCAATATGCCTGTTTCCCGCGATGAGACTTCATTTCCCAAATATAGGTGCCAGATTGAAAAGCTTAGGGGACCCATGTGAAAAACAAATCTTCTTCACTCTGCCCATCTGTTTCATTTACAAAACTGATTGACTGACCGATCACCGCTGTTTTCTCAATAACATGTTCACTGTGTCGCCACTATAAATCTCTCTGGCCATTAAAACGTCTAAAATGACCATAAATTGCTCTGCATGTGGGATGAAGTCTTTGATTCTCGGGGCAGACTAAGTAATGACATGGGAGTGATTAGATGAGGAGGTTAGTGCTGACCTGCACTGAGGGGGAAGGCTCTTGGCTGAAGCTAAATAATAGGGTGGGGCTGACTGCCATATCAGGTGAATGAGTAGCTGTCACTTATGGGGATCAAGAGAAGATGATTTGTTGAATGAGCCATACTTACACACTTGTGTGCTCACAGACTTACATGGATACACACATTTGCAACATTGCAAACAAACAATCAAAACATGTTGCCGGGAAATCTCTAAAGTCATGTTAATTGAGTCATTTTCTCTGCTAAGATTACTAATCTGGTAAGAACAGATAACACACTTACTCTTTTCACTGCAGGGAAAATTACAGGCATTTTGTTGAGAGGCTGGTGCTTTGTAAACTGTTTTCAAAAGACGCACTGCAGGAATTGCAACGCTACAATTCAGGAAAGACTCTGTTGTGTTATAATAAATAATGCATAGAAGATTGAAGAAGTTTGAAGCCAGGTGACTTTCATTAGCGTTTCCAGTAAAACTCCAGCAGCTGCTCCATGACATCCATCACTTCTCACAGCTATACACAGTTGCAAGACGCCTCGTATATTTGGATATGTTACGGGAACAAAAGCTTTGAGTTACGGTAAGTGTTTGTGTGCGTCTGTGTTGAGTCACCGTTCATGAGCCAGTCACTAAGTGAGGTCAAAGGTCAAATGAGGTCCGACTTGCCTAGATGGGAGCAACCTTATTTCCTGCGGTCCCAAGCTTCTTGTGTGGCTCCTGAGATTGTTTGCAAGAGAGAGACAAAAAGAGAGGGTAAGAGAGTCAACGAGGGATTGGGCTAAGAAAATAAAAGTTAATTCTGAGGCCTTATCATCAGGGTGTTTAACATCCCTTCATCCATAGACAGGAGTCGGCTGTAATGACACAATTGTATCCAGATGATTGTGATGAAGGGAAGGATCACTTTAAAGTCTTTTCTCAGGAACTTTTTTTTTTGCTTTTTGCTTTTACCAATGCTCATGTTAACCTGACAAACTGGTTCAGAGCTTCTGATTCAGCTAAATGTTATAATTAAGGAAAGCTTTCATCATTTGTTGACCAAACACAGTGAAGCAATTCTCCTACGCCAAGGTCAGAACAACATTGCCCTGTAAGTCCTTTGAATCACTGTTGAATAAAGTGTTGTTCATTCCGTACAGCTTCCCTGCAGCTAATCTGCAAATAATAGCATGTTCAGTTCACAAAGAGAAGAAGTTGAACTCATCAGTCACAAAAGAAATATGGAAATCTCAGTGGTGGACTAAGGCCTAGTCCACACGAGCCCGGGTATTTTTGAAACCGTTAACATATGTTCCCGGTTCTATGTTCTGTCCACAAGCAACCGCGCTTTTGGAACACTGAAACCGTGGTCTTTTGAAACCGGAGTCCAGGGTGAGGTTTTCGGCCAGGTTTGGTTTCAGCGGGTGCGTGTGGACATGGCAACCGCGATTGTTTCTCTCGTTTACGTCATAGTTGCCCGTCCGCAGAGGTTGTTTGCAACGGTTTGCAGGAGTTGACGTGAGCTCGCAAAAAATGGAGGTGACAAAGTGGATCTTGTTTATTGGCATGCTCTCGGCTTTATGTGGTTGTCACATGCAGTTGCTCAACCTAATGCAACAACAAAGGCGCCTGGACGAGCAGCGAAGACCCAACGGCAAGAGGACAACAACACGCCCGGCGTCAGCGGAGGTTCTGGACGAGACCAGGTTGGACCTCTGCCTGGTTGATTGGTTAAAACAGCCTTCCCATTTTACCTTACATCGCCACCTATGGTTGTGGCATATGTATTACATGTGCATTGTGTCACTCGGTAGTGGATTCCACGGTTGCGTGTGTGTACGGAGTATTTTTATTACACCACTCGTGTGGACGCGGAATAAAACGTTGGTTTCAAAAACAACCGGGCTCGTGTGGACTAGGCCTAAGTGGTCTAAGGTTCATCAAAATCGTCATCGTCAACCATGGTAACTAACTGTCTAAACAGAACTTTTACTGTACATGTCGCGTCAAATTCCTTTTCCAATTAATAGTATAGACATGTAATGCAGTGAGGGGTAATATAGTCATGACATGATATTTTCTCTTGATTTGGAGCTAGATATTTTGACACTGAAGGAGTGTGAGGTCTGAAAAAAAGGTTTTGCACTAAGCTGGAGTAAAACATACCATGGGCCGCAGGCCAGCCATCTTGCGTTACTTCCATCTTTTCTCATTTTCTCGTCTTATTTTGGACTTTAAATCACAGCACTGGAAAGAAGAACAGAGTTGACTGTCTCTGAAATATAGTCACTGGTTATCATGATGTTTTTTGGGGTTTTGGATCCGTGCGAGGGTTTGTTACGGTTGAAATCAGGGCCATTCATAGCCATAGCCACCATAAAAGACAGAGACGCTGATGAAAATGCAATCATGGCTGTGTGTGTATGTGTGTGTGTGCAGTGTGCACATGGGAATGTTTTATCGAGGGGACAAGAGGTCCAGACTCTGGGGTGAGACGTTGACAACTTGGTTATTATTTCCATTAAGTCACTGGTTACTATACTGCACACTGGCCTGACATTTCAGTGTAGTGTGGCTCATATAATCATAAAAAAAATGACAAAAACACATTTATGAATAACACAAATCTTCATTTTAATTAGATTGTGTGTCACTGCTGTTGGTAAAAAGGATAATTGTTTTAAAGGTAGAGTCTGTAGGTTTATTCATTGCAGTTTGTCAACACAACATTCAAATTGTGCGCACGCCCCCTGCCCCCGACAGAATTTGTCAGGACTGACCCATGTTCTACTGCTGTTCACAAAGAACCCTTCTCCATGTGAACAGCAGTTGAAAGGCTCCACCTGTGCTCGCGACAGGTCACTACCACCCAGACCCGCCCCCACCGGCTCTCCTACTCAAGGCTCCTGTTGCTGGTGACAGCCGGGTATGGGCCCGCCATTCCAGCGCCTCACTCTAACTTCTCTTTGCTGTTAGGTGTGCATTTCTCTCTTCTTGACAGTGCCCAGTCACTATGTTTTATGCAAACACACGGTGCTGCAAGCCCAAATTCACCTGCGCTCTGTCATTGGCTGCCCAGAAACGTCCTGACTACATTAAAACATCAAAATACAGGCAGAGCCCTGCAGACACAGTCACCACACAAAGCCCATAGGTTATGATTAAGCAGGATTCTATATTTTGTATTCTAGGAAAATCCTACAGACTCTACCTTTAAATCAAGAATATGTGTGTTGAACATGTTAATTGACAAATATATTAACAAAAATTAGGATTTATTAATCAGTCCATTCTTTACAAAACCCCATAACCTTGGAGTGGAGCATCATTTTGAAAATGATGTCTTCTTTCTCTGTTGCACTGCCGTGAACGAAATAACATCTCTTTAAGAATTATATGAGAAAATATAATATTTAGCAGATTTCTTAAGAATTTCTATTAGATAAGATAATAAACAATGATGCATATCTTTTTTTTTTTTTTTTTTTTCAGTCGAGCTGGACACTTGTGCTGCGGACTCGACTCTACTCGCCCATTTTCTGTTTCCATTAGGTAAAAGTACCTGGAATCTGGTAATGGTACTACTTCTCTGGTACCACCTCGGCCGAGGTTCCAAAACAGGTAAAGAGATACTAAAGGTGACACTGCAGACCACTGATTGGACAAACCCACACAAAAAACCTACATGTTTAACTGTAGTATAGTTTAAAAAAAAAATAATAATAATAATTTAAAAAAACTAACTATAAAGTAATTACATAATCATGAATAGCGCTGTCAATTAGACATCTATGTATTCCCTAAGGCAGCAGCACAAGGCCACCATTAACACCCTGCCACCACCAGCAGGTAATTTATTGCTTTAATTACAGACAGAAAGAAAAACTGAAAGAGTTTATAACCACTCTAAGAGGTGTGACCCCTGCAGGTCCTGTGCAGGGTCAAAGGAGGTCACCATCACTCTTCATAAAATGAGTTCACAGCATGGGAAGTTTGAGTTTGGGGTGATTGAAGTATCTGCTGAATCTTAACGTGATATTGATAGTCCAAAAAAAAGTTTTCTGTTCTGTTCTCTTGCTGGTGACACTGCCCTTGGTTTATTCGCGCTCATTTTCTGACCCTGGGACCATTGTACATCTGTTGCCTCATATTTTGGCTATCTTCCCTGCGTTCCTTTGTAATGTAGGTTGAGAAACTAAAACATTTTAAAATGATAGAGATTGTCACTGAATCAAGAAATGTACAGTGCAGCTGCAGAATATACAAAACAGCATTCATTAAACATTTGAAATTTGGTATTCAATTCTTGTCTTTGATGATAACTCTACAAGCTGCATTCCTTTCCCAGGGCATTTTTTTTAGATTTCCAGAAATTTCTAAAACCGACCCGAACCACATTAACATCAACCAGATTCAAGCAGGAAAATTTTGTAGCTGAAAAAACATTATTGGTTTGAACCCCTGCATGGTTCCATATGTGTATGGTCAGGCTGAGCATGCATGCATCTGTGAGTGTACTTATGTGGTCGGTGAGTGTGCTTGTATACGTACAACAAAACTGTATATAGGCTACATAGAAGTCAGGTCTATGTGTGTTTTACTTGCATATTTGTTTTCACTTCACATTTGTGTGTGTTTTTGTTTGTGTTTGTCCTGTGTTGGATGCTGTGAGTGATCAGGGTGGGGGGATTAAAGACCACCCTGATGTGGTTGCCTCCACACTGCTTCAACACATGGAGACGGGGGCATGAAGCTCCACGCATCACTGAGAACGTCTGGGAACCGTCTTGTGTGTGTGTGTGTACAGTAGGATTTCAGATGGGCTGGATGTGACCATACTGATCATTATGTATTGGTGTGTCATGACGACGGCTTGGGAATATTTGCTCCAGATACCAGGAACAGCTGCCCTGCTAACCCTGCATGGTACACCACCATCACTATCAATCCTTCTGGGAACCTGTCTCTCCCGTATGGATTTTCCTCATGTGTTTATTATAAGAATTTTGTTTTGTATACTGTTTGTCTCATGGCTCCATTTGTTTGTGAGGACATATGCTCAGCAGCAGTTCGTCTGGCTCCTATAAGGACTCAGCACAATAATGTCTCACAACACTTATGATTTGATTTTACTTTCTGTAATATTCATAATTAAGTCCATTGTCTTGCCTTTCTTTTGTTTCTTTGTGTTGTTTTTTCCTTGTGTAGCAACAGGGTGACTCAAGTGCAGCTTGTGTTCATTGTGGCAGAGGTGGGCACAACATCCTGGGATGTCTGCTTTCTGTCTGTATTATTGGATGGACTGGTTTCCTGTTCCTTCAAAGTTCCAGATGATTTCACTCTTGAAATGACATAAACACACACACATGATAAGTCTTTTGTAACATAAATGTGAAATGAATATAGACTACAAGCGCAACACCTTGTACCTGTGTGTATGCAAATCAACTACTACAGTATATCCCAGAAATGAGGAAGGAATGGCAAGGCAATTTTATTTGTATAGCCCGTTTTTACAAACAGTTTGTCTCAAAGGGTTTTACATGGCATCATAACAACATCCTGGTTGAGATCTAGGGTTTCTGGACACGGAGCTGTTGCTGTTGCCAGTGGGACTGAGTGATACTAAGCAGAAATCCATCATGGATAAAACCCAACAGTCAAATTCAAAGTGTAACTTAGTAAAACATGACTCTCAGTTTAGCATACGCTAAGCAAATAGCTACATCCACAACATCCATCCGTTTCAGCTACAACAATGCACTTCACAGCAGGAGATGAGAACAGAGTGGAATAGTGCATGTCTGGATCTATACTCTCTGGAAAGACCAAAAGCAGCATGATAGTGTGATGTATAGGAAATAAACTGAAACTACTACAACTGCATGTGAACAAGAGTAGAGAGCTTCTCTGGCTTTAATGAGCAACTCCACACTGCTTCAGCCAAGCTTGTAGTTGACTGGTAGGACTTATATACCATTTCCAAAATAACTTTGTTAAGTGTCGTGGTATCATATATCTGTTTCACAACACACAACTCTGTAAATTGTGGCTATGACACATGTCGAGGTTCTCCACGCGGTACTGTGGCGGTTCCCCAAGCGGTTCCTTGAGCGGTTCTCGTGGTGTTTGCTCTCCAAGCAGCTGCACAGAATCGGGGCCAATCCGCTGCTGACTTGACTGTTCTGCTTCCAGAAGTCAACCAACCCAGGCAAATAGAGTTCAGCTTTTCCAGGGATCTCGGGCTCTCGGGATCAAACATTGTTGCTAACAGGCGGCCCCAGCAGGCAGGCAGCGGTCACCAGAGCAGCGGCCCATGGGCCAGAGGGAAACACCCTCCCTGTGGCTTCCCTCTCCTGACAAATATTAAAGACCTGGCCTTCCCCTTTGGCCATTTCTGCTTCCCTTTATATGTGTGCCATTTTGTGGTGGTGTAAATAAAAAAAAAATCAATATAATCCTGCACTCCATTATTTGTGTTTAATATCTAAAAATCTAGTGAAACCCAAAAATACAACAAAAAAACAGACACACCGAAGCATCCACATCTGTTGAAACACTTTCTTTCGATAGTAGCTACAACTTCTGACATGGTCTTAAGGAAAGTACTGCAGAGTTTTCCAACATCAGCTACAACTCTCCTGTCCCTTGTTTAGGGCTCTGTCTCCCTCTCTTTTCCCTGCTGTCCTTCTCCCTATTCCCTCCCCTTCTTTTCTCTGGGATTAGTACCTAACTGTCTTCAAAGGCAGGGCCATATGCACGGAGCTTTACTACAAACACACCGGGGATAATTGCAACGAGGTTAAAGGATTTACACTCCGACTGCCTGGAATCACAGGACACTTCATAAAGTCCATTACCACATTACATCTCTGATATAACTCGCGCGGAGCGCTTTATCCATTGTTCAAGTTTAGACCAATTTTCTCTCTGAATCATTATGTGACTCATAAAACATTTGTGTGTGGCAACTCCCTCCTTCTTTTCATTCCCAAAGAAAAATATACTAATTACGCTATCGAGCCGCAGGTGCTGAAGTGTATATAGGTGCTGAAGTGGCATAAAAAACAAACGCTTCATCTTCGTCAGTTTAAAGGGCTTTATCGGGCGTAAAGCGGGCATATGGCAGGGAGTGGCGTAATGCAGTGACGTGAAGAGGTTCCCTCGTGTCTCTTGCACTCTGTCACCAGGTGATGTTTCAGTTCCTTCATTTCATCTTTCCTTCCAACTTGGGCATAATAAAGACTTCTGTAAATAATCACAGCATGGAAAGAAAGGGTGGAGGGAGACACAAGGTAAGAGGTGAGAGGAGAAAGGTGAGGAGAGCTGAAGAAGAAGGCTGCATTTGTAAGGGTACTTTTTTCGGGACAGAGAGAAAGAAAGAGAGAAAGAGAGAGAGAGAGAGAGATGCTTACTGAAAAAAAAAACACCACAAAGTTTGAAAGTCAAGCTCTCTTGCGGAAGAAGACATCTGGAGAGCAGGTGTTACAGCCAGCTGTGGTAGAGAGAGGAGTTAGTGCAAGAGCGTAGGACACTGCTCCCTCTACAGGTCAATGATGAGTACGACAGCTCAGTGGTGAGGACAGGAATAGGTCAAGACATGCCCAGGCAACAACCATTACCATAGTCAGGCATTGGGAGTCATGGTGATAAAGCGGCACTGAACATCTATCAGTCCCCAGCCTTACGGGGAGTGTAACGCCACTGTGTCAGCAGCAGTGAAACTACAATTACTCAAATACTGTGTTTTAGCTTCCTGTGCTATTGAGGGCAGAACTGTCTGCTCCTGTAAGCGATGTAATGTCAGCAGTTCGTCCCACCAGAGGAAAAATGAACATAAAACGGATTGCTATGTTGTTAAACACAATGGAGAATTTTTATGGCTTCGTGAAAACTTTTTTTTTTTTTTTTGCCTCACTCAAGAATTTGGTAAATGTTGAGTTTAATGCCACTGGAAAATAGAATGAAATATTTTGGGTGGTGGACATCTTTTCCTTCCACCTTTTCTCCCCTTTCTTTTCGTTTCATTTTTCATGAACACTTCTAGTTGCCGTAACAGCAATGTTGACACTCAAGCAATTCACATTAAAGTCATGATGAAAAATGATCTCGGCATGACACAGCATGTCCTAAGTAAAAGGCACTTAAGGTTGGTGATTTATTCTATCTTGTAAAGATTTCACATCCGCGTGTGTGTGTGTGAGAACAAGGGAGAGAGAGACAGACAGAGAGAGTTAACGCGAAGTCAAGACAAAAATGCTCCATACAGCTGTAGGCATAAACTACAGATATATGCAGATATTCCAAGAGTGTTCATCTGTTTTAAAGTGAAAATAAATTATCAGACAAGCCTGTAATCATGGATTAAGAATTCCTTCAATATTTCTTTCTTTAGATTTTATTTATTTGATATTTATTTATCATGAAATAAATAATTGTTTAATAATTGTTGTTTTTTTCACTGTCCTATTTGTTATTTTTTACATTATAATACATACATTTAATGAAAAAGCAACACTTTTAATCATAAATGAGGTTTACAACCTTGTTTAAGGCCAAGTTCCTGCTGAGCCCTAACCCCTGTGTTGGAGGAGGAACAGAAGGAAAAAAGGATGGCACCAGTGCACCACAGCCGTCCACCTGGTCCACAAAAGCTTCACAGAGGAAGACTTACACTTACGTTTCTTTGGCCAAAAGCTTGGTGCCAGAAGCCAGATTCTTAGGCCATGTTTCAAAAATGTCTTTTAAGGGCAATAGGGACTGTTTTATCAGACCGTGACAGATTTTCCACAGGGAAATTATGAAGAAGTAACAGCCTAATTGAGGCATTAAATGATATGAGATGTGCCTTGGGCTCTGTTAGGCACCAATCAAGTCTAAACAATGTCAGACTTTGAATTCCAAGGATTTGTTAGAGAAAAGAAATTTAATTAAACTGTTGAAGGGGGGAAAAAGTGTACAAAGTGTCACATTCAAGTAAACAGCTTTTCTGTTTCAACCTATTCCAGTGGTTTGTTAATATGGTCACAGCTTAGGAAACAGTTTTGCAGAGGACATAGCAGAATGTTTTTATGTAGTAACTGACTACAGTGTTCACTCAACTGTTGCAGAAAATCTTCAAGGAAAAGTTGAACCAACTAACAGCACAAAGACGTTGACCTGTAACCTCACATACAGAAAAAAAGAGGACATGTGATTATCCCTCCTGTGTTATGATCAGTAATCTATGAGCCCCGTGTCCTCACAAAGGTCGTCGTCTGACTGTCTCACTCTACATCACAGAGGTAATCTCCAGATGAAGATGTCTTTGCAGTAATCATGTTTAATCCACTCCTCAGTATGCGTGACTTAATAACCCTGAAAGTTTTTACTTCTCATTAAATACTGACAGCCGAGATGCTATGACAAATTACAGTGCGAGTCCACACATTTTCAACTGTGTACGTATATCAAAAGGACAAAAATGTATTGTGCTCAACGTATTGTGTGCGTCTGTGTGTGTGTGTGTGTGTGCGTGCGAGTCTCCATATATGTATTTGTGTACGTGAATTAGTGTGTTTGCACATTCCTGGCCCTCCGAAACCATGTATAATAAGCTTTACTTTGACGTGCCCTAAAGATGAACTTGAGAATCAGCATCGTTTGACTTCTTAGCTTTTGACATGGCTGCCAGTCAGCATCAGTGGTTGGATGAAACCAGAGCTGCTGCCCTCAGAGGATCTTCTCTCACTCTTCCTCTCTCTCTCTCCCTCTCCCTTCTTTACTGCTCTGTCTCGTTCTTTCCGTTCCTGTCTCGGCATTTCTCCGCTCCCTTCACCGGCCAGGTAAATCTGTTTCATATGACTTTGCAGAAGGGGCCCTCCGCAGAGGTTAACACCAAAGGTGGAACACCGTGCACACATAAAATGAATCCACAGCTTCTACAAGCTGATTTATATCTGATCTCAGTTCAGTTCAATTCAACAAACTCTATTTGTCCCCAGGGAAGAATTTATAAGGCACATAGTGTAGACATCAAACACACAAAAAATACAGCCAGTGTAAGTGGTAAACAGTACACTGAACAACAATAGTGACATGAACATCAGTGCAAAAACAATAAGCTACAATATATAGTAAGAAAAACAACAGGGGAGTGACTGACTGTACATGTTTTGATCAATACTTAAAAAAAAAACTTTTGACTTGTTGGGAACATACTGTATTTATTTACTTATACTTATTTCCCAACAGCTTGATGAGGAGATTCACTTTACCCTGACGTCAGTACAAAAAATTGTAATCGACAGCCAACAGGTGGAAAGACTGGACATGCAGCTAAAACACAAGCTAATTGAAATGTAAAAGCTACATTTGAAGGTTATTGTGCAAATTAAATAAACAAGTTAATGTCTTAATGAAAGGAAAATGTGTAATGTATGAAGAACAAGATTGTATGTTCCCCCCTCCTTCCAGTCTGGCTGCTGCATTTTTGCTATAGTTTGCTTTACTTTGGGACCCAACTATAGTCACCTTATTCGTCCAAAGCTTTAAAACTGTTCATCATTATTTTTTGGGGATATTTTTTTGTCTTGACATATTGTATGCACATGTTTTTACAGCAGTCTGGGTGAGATACTGAATCCTTTATACAGTATTTCTGCTCATACTGTATCTTAATCATCCTCTAAATGTCAGATGTGTATACATTGAGCAGCTCAAGCAAACCCAGTAATCCAAACCCGTAACAGATTAGTTTGGATTTTCTGTTTTCAGAGCTTTGATTTTTCCTCAGCCACAAATTGATGTCATGCTCGTCAGCTCCCCTCCCGTCTCTTGAGGAAGGCAATGGGAGATGATAGCTGGTTGTTGCCAAGTTACAAAAGGTGAAGGGTTAAGGAATGCCTCTCCCTGTGATGGTGTTTTCAGAGAAAGGCCAGTGAAAGTACCGCTCACTCCTCGATACTTAGAACATGCTTGTCTTAGTGAAGAATCAAACAGTAAAGATTTGGCTCTGCCTCTGTTAGACTCTTGTCTCTCAGTCTGGCCTGTCTCTCCGTCTCATGTGTTTTATCTCAGGGCTCTATAAATTGTCTTTGCTTCTTGAACTTCAAGATCTGGTTTGTCTCTGTCTCCCTCTGGCTTTATCGCTGTGCCTCTGCCTTGACTTTCGTCTCTGTCAGTCTTTGTCGTTGTCCACTTAACCACTTCACATTTCATTGGTTCCTTTGCTGGGGTGTGTATCCATGTTCCCCAGGGTCCAGTATTCAAGGGGGTCTAGGATCTCAAGGTTCTATGTACTCTATGTACTCCCACTTGGGTCTATGTTCCCTAACCCCTCAACCTATATGCAAAGAAGAATTAAACCATGATGTCTGGTTATTGACGCCTAACCACAAGTTCCCCCCCAAAATAGGCCTATTATATTTGGAGCCATACAGCATATACTTTGCAATATATAAATGGGAGACCAGGAGAGAATGGTACCAAAGGAATATATGACCCCCAGTCAGTACATAGAACTGATCTTCTGGGAACATCCTGGGAACATTTAACTGGCTTGATCTGACTTGACCCTTTGCCATGTCTATTATGTGCCATATAAACCAAGGGAACACAGGACCTTGGATGTTATAGGAATGACTCTCATTTGCTACTATAACAGATTGTTCTGTCAAGTGTATTCCAGAGCCAATAAAACATTACTACTTAAATTGAGAGCTACAGAAGTTTTGGCCTGGCTCAATGTTCTCATAGATATTTCTGTTATGAAACATGAGACAAAAAAGTGAAACTAAAAAAAAGAAGAAGAAAAGAACGAAAAACCCTATAACATCCAAGGTCCAAGGTCCCTGAACCAAATTTGATCTTTGGCTGCTTTTCTATGACCACTAAATGATATTTACTCCCTGCTCAGTGTCAGATATCAGCCACACTTCACTGATCAGGCACTTTAAATTATCCCAAAGCTCATCTCTGTTTCTGGGTCTCACACATACTCTACTTCTGTCTCTATGTTTTTGTATCCACCTCTCTTATCCACATACACACTCGCAGGGAACCAAGGTCATTATGGAAAGCCACTGAGCCAAAGATGATCAGAGAGCACAAGGCAACTTAACCTAAAAAACCCAAAGAGCATGATAAGTAGCCTCTTACATGGCCTGATATTATCATATTCATGCCTCATTCATAACAGACAAACTGATCAAAAACCTTGAGCTGTTCCAAAAGGTCATCCTTGGGTTCACTGTAGGTCAACCTCACCCATGAAAGCTGAGGGTCATGGGAAGCTGCAGTTCTTGGCTCGACTGGATAGGAACTTCACTGACAGGTTCTCTTGGAGGATGTTTGTAAAATGGCCGACCACTGATACCACAGTAAAGAGCAGCACTCGGTGACTGTAGCGTACATCCTGGGCCAAGGACATGGCGAGCACATCATGACCAATGATCTGAACCAGGGAGGAGGCACTGTGAGAGGAGTGGAAGACTGAGTCCTTTACTCTGGGTTTGGAGTACGGGAAGATGTGTGGACATGTGTGCATGCGTGCCAGTGTGTGTGTTGTATAAGCGAGAGCAGCGAGGGAGTATGTGCCCGTGTTTTAGTGGTTTGAATTGGTTTGATTACATTTGGAGATAGCAATCAGCTCCATTCCACTCGCTGCTTTATTGTGTTTGATGTCCGATGAGCATCCAGACGGAGCAACTCAACACGCATAGCTTGCTAATGCAGACGCACACACTCACACATGCACACATGGTGGAGAGCAACCAGACAAGAGCACCGTCTAACTGACTTCTCATGTCTTCTCTCTGCGGTGCCAACACTTTGTATATGACACAGGTGTGTGAAGAACAACTAATCCGACACCATCCGAAGGCTCCGTCCGTCATCTCTTCTATCTATGTCTTTCTCCGTATTATGTTGAATATCTGCATCCGTCTCGATATTTGTCATTTTTGGTGGCAAGTGGTTTTCTTTCTAAGTAAACACATTTGGAAATGCTCTGTCACTGTTTAGGGTGGGAAAGCAGTGTGTATGTGTCTGCGAGTGATTGTGGTGGGGAGGTACAGCTCACACACACATACACACATGCAAATGTTTGACTGGATGTCGTGGAAACGGGTGATGTTTGGTCCTGATAGTTTCTCTCTCTCTTTAATTGTGGGGAAATGGGTTTCAGATGTTACTGCGCGACTGATCACTTTGGGCCCCGCTCGGCCCCATCATGTCCTCCCAAACCACATCAAGGAACCCTGGGCTGATGTGGGACGATAGCGGCCCAGAGAGGGAGGCCCACTGCAGGGCTAAAATGCTCCTCTGGGTGCCTTGCAATAACAAGATCCACATTAGCAGTAGCCGTGTGATCTGTCTGCTAAGCTAGTCTGTGCTGCTGCCTACCGTGTCATATGTGATGCTACTGCACAAAAACAACAAATTGAACATGACTGGAGTGAAAGATTCTCAGTTATACTAGTTTGTTGACTGTAGCTCCTATCAGATATAATTCATTCCCATCTTTATGGAGTGTTTTTTTGATACCTGATGGGAATTGTTGCTGGAGTCAAATACTTGACCATACAGAAGCTTGGTGTGAATTTTTCTATTCAAGCGTCAGTTTTTCCTCCCCTGTTTACACATATGGTGATAGCCAACTGAAAAACACAAAGCTGCATTATAAAAAAAAAACTATAAAATCAAACCAGTGAAAACTGTCCTCCACATATTTGCAGCACCTGTAGAAGAGATGGCAGATCACTGTGGGTGTAACAAACCCACATTCCAGTAATAGAGCCTTTTGGTTGCTTTGGTTTGTTTTCCTTGGATGACTCCTTACCCCTGGGTGAGGACTCTGGTAATTCTCAGGGGAGAATGCAGGGGCTGATGTCATGTGTTCCAGCTGGAAGAGCGGGAGAAACAGAAGCAACCACAAAGATGCAATGCTGCCCTCTGTTGTTGGGCAAGACAAGGATAACATCTAATATACATACGGTTGACAAATGCAACCTTAAATTGTGACCTTTCAATGTCTGAAGTTGACATTATATCGAGTTATGTGCATTATCCCAAATGTTTCATACAACATTTCTCAAACCTAAAGACGTGTTATTTTAATCGTGATAACGACATATCATTTATTGTGTGTTGTGGTTTCGTGCCAGATGTTCAAGGGTGACTTTTGTCTAGTTTTAAACCACATACACATTTTTTGCTTTAGTCATTTTCAATTATACAGTAGGCTATATCTGAAGGGTAAAGGATTTTAGTCATCGGACATTTAGAAATCTAGAAATAACCTGGACAAATGTTTAACACTGGAGACCTATCCTGTGTTCACAAAAGAACTTTGGCAAATCACTGAAATTTAAACTGAATTTGAAATTGCTTCATTTTTTCCTCACACCTTGTCTCCACTGTATGGCAATGGAGAAACATTGATTTTAAATATGAAATTGCTTTTTAGTGTTCTACCAGTTACATAAATGTCGGTTTGTTTGGTTTGGTGATGAGGATACTACTGAAGATAATTCAAGTCTAGGTAGAACTTTGTGAATAACTGGTACTAAAAGATTTCAAACTGGAAGAAGCGAAGAAAAATGCTGGTGAAGACTTTTGCCAATGTTCTGATTGAGACACCCAGAGGTGCATTTAAGGAGCATGAAAATTAGTGATGTTGGTTTTGAAGAGATGGCAAATGTGCACAGCTAAGTAATGGATGAACTTTCAGAGACAAAAAGCATGTAGAACTATTACTGTGTGTGTCTCAGACTTCACTCTCAACACATTTGGCTTGGAAGCCTCTGTACTTCAACAAGGCTTTATCATCATATTTATTCATTTTTCCTGCAGTACCGAAATACAATCCAATTGACTTCATTGTAGTGTTTTCCTCTACCATTTTTACTACCTATACATAACTTATTTCATTGAGTAACCCAGATGTCAGGGATATGAGGATATTCAGCCTCTCATGTCTGTCCCAAGAGTCATGAGTCATGGAGTCACCCTCTGGAGGCAGTTTCGCCTCCTGACCCATACGTTACTTTATGTTATCTTGTTTTCTCCAAAAACTTGATCTCACCGATCATGAGCCATGAGTTCATCTTAACTTTATCTCTCTCTAATTCAAAACAAATGTAATCTCTAGAAACAACATCAAGATGTCACAATTTGTATTGATTCATGCATGCTTTCTATTGAAAACCATGCATTGCTCCTCAATTGATACATATCACGACAGGTTACTCAACAATTGTGTGAGGGTGGAGGGAAAAAAAAGGGTTTTGGAGCCTGATGATGATGCTTTTCACAATAATGTTACTCTATTACTGGGACTGGGGGGGCGGTTCCCTTATAATTCACACTGACAGGCGCACAGCATTTGTCTCTGTGTGTGTGCATGTGTATCTCTTTGTGTGTTATTGTGCTAATGCAGCAGTGGGATGAAGAGAAAGATGGAGGAGGAGGATGTGGGAGGGAGGGGAAGTTAGATAGCCACCAGTTGATAGAAATGTATCAGCCAGCTGGCCAGCAGCCGCAGAACTCTGGAGCTCTCCCTGATCTCTGGCTCAGAGAAAATACAACAGCCAGAGGCAAGAGGGGAGCTGAAAGGGTCTATTTGCATTGAAGGTCGCTGGGCAGTTGAGTTTTGTTGAAGTTACAATGGATATTTTAGTATTTTCTTTGTCTGCATTTTGAAGAGCTCAGGGTTTGTGAGCTTGACTCACACCTGCAAATTTGCAAACATGTTACTTTTACGGGTTTAGCCATTATTAATGAATCTTTGAATTAATCTGCCTCATTAGAATCAAAATCAATGGCATTTACTGTACATGAATACATATAGTGCAAAATATTCTTTTTCCAACATGTTCGAAAAAATTAGAGAGAAATTCCACAGAAACCAGGGCAGATCACAGTGCATCTGCCCTGTGGGCATGACAAGCCCACAGACACAAACATAAAACATCTGTTACCCATATTTTGTGATCCTTCCAAGAGGAGCAATCCAAGGTTACTCCAAGAAGGTCATCATCACTTTAATCTCTGTCTCTCCCCTACCATATTCTCCCTCTGTCTTCCTCTTGTTCTTTTTCAGTAGCTCCTATTGAGCATCAAAGGCTCCACTCTCTGTTCCTATGGAGCAGGAATCTCCCTACTGTGTAAACAACGCTCCAGTCCTTTTCCTACTGAGAAACAGATTGGACTTGAACCTGCGTGTGAACCTCAACATCTATACTGTACCATTCAGCCAAAGGGAAATTAGGGTGTTGGCGGAACAAAGTTTATCTTATTTTGGGTCTACAGTAATTTACCTCCATAAGAAAAAAAGGAAGCTTTATCAGCAGGCTTTAAGACAAGATGCATCATATCACTCTCACAATGTGAATATATTGGCTTAGTTGGCTGGGAGTTATATACACAAAATAATAAATTAATTTAAAGATCTGAAAATCACTTCCACTTGTTGGTGTTGTTATTTTTACTTCTTTTTGTGACAGGTCTTCCTGACAGGAGAGGATAAGATGAGAAGCGAGAAGGGTTTATTTTGGAAAAACAAAGAGGGGTTGGATACGGATACAGTGCATGTCATCAAAGACAGGGGTTGATGACAAGCTGAGAGAGAGAGAGAGAGAGAGAGAGAGAGAGAGAGAGAGAGAGAGAGAGAGAGAGAGAGAGAGAGAGAGAGAGAGAGAGAGAGAGAGAGAGAATGTGTGTGAAAGTAAAGGAGCAGGATTGTGTGCCTGGCTCGGTTTTTATCAACAGTAGGCTACTTGCACCCTCTTATAGTTGTACAGGCTCTGTCTGGTGGGGATTGGGCATTTAAGATAAACCCTGTCTACAAATGTATAACCATCCATGCACACACTTCAGTGCACAGCTATACACACACATCTAGACACACCACTGATTATCCCAATAACAAAATGTTACTGAAGCTCAAGACAAGGGCGCAGCCTGGTGGCGATGGAGGGTAGTGTAACCTAATCTGTATGCAACACAGCACCTGCACCTTACAATGAGCATAAAACAACGTGCACATTTTTTTTCCCATGAATGTATTTGTTTGTTTTGTTTAAAACCTGTCAGTCTTGATTTCCCCTTTTTATTCCCACACTTTACTTTCCATCCTTACAAGACAATATCCACCATTCAGCATATTCTTTGTCTCTTTATGTTCCACACTATGAAGCTAAAAGAGTTTGATTTCAAATCAAGTTGTGTGGGTTTCACCATGCTTGAGATTGCTTGAGAATGCTTGACAAATTGAGCCTTGACTGTGTGCATGTCCTCATCCGCCTTTTGGCTGCCTCAGATAAGAACATCAAAGCATTTGTAGGCTTATCATCCCTTGTTGTAATTATAGCAGTGAGCCACAACAGTGCCAGACAGGACTGCAGGCTGGTTTTAAATGAGAGGAAAGACCTACATCCACCCGTAACTCTGTGTGTGTGTGTGTGTGTGTGAGAGAGAGAGTGAGATCACAGCCTTTGATCACCTGGCTGTGTTTGATTGAATTGGTACAGAGCTAAAGCCTTGTTTTGATATCGTCGTTTTTTTGTCTTTTGTTAAATAATTCAATAGGAAGTGGCAGGTGGGGTTGTTTAACGCCAGATGCTGCTTTTGTGTTTTTGCAGGTTACATGTGCTTGAACAGGGTGGCCAAATCAGCATTGTCAGTTATTGCTTCAAAGCTGGTAACCAAAATGGTTTTCAAAGGACAGATTGTTATCATGTCCAACTGTAATAGTATCATAAAACACTTACAATGGAGGGAGGTGCTCACCATAATACTGTATAGTATTAAGAAACACGTGTTTTCTGCTTATCATGGTTTGTTGCATTTGTTTTTCTTGATACAGACAGTGAAAGTCCTTTCAAAGAGAAATTCACAATCACATCCTATTTTCTGTAAAATCAGCCAAGCATGGAGCAGCAGCAGTTCATGAAATCATATGAAGTTTATAAAAAGTTATAAAACATTATAACGCATAATTGTAATCTAAAAATCTACTTCAATTCATGCACTTGAGGATCAATTATAGTGCATAGTTTATCTCTTTGATACAGAACTGGATAGATGCTGGATCTCACACACAAATAGGATTAACATAATATAGATTATAATAATAATTGAATAGAATAATGCATAGTTGAACCATAAGGCTTACTGTTATTGATGCATTGCAGTTTAAGCAGAATACAAAATGTATCTGCTAGAGGTGGAGCCAACTATCTGCACTCTATTTTTTATTAAAATGATGTTGCATCTTAAAAACCTAATCTGTGAAGAAACTACAACAGAGGTCTTCAACAGGGGGTCCGTGACCCCTGGGGGGTCCGCGGAGGTGCTGCAGGGGGGTCGTGCAATATTTGGTTGATTAGACAAAATTAGTTTTATATTTTTTAAGTTTCCGCATTTATGTTTCAAATAAAAACATCATTTTTGAATAGCGTGTCTATGATGACCATGCCAGGACGACTACTCTACTCACTGTACATACACGTTTAGAAAAAACATGAATGTATCAACCTGTGTGTTATTTCAAAAGCTTAGTATTGAATGCACAATATCAAGCTATACTGGGCCTAGTGCAACTTTTTAATATACAGTAGTAGGGGTCCCTACTCCATGTCTCTGTCAGTTTGGGGGTCCCTGGCCTGAAAAACATTGAAGACGCCTGAACTACAAAGTAAGTCTAGGTCTTTCAAAGTGTAGCATAATAGAAGCAAAAGTAGCAAATTCAGAGTGAACCACCTGGAGCACAGTACTGGAAGGGCTTACAGGTCTCACAGTACTAAGTAACTACACTGTTGTACATCTTGATGACATGGTGGTACAGCAGATTTCAACAAATTTCAGCCACACATTATAGACAAGAAATAATATTGTCCTAAGTTTAAATGTAGGCTACGTATGTATATGAATAGGGGTTTGGTAAAAGCAGGTGCGTAGAGCTGTACTTACTGACTGCATATGTCTCAATGAGAGGATGACTATGACTATAATATATGAACTGCCCCTTTCAGTGGTGTTAACAATCCTGCTCTGTCACAGATGGGAAAATATGTGAATATCTGGCAAGTGTGTTGTGCACCATTATCAGCAACTCCATGGCCATGCAGCTGCAGATGAGAGGAGAGAGGCAGCTCTTACAAGTCTGTGACATTCAGTGACCCACCTGTGTGTATGTGCGTGTGTGTGTGTCTTAGTGTGCATGCCTGTGTGCGAGCGTGCGTGTGTGTGTCTGTGTGTGCATCCACAATCCCACCTGCCTCTCCCTGTCTTCTCCTGCTAGATTGTATTTTGTCTTCACCTGTCTGTGTCAGCTGTGCTAATCCCTCCCACAGGCTTTGACAGACAGGTCTTCGATAAGACAAGACACCCGATCCCTTTACTAACGTTTGATCTGCACAAAACACTCACACACAGGGAGAGAGACAGTGAGGGGGAGACGGAGCCACATTCCCTTTGAATGCTCTCAAAAATAAGATCTTATTCATCATCTGTAACATCTTGAGACATTTTTATGAATCACCTCTTTCTCTTTTTAAAATGTGTGTTCTTGCATTGTACAATGTTGGGACAAATATGGGATAAACAGGCATAAGAGATAAAGAGAATGACATGAAAACTTACTGTGAGTTTAATAAATGGGTTTTAAATCGGTGTAACTCGGTTAAGTGTCGACAAACATTAAAGTGTTGCAATATCTTTCTCCTGTCAGTGCTGTGAGCCTCCTCCAGCCTCCATCTCCCTGCTCACTCCCTCTGTCCTGTTGGCAGAGCCTCAGTTAGTTGATGGGAGAATTCTGTCACTAAAGTTCATATGAGTCTCAGAAACCTTCACTCCTCCTCTCTTCAGTTGTCCTGCCTGATATGTCGTCACACAGTTTCACTAAAACTAATTAAATGCCAGGATGAGGTGTCAAAGATGTCTGCTGACAGGAAATGTCACCAGAAAGCCCCTTCATAACAAATACTTCCTCGCAGTCTGGGTTGATTGCAGTCGTCTGGATGTGACTGCTCTCCAGTGGTCAACTTGTTACTTGCCAGCCCTAAATGTACAGATTGGCAGTGTTTGTCAAAGATTGACGGGCTGTTAGAAAATACAATATCATGCTTCCAGGTGTCCATGAAAGGCAAAAACAGACAAATGTATGCAGTCAAATTTGACTGAAAGTAATAAATGTGTTCAAAATACTCTTTTAGTCCTTCCTTCACCACCAATCAAAGCTTTTTAAATCTGAGACTTTTTGGAAAGTCTTCAGACTCACTTTTAGATCACTTTTAGAAACACTGATAAACAGAGGAACAGAAGAAACTGTCAAATAAAACCCATTAAGCTGACTGATGATAATACAAATGAATGAAAACACAATTAAAACACAGTGATCTTTGCAACAAGACAACTAGACAAATGAAAATGCTATCTCAAGATACAGACATGCAACATATTATATTAACCAGTTAATTTTCACATAATATTCTAGTCAAGCATTGTAAACCTATGGGAAGACGCACTAAGAGGATGTGCAGTGATCTGAGAATGAAACATGGAATGTGTGTGTGACGATGATGAAGTTGATCCACCTTCAATAGTTGCACTAAAACACCACCAGGAGGCAAACTTACCCTGGGAAACAGAAACTTCTGAATGTCTCTTGCTGCAGAATCTTCCTGCATACATCATACGATGCAAACACAGGCTATGATGTGCCATGGGCGCATCATAAATCCCCAAATAAATGATTAAAATATTATGTATTTATATTGTCAGTCCCACTCCTGCTACCAACCCAGTCTTGGTGTCTTAATTCAATCTAAACCCAGATGTCTCTGTTGTCCTCCCCAGCCTCTCTCTCTCCCTCCTGTCAAGTGACAAACGTGTCTCCTACCCCCTGCTCTTCTCACTCCTTGCCTGCAAGAACAGAAACAATAAATATTTGATGCAGCTGTGCTTCATTAACAGTGGCTTCATTACCTTCCACTTGATTCCACTTTACAGTTTTTCTCAGTCGCTTTGGTGCTTTTCTGAGATCAGAATGAAAATTCTCATAACTATTAGTTCAACCTCCACAACATTTAGTCATTTGTGCACATCATAGTAGCAATTTATCATTCCTCTGAACAAATTGCAAATGCTTTTGGACATGTATCAGTTGCTTTCATAGAATTTTCTGCTGTTTTATAACATTATCATTTGTTTATTATGTCATGTCAGTCAAAATGAACTATACTTATGAATGCTGAATAGTCGTTCCCTATAAAACTAATAGTCCTCATTTCATTGCTTGAGTCATAACATACAGAATTGTTGAACTAGTTGTCAAAATCTGTCAAACTAATTTGAAATGTTGGGAGAACCACTGTGAATATTTAAACATTTCAGGGAGAACAGGTACAGTAGGCTATAGTATTGGACAGTAATTCAGCACTACAATCTGCACTGCACTACTGTCATTGTGTCAGGCATTAAGCTTACAGTGGGACAATAACTTTTTACATTTTACATTTAGACATAGAGCTATACTACAGTACAGATATACTGTATTGTATTACAGCAACCTACTTACAGAAAAGATTTGCCATATTTACAGTACAGTACTGTACTACAGCATTTTACAAGTGGGAAGCACTTTTACAGTATTGTACTGCACACTACAGTAATATGGGTTGATGCAGTATATTTCATGTTTACTGTGCATTACTATAATTTTACTCTGCACCACATAGGATGACAAGACAACCTGACAGGTGGAAGAGGGCCTCTTTTTACTCTGCAACAAGAGGAAGACATTTGTGCAACGGTGACTGCAAACAATGCCATGAGGTTGAGAGCAGGCGAGGATGACTATATCTTTGGGAATATTGAATCTGTTTCAATCGTTACAATTGATAGAGTGATGTAGATGAAAATGTAGCCTGACAGACAGGAATGTCTGGATGTGCAGGAATGATTTACAGTACTCTGTAGGTTCAGTTACAATATGTACTGCAGTATTGTTTACAGTTGTGCACAGCTCTATTACCCAAAGGGTGTTTATTATGTTTGTTGTAAATAGATGACTGTAGTGTATTTTTCTTTTGCACAATGCTGAACAAATTAGAATTGCAAAAAGCATTTGCAGTAAAAATGTGAAACATACGTATTCAGTATCAGTTACTCCACTAATTACAGTAATTTTTTGAATTTTCAAATGGCTGTACTGTACAAGTAGTGTATATTGCCGTGTTGAGCATTTTCAGGTCGTGTAACCAAGACCTGACTTATTTGCATTGGAAAACACTTACAGAGTAAACTGTCATAATGAAAACATGACAAAGCCATTTGACTAAACAGTGGTGTCAGGACTTCTCATTTTGATGACACAGTTTCAATGACATGGATACTCCAATCCATTTTGAGCAAGTGACGCGCTTTTGCAGGTTATCCACTAGTTTGTATTAATTGTTTTGAGAAATGCACTAACTGTTGTGCAAATGTTAATAGTGATGTGAGAAAAGCACCAAAGCGACTGAGAAAAACTGTATTATCTCCACAATCTTCACACATCACATGTCACTGTTCTATGCGACTCACAGATGATTTTGCTGTATCATGCACAGTTTGTCCAAAATAGCACAAAGCTTCCTTTACCATAAGGTGGTTGAAACTCAAGCTAAACTGTGAACAGTGTTGATTTCCACAACAATGAGCTTCCTATTGGTTACAACTAAATTTAAGTTAAGTCCATTAAGTAAGTTTTATCAGGTAAATTGAAATTGAACTTTTATAAGGATTCCATACAGTGTGTTTTTATTTTCAGTTTGGTGTTGCACAGCTTCATTAATCAGTGTATTTGAAACACATTTGTTTTCTATCTTAATCTGCTTAAATGCTAAAAACATTACATTCATGCTGGGCTAAAAGTGGAAAGTGGATAGCTGGTTAGCAACATGAATAAAAAAGGAGAGCCAGAGGGTAGCTTAACAGGTGAGCTCTATCACATCAAACACAAAAAAAATACATCCTGCTGCTACTTTCAATGTGGTTATTCGAGTGAAAAAGTGCCCTGACAACCTATTATTAAGCATTTCTCAATAGCTTTGAAATATCAAGAGTTAAATGCTTGGGAAACATTGGTTTAAAATTACCATGGATTAAATGGCTGTGTGTAAGTGGTTACTCAGTCGTGAAACTCCACCCCTCACTGTGGAGCTAATTAATCTGTTGCACATCATTAAATTTGCCACATCAGGCTGTCCACAGTTCAGCCCCAGTGGAGACAGAAACCATTACCAACAAGCTGCTGACATTAGAAGTGCATTAGTATCCTGAAATCTTTATCAGCACTTGGTAGACACCCACATAGAGCTGAAAGTATCTTAGATTCATCTGGAGGTCAGAGACACAACTCAAAGAGAATCCCAGTGTGGAAGTTCATAATATGCCAGTGTTACATTTATATTTAACATTATACTGATGGTTCCAAATTGCCTCAACTCTTTTTCCCCCATTACATTTACATTACATCCTCCCCAGTAACCTAATTAAATGAAATGTGTATTAAAGTCTACTCCCACCATCACCAGTCCCCCCCAGACATTTATTTTCTTTGTCATCTACATAATGATATATAATAGGAGGAGAAAAGCATTTTCCTTCATGCCTAATACATTGAGATTATTCCTCTGTTACATCCTGTTGCATTTTGTTTGATTCGTGATGAAAGAATTTCTTTTGATCTAGGTCTGATTTATGATGTGCTGGATCAAACGTTGGTGTGATCAAAAGAGTTGGTGTGAAATGGAGAGCACTCCGCAGTTTTGGGACAGTTTTGTCTTTCATGTGAATTTCCTGAAGTTTGGTTCCGATCGCCTTCTTTCTCCACCCGTCTCTCTCGTCCCAGTTGTTTTGGTCGTCATCAACAAGGCATTTGACACACTTGTTGAAGTGTGTCAAATGCCTTGTTGATGATGACTGATGTGCTAAACTGAGTTTGATTGTTGTATGACTCAGATGATAGTGGTGATCATTAATGCTGATGATTTGTGAAAGTGATGACAGTGAGGGTTGCAGGGAAAGTTGCGGTAACACTTTACTTGATGCCTATCTTTATAACGCATTATAACATACTTATAATGAGTTATAAGCAGTTATAGCACTGTATAACTATAGTTATAAACACTCATAAATGATCATAATGCTTTATAACAATAATCATAACACACTACAAAGCATTTTATCATGACTTATAAAGTCAGGTAATACGTTATAATTCTTAGTAACTCGCTGACAATGCCCACGTCGATACTGCATTATAAATATAGTAATAATGTGTTATAATTGGCTTATAAACGTGTGTATGAACACTCATAAATTATCATAAGGCTTTATAACAATAAGCATAACACATCATAGAGCATTTTATAATGGCTTAAAAGGTCAAGTATTATGATAGACTTATAATTGCTCTATGATGTTATAAAGCCTTGTGGTAATTTATGAGTGTTTATAATGAGTTATACATGTTTATAAGCCAATTATAACACATTATAACTATATTTATAATGTATTATTGATGTGGGCATTGTCAGTGAGTTACTAACAATGATAACATATTATATAGGGGAGACCGGGGATGGTTGAAACAAAGGGATAGTTGTAACACTCTCAGTTTGACCACTCAGAAACGAGCTGTGGTGATGTCATCAATACAGTCCATGCCCACTTACAAATGGAGCTCACAGGTGAAGCCTCATGTCTCTGAGTTGAAAACAACTAAGTTGTGATATGTATTTGTTTTCTGTAGACCTATTGCATCTAATATGTTTGTATGACTGAATATTGTGTCCAGTGGATCATACAAGAATTTGTGGGTGAATTGTGTGTCACACCTCCATGTATGTTAGCTGTATTGTGCTGAATTATATATATTCACAATATCCACAATTCAAACTGACATGAGATCAAATAAGTGGAGAATACCAGGAGGTCAGATTCCATGTGCACTGATAAAAAGGTTGACTATAGAAAGGTCATGGATGCTGCTCTTCTGTCTGCATATACTTCAGATGCTCACTTCATAAATAGCACTCAGAGTTGAATATCTCACTGAGGAGGCTCTGGGGCATTACAAGCAGCTGAGGCTCCGTGGTGTTAGACTCAAGTGCTATTTGTATCTGTTTCCATTTGATGTTCAGTGGATAGATCAGACGGTCATCTGGTCATGTAACTTGGTAGAGCAGTGCCAGCGCTGCTTCAGGTAATTGGATCACCTATGGTGGTTCCTGAGACATGCTACGCACTCCCTGCTGTGCCCTACACAGAACCACAGTTTGAAATACTTTAATATGGCATCCGTAGAAATAGTAATGAAAATAAAAGCCCACCTGGTCAAAAGAGGTGGGTTTATTCAAGTGTGCAAGTAATCTGGATTTAGGTGATTTAGTGATGTTCTGTTTAATAAACACTACTGAAACTGCTTGGCATCATCGTTCAACTTCTGGAAAACATTTTAAATTGAGTTCACCCAGCGTTGGCACAAACACTTTGTACAGTTTTCCTTCCAGCAGCTGTTCAGGGAACATTCTTGTAGGGGGAAGAATGAAGTGCTCATGTGGTTTCAAACATTTTAAGATCAGTTTTGAAGAATTGTTTCATAACTTTGTTTAGATTCCATCTCTAAATGTGGTGATTTCAGGTGGATGCTATTTCTCTCTGTAACCCATCTGTGCTTTTGATCTCTTTGGTATGAATACTATGTGAAAGCTACATTTTAGACCAATCATTATGTAAACAAAATCAGTGTCAGTACAAAGCTGCCATTAGGTCATAACAGGAGCAAAAACAATGGCCTATGAGTAGTCTATGAGAGTATGTTTACCATGCTGATGATTCATTGAATAGGCTCTCTGAATCACACTGTTCATTATTTCCCTGAGAGGATTATAGGCAAAATGGAGATAGCACAGATTTACCATAGTGTTAAGAATAGCACCTGAACCTTTCAAGTGCGTGTTACCTGTAAACAGGTTATAAAGGGAAACATGGACCAGAAACAACATCTCCGGTGATTGGATCATCGATCGGCTTTCTCATTGGCTGGCTCAGCTGTCCGTCAGGGGGCTGTCCTCGCTGGTTCGTGTAAACCGATGAATTACGCAGAGCAACTTATCTGCGTTTAGTGTACAGCCTGTGGACTGTGTCGCAGCGTCCCCCCGAGGCGCTGACAGAGCATCTGCTGGAATACAACTCCGCTCCGCTGTGAAGCAGCAACCAAGCCTCGCTCTGCACCGCCAAGGCGCGATCACACTGTGGAAATAAAACGCGTACATGGAGTTTCAATCGTTGTCGTGACCTGTTCTCCACCGCCTCTCAGCTTGCAGAAGATCCTGCGTTGAAGTCGCAGCAGCAGCAGCAAGAGCAGCAGCAGCATCATCCAGCACCACCGCGGCTCTCTCCTTTCGCAGACATGGGAACCGTCCTGTCTATATCCCCCGCGTCGAAGAAGGCGTCTATTATGGACGCAGAAGCCGGGGGAGATGTAGTGAAAAACGACAAGAGCCTGAAGCGCCACTCGATGTTCGTCTCTCTGTCGTGGAAGAAGCTGGTGTCCACTTCGGCCAAAAAGAGTGTCAAGAAAGTGACCCCTAATCCGCTGCCCACCCGCGAGCTCCCGTCCAGCCAGGTGGCCCAGCTCAATAACGAGAACAACCGGAAAACGCACCAAAACGAAGAGAAGAAACCCAAAGCGCCCATCCCGGTCCCGGTGCCGACGGTACCCACGCAGAACAACGAGGCGGCCAGGCTGTCCACGGTGCAGAAGCAGCCCAGCAGCCTGTCCTTAGTGTCGCCGAGGCGGATAGTGATCCAGGCTTCAACGGGAGAACTGTTGCGCTGCTTGGGGGACTTCATGTGCCGCAGGTGTTATAAACTGAAAGAGCTCAACACCGGAGAGGTGATCCTCTGGTTCCGCAACATAGACCGGACTCTTTTGCTCCAGGGCTGGCAGGACCAAGGCTTCATCACGCCGGCCAACGTGGTGTTCGTGTACTTGTTGTGCGAAGACACGATAGAGGACAGCGTCGACAGCCCGGCCGAGCTGCAGGGAACCTTTCAGACTTGCCTATACCTCGCCTACTCCTACATGGGCAACGAGATCTCCTACCCGCTCAAGCCATTCATGAACGATACGAACAAGGACGTTTTCTGGGAGACCTCGCTCCGGATCATCGACAGGATGAGTGCCAAAATGCTGCAGCTCAATGCAGACCCGCACTTTTTCACCGAGATCTTCCAGGATCTCAAAAACCAACGAGACACCACCGACTCCAACCTGGACCGCTGACATGGAAATGAACACAAAAAAACACCGGTGGTTTATTATTGAGATGAATGTTTTTATTTAATGGCGAAACCACACAGAGGTGGTTTCGATCGAAAGGGCCAACGTTGAAGGCTTCTTCTCACCCGTGGGCTGACTATCTCTCTCGTGAACAACAACTTCAGTATGGTGTTTAGGCAACAGTGTAGGAGATTTCATAAAAATGCATGCCAGTGATATTGTCTCTCTCTTTTTGTCTTGTCCCTTGAATGACGCAGGGAAGGTATAGATCACATTATTAGTGACACTCAAACTCCCCCGTTTCATTCATGATTAGCCTACTTTAGGTAAGAGAGTGGATGTCGCAGTGAGGTGAGGTTCCAGGCAGGACCAGAATAGACGCGTGTTTGTGAGGAGTCAGGAGGCGGAGCTGTCCGAGGTGCTGACCTGTGCAGCCATTACTCCCCTCCCTCCCCCACACACACCCCCCCGCCCCCGCATCTGCTGCTACTTGAATCAGAGCTCCACAACGGAGCCAAGTGTGGCTCGAGAGGACCAGAATCAGCCTAGTTTAATTTCGGCACATAAGTCCTAAGCCTTGTAAGGAGAGGTAATAGTGTATTGTATTTATTTGGGGGGAAAAGTCTCAGCCAGCTGATAGTTAAGGTGTTAGACATGCAACAGATATCAGGAGCATGTTTCTTTAAGGGGAACAACACACGTTATTTGGTGTAACTGTAGATATTTCTCTATGGGCAGCATCATTTTCAAAGCTTGTTTCTATCTGCAAACCTTGACTAGATGTAAAAAGCACTGTGCTATAGCCTACGTATGGCTATTTTAATACATGGTTGGAATATTACTGTTTTTATCTCTTTGTGTGTTATGTACAAAAAAAACAACAACAAATTTGTCATGACAACAACCTGGCTATGAATCAGAACAACTTGTTTTTGCCTACCAATGTGATACTCCTTGTACTGTACCTGCAAGTGGGCCAGTGGTTCAAGTTGAACATCAGGGGGAAATTCATGAAGGAGTATTTCCCCCGGCTAGAATGTGATTAACGGCATTGAATGGGGCCATAGATGGCCAAATAGTAACATTATGAATCTGAGGTTTCTGTTATGTATTGCCTTTCAATACATGTTGGTATTGCTTTGCAGCATATTGCAGAGTCCAACAAAGACTGAATGGATTGAATGTACAGTTTTTAAGGGATTTTTTTTAATCTCATATGTGCCAACTTTAAAACTCTCTTGGCCTGAAACTATATGGTTTACATGTACATACCCCACATGTTAAATCTATTAAGCTATTTCTTCTGTTTTCCTCCGCCTGCTTGGAAGGTTGTTGCAAATGATGTAGTTGAAGCATTACACGAACAAACAGAGCTTAATGGTCAAAAGGTGTGTGTTTGTTTTTTTGCCCTGTTCTTTGAAATGTGTTGTGAGCCTCAGTTTGCTGGATTCAGTTCATTTTCAGTTTACAGCCAATTCAGGATGTTTTCCCTCGTGATGTAAATACTGAGCGTGAACGTCTCATTAATAAGTGACAGAAGGTGATCATTTGCACATGTGTCATTGCAGTTTCTATAAGCTAAAAGTGATTTGACTCCAAGGCTGAAACCAAACTTATGGGGCAAATGTGACAGTTAGTATTCAGTATTAGGGTCCGTCTATAAGTGATCATTGTGTTGTGTTGTGAACTCATTGTTTTTGGAAAGTTGAATATAATGCTGCTATTTTTGCACAGCTCTGAACAAACCTTTGATGTTTTGCACAGTGGTATAACACAGTGGTGTTTCCTTTCAGGCGCTGGGAGTGTTTGCCATTAAGTTTGCAGTCACCAAGTCCCGCTGTAGGATGATCATCTGTGAATTAGATCTTTTGTATAGTCCATTTTTCCTATGTGTCAGCTATGGAAAGTAATACTTAGATGTGTGTGTTGTCTGTGGTGTTGCACCACAGTTGCATTCACTCTCTGTACATGATATACAAGGTCAATACAGTAATTGTTTATGGTGACCATGATGAAATAAATCCAAACTTATGTAGGATCTCTGGTCTCTCGCATTGTTCTGATCATTTAAATTGTCTAAATGTTTGTGTTGCTCCACTATAGCTCACATGCTTGTGGCCCATGTGTGTACCAATGCAGTCTGCTGAAGCAGTAATTAATATGGACAGCCTCTTATCCACTCATACCACCCACTAATCCTTGTTTCGAAGGCAGCCCTTGAGACACAGTTATGCAACTGAAATAAATCCATGACGAAAATGCTTGCCATGAGGTTGCCATGAGACTGGAAATCATGAGATTTCATTGGATGCTGTGAAACTTGTATGTATCAGGTAGAGGTTAAAATTACATGCAAAAGATTTATTGACAAACCACAAACTGGAGGTGTGTGTGTGGCTGTGCGCACATCCAAGCAATAAATAGGGCAGGTACTGAACTGAAAAACAAACCAACAAACAAAAGTCTTGCATACTGCAGGGCTCCAGTTTTCTTTAATTTATTGCAATCTCGTATTGGATATCTTATAACATAAACACTCAGTCACTGGAGGATTATGAATGAATAAGGACATGGCTAACCTGTACACCCAGCTGCAATACACACTAGAGTACACTGCAGTTGAATTATCTGTGTTGTGCACTGAGGACGGTGAGGCATGCTGACACATATAAAGGATATTTTTGGTATCTCCATCTCTGTGTCCTGGGTATTCCAAATGGGGCCACATGCTGAAATGGGAACACAGACGACTAAACAGTAAGAAAGTCAACTGTGAAATCCTCACAGTTGACACAAGGATCTGAATGCACTCCTCCGCTCAACAGCTCTCGCATTTTACATTTGGATAACGACTTTCAGAGATATTGCAAAAGATAAGACAATGCCAAACTTGAGTTATGTTGGATACAAAACATGTTAATCATGAAGTTTCAGCAGCCTCCCCAGCGTAAAGCATGTGTGCATCGGTGATTCACTATACGAGAGAATGGAGCTGGATTGATAAGGATTTCCTCCTGGTTTTATGAATAAGCCACATGGGCTGGAGAGTTCCTTCATGTGATTGGTTAGAATCTGCTGCAGTCTCAGTACTGTCTGTGACTTCCCCTCCATCTCTATCCCTCTCCCTCTCCCTCCCTCTCTCTCCTCTCTCCCGCCCTCTCTGTCTGTCTGTCGGTCTTGTGGGGACACACAGCATCTATTTTAAGAGAAAAAAAATGGAGGAAAGCAGACAAATTTGCAAAAAAAAAAAAATCATGACAGAAAGGGAACAGGAGTGAAAGTAGGTAGAGGCAGTGAGATTGGTAAGAAAGTGGAACAAGGACACAAAGAAATAAAACAAAATGAGACAAACACAGGGAGAGGGGACATGGAGACACGTCTCCATTTATTTCATTCACATTCTTCAAATGTCAATCTCATGGTAAAGAGAAATTAGATCAATCCATCATTTCACCATAATCCTGACTGAACTATTAGGTGAAGATTTAGCCCCATTTTGTTCATTTTCAATATTTCCAATTGTTGCATAGCCCAAAACACACTACATATGCTGTTTCATTATCAGTTTATTTATTAATTAAAATCCTAATCTGTTTTTATATATAATTAAAATGAATTATCTTGCATGCTGTATACACAAGGTTTTAACTTTCTTGTGTAGTGAACATCTACATACTCTGGTCTGTGACAAGTTGACAACACAGGGAATCATTTGGAAATGCCACATCATGATGGTGAAAATATTTTTCTAATTTTATCTGTTTTTTTGTTTTTGTTTTGTCTCTACAGTTTGACTTCATGGCAGAATCCTGCAGCAGTGTTATGTAACAGCTTCCCAGCACAGTGTTGTCAGCCTTCGCTTCGTTATTAGGATTCAACCCAGGTCTCTTGCATATCTATCTGCCAGCCAGCTTTCTGCATTCTTCTCCACTGTGTCTCTATAGTAACGGGGTAGGTAAGTGAATGAGAGCTGGACAAAGTGAGCTGTGTGAGGCTGAGCGTGGGCTGAACAACTGCACAACACACACACATGCTGCGGTGATCAATAAAAGACATGCACACTGTGCTTGTTAGCGTCTGTCAGTGCAGGCATGTGTCCACATCCATCCATCCATCCATCCATCCATCCATCCATCCATCCATCCATCCATCCATCCATCCATCTACAGTATCTATCTATCTATCTATCTATCTATCTATCTATCTATCTATCTATCTATCTATCTATCTATCTATCTATCTATCTATCTATATGTTTGCACTCTCTGGGTGCCAAATACTATACTATAACTTGTTTACATTTGTTCCTCGGACCAGATGCTGTATTTCGAAAACAAGACCAAGGTAGGCTACATCATTTCACAAATCTCTGAATATGTAACCTGGCAACCTGGACTGGCTGGTCTATTACAGAGCTGACATGTAGAGACACATTCACACATACTGGCAATTTAGAGTTCACAATAAACCTAAACCTGCATGTTTGGACTATGGGATGAATCCAGAGCACCTTGCTGGCCATTGGAAGACATTGTTGAACCTATATACATTCAGGTGTCATTCTCACTGATGATTGATCCAGACTGCCTTGATTTCATAGCGAAGGCAGCTTTTATCATTTCCTCTGTTTTTTGTGTTTTTCTAGTCAATAGACAGGTGGTGATGTTGTTCTCCATCCCTGTGCAGTGCAGGATTATTCATTGCTACAGTTGCTAACCATGTGCTCTCTCCGTGAGACACAGTCCTGTCAGCCAGTTATTTTGTTATGCCATTGATTAGCTTCACTGGAACAGGCAGGAAAGCAGAAGCAACATCGGGACCTGCAGGAACTGAAGGCAGAAGCACCAGGTCAGAAAGCAGGGACATACAGTAAGTAGGAGCAAGAGACTGAATGTAGAAGCAACGAGACGTGGAAATGTGAGAGGAGCAGCAGTAGGGGATGTATGGAAAATTGACAAAAAACAAACAGCACCAAGTTGTTTTCTGCATCTGAGGTGGAGGTTTCATATCTTCATCCTGGTCCTCAGGAGGCCTCTCTGCATCAGGGCATCCAGCTCTGTCTGTGATTGACAGATATTTATCACCTAGAGGAAATTGAAATGTCAAGCAGCTCATTTTAATGATAATAACAAGAATTCACAAGAAATGATATACAAAAATAGTTCAGTGATTCCATTCATGAGCTTTTTCCTTTGGCTGAGGGGTCGCACAGTCTGGCAGTGGGAACAAAGGATCTCCCGAACCTCTAAGTCGTGCTGTTGTGGCTGCTGCTGTAGCCGCTTCACCTGCCTACAACAGTATTGTGGAGAGAGATGGTTTGTGTCTCCATTGTCCTGTGTGTTACTCTGCACGCGTCCCTCAACAATAGTACTGAGTGAGTTCCCAGTCCCAGCCTTTTTAACCAGTATGTCCAGTCTCTTTGTGTTCAGGTCAGATATGCTGCTGCTACCAGACTGCAGCATAAAACAGTTCACTGGCCACCACAGACACATGAGAGAAAAGAGCCAGGTCTGTCCCTTCTGGTGGACGGCATCCATGTTCAGGGACTGGGTCCACAACCAGGTATGTATGTAAGTGTATACCACCTTAATCTTCTTCTAACTTACGTTGAATAGCTGTAAAATATGGGCCAAGGGCATTTTCCTTTGCCATGATACACTGGAGTGCTGCTGAGAGGTTCAGCAAGATACCAACTGAGGACTGACCTATAGTTCTGGCCCCTGTTAGAGCATATGTCACGGACAACAGGGCTGTTTCAGTGGAGGACTGCTCACAAAGTGCCTTTTCTATACACATACTGTACATAAAAATGAAAGTAGTACAAGGTCAACAGCTCTCAGAGGACATTTTGCTGCAGTGCCAGCAGTATATTTATGTTATATAATTTGTATGTTACCTTATTGCCCAGGTCTTACAATTCCCATTGACTTGCTCAGTTGAATTCACTACAACTCAGGCAAAGGAACTGAACACTTTTACCACTGGTGATGAAACAGGACATCAGAAATGTAGATTAAAATGTTTACTGTTCTATAGCTTCATTGAGATCACCAGAGCAATGTGTATTCAGTCTGTGTTGGATTATTTGTGTTGACTTCCCACTGTCTTGGAAAGAGTGTCGCTTTGACTAATATCAGCCTCATCCGGGTGGAAAAAGAACCAAATCTGGGGCAACTAAGGAAACACCTATAGGGATTATGTCTATTTTGCTCCCTGCTAATCTCTTTAACTAGATTATTCCAGTGTCAAGTTGCAGTGAGAGGCAGTTGGTCGCCACTTTCACGCTGCAGGATGAAGTGGGTTTAACTGGGAAACTTCTGTCCTCTCATTGTTCAGCTCTTGGGGAGTAATATCCTTCAAGCATTGTTATGTTACATTCTTTTTATTATGTTGTATAACTACTGTCATATGCATAAGACATTTTTTATATTTAAATCTAAAGTGTCATACATTATGTAACCAATCCAGAGCTGTGTACTAATTCCTTCATTCACCACACACCCACTCAGGCAGGGTTCATTGTTACTTTCTTCTCTTTATTTACCAGTGAATCATTTCACGCCATATGAATCTGCATGATTATTCATCCATTTAGTTTTATATAACAGACAAAATCCAACCCTGGATTTTAAAGCAAAGAGGAGCTCCGATATCACACCATTAGCTAAATGGACTAATTAACATTTCAAACAACTGTCTTCAAGCTTTAATGTTTGCAGTGTTGGGACATTTCCTATTTCCTACTTCATATCGCACCAATTTCTTTCATTGAAGATTTTCTTTTGTTAGATTTAATTGTGCAGACCCCTAAAAATAACACAGCACTTTGCCAATAACAACAAAGTGGCTTGACAGAGAAATTGTCTCCCCTGAGCTATATTGCATGTCTGCATTTATTGAACTTTTTCCTTTCTGACGCATGGAAGATATGAAAGTTCGATTATAACCACAGTTTCTGATTTCACTGAGCTGTCTCTGTGTTTTAAGCAGACAAAAGGTGTCCAGACATGTGGGTGTCTCTGACAGAAAGGTAAAATACGTTGGAGTAGAAATGCTCACTCTCCTACCTCTCACCTCTCATCTTTGAGTCTCTCTGACATCTCCACGCCTCTTTCTCTCTGCCTCTGATTCTCAGGTCTATTTCAGCACTGTGTAGGTGTAATGTTCTGATTTAGCTGAGCCTTGATTACCACTCTCCAGCTGGAGGAATGACTCAGTGACTGCAACACTTTACACAAAGCCACAGAAAGCCCACTGACTGACTTGCCCTGTGTCCCCACAATAATAATGTGCAGTGTGGAGAAAAGAAGGACCTATTTTCTTCACAGAGAACGTGAATCATGGATTCACATGGAGTGTTGTGACATTTCAGCAAATACTTTTTAAGTATTTGGTGAAACGTTGATTTACACCTACTTTTCATATTATTATATATGTATGACAATGTCATACAGTAGGCTACTGTATCTTCTATTTTGAATTCAAATGAGTAAATGCAGGTTGATTTCTCCTACAAACATCCAGGCTGAAGTGTTCTGAGGATTAAGGGCTTGCTGCCAAACAGCAAACATGCCAGGTTAGACTTGATTTATATTTTGCTTTTCATGTCCATGTTGTCTTCATTTTCAGCTTTCCTAGAGAAGCTCGCACAGCATGTGAATGCAACACTCTGCAACAACCTCTTAGCTGTCAGATACTTACTTTGATCGGGGGTTACTTAAAGCAGATAAAGTGATTTTGAACGCCCGAAAAGGTGCAAAAAGGCCTCCTCACAAATTCCCAAATTTAACATAGAAAACATAGAAATGTTTCAGCATATGTAAGCTCAGCGTGTTGCTTCGAGGAGAGCTGTGACAGACCCACTGACAGACTGTCTCTGTGTGAATCCAAAAGAACAGAGTGCAAACAGCTCATAACAGATCCTACAGTACATGTAAGTCAGTTAGTTGCCATGTTTTGTGTCACATAATTTTTCTTTTCTATAACTTAAACGTACAATTTATCTCAGAAGTGCTGCAAAGTAAAACAGGTACAAAGATATTCTTCTTATTTTGCACTCCTCCCCCTCCCCTCCTCCTCTTCCTCCTCCTTGTCGTGTTTTTCTCTCGCTCCTCAGTCTTCTACGTTCGCACCGTTAATCCTGTGGCTTGCAGGGAAAACACCCACCTAGGTTGTTATGCAAGAAGAAGAGAGAGGATGAGTGCTGCTTAGCAGCAACAACAGACACAGGAGATTAGAGGAAGAGTAGCAGGCAGGAAAGACAGTGATGATTATGATGTTGTGGAAGTGATTCGATCCCTGTGGAGTTTCCAGTCTTTCATTAAGTGTGTAAGGGACATGAGCAACACCTCACTTCTTTCTTTCTTTCTTTCTTTCTTTCTTTCTTTCTTTCTTTCTTTCTTTCTTTCTTTCTATATCTATCTATCTATCTATCTATCTATCTATCTATCTATCTATCTATCTATCTATCTATCTATCTATCTATCTATCTATCATACACACACACGCACACACATACACAGGGGAAGAGAGAGAGAGAGAGAGAGAGACTCAGTTGTCCATAGAGACCTCATGTCTTCCTCTGTCCTATTGATATGCAGGACACACACACAAACACTGTTGTTGTAAATGAGTGAATGAGTGCCTCTCTTGCTTGCTCTCCCTCCATCTCTTTCTCTCTCTGTGTCTGTCTCTCTTTGTCACACACACACACACACACACACACATGCACGTGCACACATGCACACCTCTCTCTCTCTCTCTCTCTCTCTCTCTCTCTCTCTCTCTCTCTCTGTCTCTCTCTGTGTGTCTCTCTCTCTCTCTCTCTCTCTGTCTCTCTCACTCTCTGTTTCTGAATCTTTGTTTTACGTGATAACCTTCATGTCCGCTCTGATGTGTGACCTGATCAGACCTGCTTAAATCTCTGCAGACTTGCTCTCTCATAAAATGAGGTTTGAGGCTTTTTGCAGCTGCTTCTATGTTCAGTATTAGACCAACTCTGTTATCACCTAGTTATGTAAGAGCTGCTCTGATTGTGGAAGAGTCATGGCGCCCTCATGTGGCTGTATAGATTCACAATATGACACAGCTCTGGGCTACCTTAGCAACAGCAACCCACACTGGGAGTACACCACTGTACAATAACTTGGAAGTCCTATATTTAGTCTGTAGCACATTCAATGATATAGTCATTTGTGCGAGTTTGGAGCGATATTCTCACTTATCCAAATACACAAGCAGATAACATAAATGAGAATTAAGATTTTAGTTTTGATTTATCTCATTCACATTCTAGTTGCTGCTTTCTCTCGTCATTTTCATCATCCTTGGGTCACATCTGCATGGCATCTGGATGTCAGTGGAAACATAATACATAAAGCTACAGTAATTGTTTCTGGGTAGACGAATCAGAGTGAGTCACTCTCTATTTGGCCAGCAACACCTTTATATCTGATTTTGGAGGGAGCTTCTATAGGCACACATGTATAATTATGTCCACCATAAGAATATTACCCTGAGGCTAATTATCCTAATCACTTAATATCATTAAAAAAGACATTAAAGGTTCAAACACATCAACAACATAAATTAGGACATTAGCACTGAGCATGGACGGTTGTTCCATGTTACCATGTTGACTTGGTGTTTTGACCAAGTTAATAAAGGGCATCAGCACAAAATTCACAAACACATACTGACGAAGAGGTTTGATCATAACAGTCTGCTTTTATTTACTTCACTTGTTTTCCATTGGTACAGTTGGTGTACAGCTACAGTTTGCACATTAGTGAATGAAATTCACTTCAAAATCACTAAAAAGCAGCAATAGCCTGAGCCTGTCTGTACCCTACAGTATTTACAGAGAAGATTCACAGTTTCCCTCACTAGTCACATTAGAGCCTATGTCACACAAACAACAACTCTTACACCTCTGAAGTAGTTTTATTCTTATTGCAAGCAAGTCACATTAGAGTTTCATTTCATGGACGTTTTCATAAAGGATGTGGTGATGGAGTAAAGTAACCAGACTAGAGACTGACCTTTCAGGTGATACAGTGGTGGTGGTGATGGTGATATACGAGTATGATGTCTTCAAGCAATTGGCTATTTCATTACACCACGAGATGGCGCCAGTAGTCCAGTAATAGCGGGCAATTTGCTCCCAGGTTGGTGCAACACACTCATTAGTGTGTAAAAATATACCCAGAACTGAAGGATGAAGGGGTAAAAAGAAAAATAGAAACTGCAAAGGATAAGTGACAGTCGAAAGATGATTTTTCTTTATCCTTCTATATAATAATCTATAATTTGTTCATTTGGTAAACAGGTCTCCCAGTGCATCTGTTACTGGTATGATTTAATTTCACTGTTTGTGGTTGGTGGTCTGTGTGGGTTGGAATTTATACTAAATATATTGTGCGCTGTGCTTGATTAATACGATTATTGAAGCACCTCGAATTAAGGTACAAAACACTGTGCGTAATTGGATTTGGACTGGCGACCCTCCTCGTGGATTAAAAGACGTCCGGGCCTGTTGGATTAAATTAGGATATATCGATTGTACTGTACAAATGTCTGTTTTTAGACGTCTTGTGCTATACACCTGTGGTTTCAGCATCACCTGTGACTGGAGGCAGTATGTAGGCTTCACCTTTACAAACAGCTGCGTGCTGATGAATCAATTCGTGCGCAATTGTCAAATTTTAACAAAATCAAAACAGTTTCAGTCTGGACCGTATTTTTCACCTGCAAACTACCAACCCCCGGTCTTTCTGTCCTCTCCTTCGATGCCGCTTCACACCCGGTGGTAAAATACGTTCAGTCTGCCTATAAAGACCCGTTCAAAGTCAGTTGTAATGGTTGTTGATGTTACTCAGGCTGCTGATGTTGTTGACACAGCTGATGTGGGACGGGGACACGGTGCCAAAGGGCCCCGGAGGCTGCAGGTTGTGGCTGTGATACAGAGCCGCCGATGGGGACCCGGGCCAGTAGGAGAAACCCGACGGCCCCACGCCGGGAGCCACGAGGTTCAGTTTGGAGATCCCGGAGAAGGGAAGCGGGGAGAAGTTCCCCTGAAACTTGTAGATGGCCTGCTCCGTGGTGGACGGCTGGCACACCTGCGCCAAGCCGTGGAAGTCGAATTTATACGCGTATCTCTTGCCGTGGACTTTGGTCATGATGTTTTTGTCGTAGTAGTAGCGCAGCGCCCGGCTCAGCTTGTCGTAGTTCATGTTGGGTTTGCTTTTGCGCTCCCCCCAGCGCCGGGCCACCTCGTCCGGGTCGATGAGCTTGAACTCGCCGTTGGTTCCCTCCCAGGCGATGCACGACATGTTGGTGCTGTCGGAGAGGAGCTCCAGCAGGAACTGCCACAGCTGAATCTGACCGCTGCCTGAGCGCAAACACAATAAACAGGGGTCATATGATATCATATGGCTCGATAAATACAAAACCTGAAAAAGAAATGTATAAATCTGAAGTGAAACCATGTGAAAATGATAACAATTTCTCAATCTGTGGTTAGTGCAAAAACATTTTGGGGAATTCAACATTTTATTTATTGAAATCTTGGCAGCAAATTTTTAATTTTTCGAGGCACATTACAGACTAATTGGACATAGACACAATTTTGAGATTATAGTTTATACATACTTTAACTGTAAAGTTGATCTTTTAAATAACACGTTTGCTCTCAATGATTTATAAGCTTAATTCTATTTTTATAAATGAGATGTCAGTGTCATGTTTTAATGCATCACAAGCGAATATTATTCTATTAGAAGGTCTATTTAAATTCATATAATATTATCAGTTTGTAGACATCATGCCATTCTTCAAATTATTAGGCTACTGTGTAATGATCATATAGGGCTTCATGTATGTCAAAACTTGTTTACATTTAAGAGTTCAAATGCCTTGGGATTATGCCAAAAAAAAACAATTTCTCATACGGGGTCAAATAAAGTTATTCTAGTTTGTCAAATTATGCCAACCTTAGTCTTTTTTTTCTCTCTGCACGAGACACATTGATGGATTGTCATTAATAATAATAATATCGGTGAATGTTTTATTATTATTATTATTATTATTATTATTATTATTATTATTATTATTATTATTATTATTATTATCTTGATCTGTGATTTTAGATCCAAGCCATTGATTTATTGATCCTTTTTGTCTCTGAGCAGTGAACAGTCATATTGTGATAACTGTCTTGATAATTAGGGATGTTTTTTTCCCTTGCTAATAATAAAGTATTGATTCCGCCCATTTTTGTTTCAATGTAGGTTTCGTTACTGTGACCAAAGGCTTTATTTATACAGATACAATCACGTAATAGTTCATATTATTAGTTCTTTATGAGCCTATTTATTGCCATGATTATATCATTGGTATTTTCAGATGGAGACGCGAGAGGCTCATTTCTTATTATAATAAACAAATTATGAAATAGCACTTTAATAATGACAGAACCACTCTTTTCACCCTCTTACCTTTTTGCACTCCTGTGTTTATCGGACCCCATGATGTTCCTTTGCTGTCTTTCAACAGGTTTTCTGTTGGATCTGAAAACAGACACATCATCATCATCATCACCATCACCACCAGCAGCTGCCTGTCCACCCTGTTAAATTATTACACGAAGCTTTGTGTAACAGCCGCAGGCCTGCTCTCTGTTTTCTCTCTGATCTGCTTCACAAATACAAACAGGTAAAAGGCTAACTGTTGTAATTGTACCAGAAAAAAATCCACTAAATCTTCTTGTGTCCAAGGAAATTTCTAGAAATATTTGTCATATGTTTTAATAAGAAACGAATGCGAATGGGGGAAAAAATCACTTCAAGGATAAATTTGTTTAAATCTGTTCTCACGGAAATATAAAATAATATCAATCTCTCAGTGGAGAGAAACTCTCATAAAGCGTCGTTGTAAAAATTGACCAGATGCAAATGTAATATTCAACATCTGAAAATATCAACCAAAAAATGCCAAATAAAATAAAAGTGATTAAAATCCCATTGTATCCCGGTCCGGTCGCGGTCTAATGCTTGGAGCTTGTCGTCTTCTCGGTCTCCTACCGCGAGGAGCCAGGAAACGCGTCCAGGAAAAAGGATTTCCGATTTCCGACAAAAGAGCAGACGGGCTTTCAGATTGAAAAGGCTGAACAATGCTCGGCCCCGGAGACGGAGCATCGCCACCTCAGGACACCGACAACCCGCAGAATTTAAAAAATATATACCATAAGAGGCTGTTTGTATAAGTCTGAGCAGGATTAAAGAACCAACCTGAGAGATACATGTTGAACATGAGGTTTCCTCCGCAGTCCTGTCTCATTGTGTTCACTTGTTCAGAAAGGGTTGGATTTCATTTCGTTGGTGGCGGAGGAAACGATTTTTATTAAACTTTATCTCATAACTGTGATCTGGAATAAATGCGGGTGGACAGATTGAAGTTTCCAGGCAACTGTCACTGGCCCCCATCTCTGAGACAATATTCAGACAGCAATTTCCCCTGGTGCATTGCTTTAATTAAAAGAGCAATTTACCTCTGTCAGCCCGCCTGGTGCCCACAATAAAAAGAGGCCGATAGAAATTCGGCCCTTATCAATCCACCATCACAGTTTAATAAAGTTTCCACGTTAAGATCTGAGTTTCTATGGTGAATTGAAGTGTTTGACATGGAAACCAGTTCAGATCCTCCTCACTTTTCCGCCTCTTTACCTCTGGGCAAACAACAAAGACCTATTTCATGTTGGGGGAAAGAACATTTACCTTGAAAAGCACGCTCCAGTGCACATGAGAAAACAAGAACATTTCATCCCCTGAACCTTCTGTTTGTGGGTTTAAGGTTATATAGCCTCAATCTGAGGCTAATGAGGTTGTAACTTTAAAACCATGGCTTCTGATGCTCACTGACGTTATCATGTCCTCCTGTTTTTCTTCTGCTGCTGTGTTTTAGAAGCAGTGGACTGTGATGGGCTTTGTGGACAGATCACACTGCATCTGCCTCTTTCTAGGTTACTACAGTATCTCTACACACCCCCTGTGATCAGAATCATCAGTGAAACTAGAGCAGCAGATGACATGTTATTAAATATCATTTCACAGCCAGAACATTTCAAAAAGATTTATTTAGATGTAATCAGTGTGGAAAACATTGGTTACAGTGAATCAATGTCACATGATTTCAACTCCAGACCTTTGAGATCAGTTTGGCCTTTTGTTACATTTCAAAGCCTTTCATTGTTAAGACTGAGGTTACCACTGCCAAAACATCTTCAAGTGATTAAGCCACGTGTGTATGTGTGTGCCAAAAATCGCATAGGATGATAAAGTCTACTAGCTGAACAGAGGGAGTATCCTGAAGGCAAAGTGTAGGGGCCTGTACATGTTGCTGTGTAACCTGAACATGGACTTTTGTTATCACACTATGTCTCTCACATGTTTCAGTGCTATAGGAATTGATTAATGCAGCCACTGTAGAACCTTACTTTCATATCTAAACCCTTTGAAAAGGTGAAAAAAGGCCTCACCCCCCCCCCCAAAAAAAACACACAGAAAATCAAAATCATTTGAAAACAGAAATGTAATGACATCATATACAACAGAAACTTATAAAAATCTTAACCTTACCCTTAAATTCAAATCAGACTTATCGCCTGTATTGACTGAGATTAAAGTGAATGTTCTGATCATTCATCATCATCATTGTCAGCTTTAGGTGTTTCCTCCATGATGTGTCATAGCTCCAACATGCAAACACAAACAAACTGTCGGAACAATTCAGAACAGGTAACTGAGCTCAGGGTCGTATATATTTACATGACAGGTTATTTTTGTTTATTTAACTCCACAGTCAGTTATAGCATTTCAATTTGTGAGGATAATTCACCTAAACCGAATTTGTAAAAGCAGATTGGATCAGGCTGAATGTCCTTGTAGATTTTCCTTTGACTCAAAGAGAGATTTTAACAGGAAAAACAGTATAATCTTCCATCTCCCTTCTTCTTGCTGGATTTTCCACTCTTCACTCCCCTCTGCACTTCCTCAGGGCTGGGCTTGAAGGTGTTGTCTCTGGCGTCCCAGACTTGCTTTAGCTGCCTGTGTCCAAGTACGAGTCGCAGGCAACTTAAAACAAGCCTCGAAAGCTAGACTGTATCCCACTGATGAAGAGGCACATTAATCTGGATGTATAAATTGGCCAACAATCCATGAGGCCAGAAATCCAACAACAGAAATCTTCTCAGAAAAGGAAGGATTTGGTTAATTTCCAATACAAAAAAAACTCTGTGCTGGAGTTGAGTCAACATCTCCTGACAGCATGTTAGTTTTGGATATATCCAAGAACTCACGCCTTCATTAAAGAGTGTGTCATACAGGTACGCCACCTGGTTAGGTAGTAAATGCAAGATAGTCCTTTACAGATGTAAACATTCAAGCCAAATTATGTCATTTCATATTTTAAACACATTTCTGTATTTTAAGATCTATTCTACAGCACTTTATTTCATATCAACAGACAACAACTCCAAACAACTTTAATTTAAATAAAAAAAGCCAATCATTGTAAAATGATGAAGGCTTTAACCTACCTTGGAGACCTGACCTGTGTAGACGAAGAACTCCAGCTTGTAACTTACTTCACGGCTGTAGTATCACTCCTCAGCTCTCCTGAGTGCAGCCTCTTTAATCAGTCTGCAGAGGAATGTATATTTGAGAAAGGTGTGTGCGCATAGTTACACATTTATTAAAAGATCCTGTTTTTTTGGGTGTGGGACTGTGAGCTGGAGCAGGCCGGTGGGTGTGTAACACGGAATCCTACGTCCTGGACCAACAGGAGGAGTGTGTGCGGAGGTAAACACACTCCAGGATCCCAGCGTGTGGCTGTAAGATAAACATGATGGTATCACAATGGAATAAACAAACAAATGCCAAGCTACTTTCTCATATGAAGAACTGTTGTCATGTGCTGTTTTATTGTAAATCAGAGTTTTTATTTATTTCTTTTTATCAGAGATTACATTCATCTCCTGTTGTATATACCTGGGCCTCTCTGTGGCGTTTGGGCATTGCAGCTGAAATCTCCTTACCTGTCCATGCTGCTTCTCTGTACCTCAGCAAACATGTCTTTTAATTCATCCATTCATTAATTTAAAGCCAGATCACATTATCTCAAGGTACTTTGGGCGGTTAGGTTAAGACCTTTCTTAAGGGCCTCAACTAGTTTGGTTTGAGAAAAGAAAGAGGGGTGGGGAAGAGGAGAGAGAGACTTCGAACAACTGCATTTACTGTTGATTCTTTTATTGTAACAATGAAAAGTACAAGTTACACCCACAGGTAATGATGTTGTCCTATGCTGTTAGTGATTTTGCAGCTATAAACTCCATCTATGAGTCACTGTCCAGTAAAACCAATTTTTTTTCTTTTTAGATAAAGAGACAGATCAAAAGTTCTTTCATGGGTTTTTAAAATATGTTCCTCATTACAAAAAAACAGAAGTCCTCTGAATCATCTGATAAATCAATTACAATCACCTGTTTCTGGTGACTAAAAGAAAGGTGGTACCTTGAAGTACTTGGACTGCATGCCAGGGGACAGTACATAGACTACATTGTTCAGGTCGGTGGTTGTGTTACACATCTTCTAAACATTTATGTGAACTTATATTTATATTCTCATATTTAAATTTAACGTCTTTAGTGTGAGTCATCGTACAAGCTCGGTGCTCAAGCATTCAGGACTTTGGACAGTGGTGTATACTGTATAATCACTACTTTACATCAAACATCAGGATCACATCTTGTCTCTGAGGTCCTGTCACTGTGTTGGCCTCCTCTAAAGTGTGTGAAGAATAATGAAACAGGTCAATCACAAGTACCTGAATGGATTTTTTTTTAATGATTGATGGTTTTATTTGTCTCTATTGAGGGCTTCAACTCAATAATGTGAATTGCATGGTTTCAGACTTGCCAGTTGCCAAAGGTGAACTGGTGCTTTTAATTTAGGTTCATATTTCTGGCATTTTAGTCAAACTGTGCCCAGAACAGTTGAAGAATAGAATAGAAACAAATAAGATCTTGTGCTCTTGTTTATTGGAAACCAGAAAACAGTCTGACAAGAACAATATTAAACATGGTAGGCCTAACAGAAGCAAAGCTTTCCATGTATGAAGGGATGAGTATTTAGTTTAAGTCAATACAAAGTGAAACCTCTTTCTGTTTTTGAAAAATGGCTCCAACTTTGTAGTGTTTTGCTTGTAGTACCATTATAATCAAAGCTATAAAATGACTGGCATTTTAATACCGCTAATAACTGCAGCCAGTTACTCTACCTTTTTGATTTATGTTTATTTAAGTGAGTTCATAGGGGAAAAAGAAAGCAAGAAAAATAAATACCAACAAACAGTGTCTAGTTTTGAAGAAAAGCCTTTATTTCCTATTTCAAGAAAATGCTTTAGCATAGTAGAAGAAGAAGGTACTTAGATATCCATACATGCAGAGCCACAGAGTGATAGAAAGGGTATGTCCATCTAGTGTTCTGTGACAGCGGGCTTTCCAGGGTTCAAGATGAGGAAAGGGTTCGGGTAGAGTTTTTTCTTTTCAGGGTTGGGTCAGGCAGAAAGAAGGCTTAGTGCTGGATCCTACGAATGGACTGCACCTGGTTGGTGTGAGCCTGGGTGCTGTACTCATTGTAGTTTTTGTACTCGCCTTGGTGTCTGTCTCTCTCCAGGATGTACTGGTAGCCACGGTAACCAGGGAACTGGTAGGCCACCCAGCTGCAGGTAGAGAGAGAGAGGGAGGGAGAGGGGGAGAGAGAGAGGGTGAGTCATTACAACATTGACAGAGCCAGCCTAATTCATTTTAAATGATATCAGTAAATAATCAATGTGTTGGTGAAAATTAGTATGTTCAGACTTTATAAATATATCATTTTGATATACTGTATATATACTGTGTATATTCATCATCATCCTCATATTACACCCAGCCAGAATAGATTGTCCTGTAGCAACATTTTCTTTTACATTTGCTTCAGACTACAAGCAGAATGTATGAAATGACTGAAATAATGTTTGTGCTTTGTGTTTTTATAAAAACAAAAAGGAAATGGAGGAGGAATCAGGAAAAAAGGAGACCAAGCTAGAGAGCAATAAACAAGGAGGAAGGTGTATAACTTACGCTCCTGAGTTGACTTTGATAGAGGGCACCTCCTTGCTGCACCAGCCCATGGCCTGTAGGGAGGGGTAGTCATCGCACATCTCGAACTTACGGCCCTGGAAGTCCTCGCACTCGTACAGGGTCACCTTGCTGTCACTGTGGTTCTGCAGAGAAATAGACAGAGCAAAGCTGTGATGACACTGCTACTTTGAGGCCAGGTGTTGGTGTGTTTACTGGCAGGAATATTGATTTGTAATCAAATGGAGGATGTGGAAGGTTGGAGGTTATATGTGGTTAACTGTGTTTGTTCTTTAAATGCGGATGTAACCAAATATGTGTGGTCTAGAAGATTACTATAACCCCTCAAAGGCTCAGTTGGGTTGTGGATTCAAGAGGGATAGGTGATGGGTCATGTGAGGGAGGGTGGGGCAGGGAAGTCATTTGTTTACTGTATGACAGGTGACAGAGGCTGACTAAAAAAATAAAATAAAATAAGCAGAGGATGAGGGAACTTACAGCGCACTTGATGGGTCTGAAGGAAAGCATGTGCTCGGTTCTGTAGCTGCTGTTTCCGCTCCAGGCCTCGTAGCGGGGGTAGTCTCCCTTCTCCAGGATAAACTGCTGTCCCTGGAACTCTGGGTACTCATAACCCACCCAACTGGAGGACAGAGAGAGGGACAGAAATGTTGAAGTGAGGTAAGTAAGTAAGACAGGAAAAGGCCAAAGAGAACATGAAACCAAAACCGAGGACCAGCTCAGACGCACCCGAAAAATTATAATAAACCATTAGATACAAAGAGGTTTTAGAGCAGCGATAGTGAAATTGTCATCATTGTTAAACAATACAGCCCAACACCCACAGAATGGCTTTGAGTTAAATCAGCATGCGGCTTCTTTTGTCACTGAGCACAAAGCAAACATTAGATACTGCTGCTCCTGCCTCCACTGCTGCTGCCGCTACTGCTGCTGCTGCTGCACCCAGGGCTTTTTATCTGATCGTCAGTCAGTCAGACTCTCTGGCTCACAGCCAGCAGCTGCACACAGCCAACTCATATCACAACAGGGTCACACTTGGATGCATGCACATACACACGCAAACGACACATGCCAACTGGCAACATAATAATGCTGAAGGCTGTAATTTATGTTTTTTGTTATTTTTTCTGCCCTTTTTTTTTCTTTACTTGTTGATTAGGGTTGGTGTTTGAGTCCTGTGAGCTTTAATCAGACTTTTTCAAGCAGATAAAATAAGGATTGTAAGATAAATGCTGTGATTTTATTAAATGTTGTTGTAGGCCTCCCAGTTATCCACTATATTCTTTAGCAGCAATGTGTATTTGATCAAATGTAAGAGAAGGAACAACTTAATCCATATTACTCTTATAGTATCTATGCAGTTAGGACATTCAGAGAGTTGACTTTAAATTCTAACCAAATTTCAGATCATCTCAAATATGTCCTTCACATAAACTGCATTACTCTAAAGGAGCAACAGAAATGGGCTGATCCACACACAAGCAGCAAAATCCAGAGGAGACTGATAGATGAAAGTCACAAATAGTGTCGACTTACGGTCCGTTCTCAACCTTGATGGAGCGGATCTTGTTGAAGCCCCTCTCCATGATGTTCTGGCACTCCAGCATGAACTCACAGCGCTTTCCCTGGAAGTTCTCCTCCTCCCAGACTGTGATCTTGAACTGGCCCATCTGCTCCATCTGTTGAGTGTTCATGGCTGCTGCTTCTCCCTTGGGGGTTACTCTCTGAAGAATGTAAAGGGTTAAAAGGTTAAATGGATGGATAGACATGACATACCTGCATGTCCAGAGCAGGTACATGTACTGTCAAATATGCTACGAAATGTGAAATGCTAACAAATATTCTGAAAGAGGAACCGTCATTATCAGACTCTTCTGACCCAACAGGCTTCTAGCTTGAAAAATACTAGTAAATAAGATAAGCTAGGTGTGCTGCTCTGATGTGCTTCAATCTAGAGAACACTATTGTACCTTTCTCTGGAGAGCCATTTCTGTTAAGGTCTCACTGGAAGTGAAAAACTCCACTCATTCATCATTTTTTTCCATTTCTCACCAGTACAGATTTGTCTCTGTTTCAGAGAGATTCTATCGAGAACAACCTGCCTGTAATTTGGACCCTGTAGCTGAACTGTAGGAGCTCTGTAGAAAGCAAATGCCACAGCAGATAGCTTCGAAGCAAACTGGAGTCTTTTACTTTCACAGTTTTCCATTTCTACCAAACCTCTGTAGCTCCCATTATCCCAGTTCCTTTGACTTTTAGATAAAATGGTTGTATGATGTGTACAAGCCAACGCACAACCACTCAATAAGGCTCCAGCTCGCCAGGTTTCCCTGTACAAATGGCTGCTGAGGTACAAACCAGTTTAACCTAAAAGCACAAATATGATGTGGCTTCCATGTTTTCACTCGTAGTAAAACAAGCCTCATTTTGAAGTGCATCTATCGCGCAGTCTATCCATCTATCAGATATTGAGCAGCATCCTGGTGGCTGTCGGGCTCCACCCCAGTACACAGCTGTTCCATGATTGCAGTTTCTAAGCTGAGTCTGAGGTAGTGTGTTGGTATACTTACAGACAGTACTGAGGTGGGACAGATCCAGTATAATCAATGTCGGGGAAGAGACCCTCGCCTGCGTTTTTATAGGGCCGGGCCCCCTGGACCTACGCCACTCCATTAGCCCAGCAGCCTTGCACACTCAGCAGCTGAACGGGCCGGCTGAAAGGGAAGCATTAGCCTCGTGCTTTGTGGAGGCTCCAGAGCACCATTGTCCTCAGAGCCCCAAACTGACTTAGTCATCAATATGGCAGCCATGCTCAGTGGCAACCTGACCCAGGACTATACAATGGTAACGCACTGACACAACAGTTTGATTGGTGTGGCAGGATAATAGACACATTCTGGGAGCTGATCCCCTCTCTCTCTCTCTCTCTCCCTCTGCTGTAGGTAAACTGGATCCGAAACTGGAGGTGGGAAAAGGGCCCAAAGGCTTCCCACACAGTCCGTATTAGGACATGTCATCTAGAGGGCATCCTTATATGCTCCTTAGGTGGACGATCTGGAAGGAGTGAGCAGGATGGATTGCGATAGTGAAATAGCTACAGTTGTGTTAATACTTTCTACATAGGATGGGTTTGGAAACTGGTCTTGGCATCCTCACATATGAATCTGGTAATAGAAGTGCGTCATCCCCCAAAAAGATTTGATACACAGTGTGACAAGACAGAAGTATTACATGATGGGGAAGGCATTAAGGTGCTCTGTAGCTTGGCAACCCATTAATTATCTTTTTGGGGGGAAAAAAGAGAGAGAGAATTGTTCAAGATGCAGCAAATATTGAGTTCTCAGTTATAATAATCATGTCTGTATACAGTATGATCCTTTACAGTGTGTATATATACAGTATATATATATATATATATATAGCCTATATATATATATATATATATATATATATATATATATATATATATATATATATATATATATATAAAATGTCACAGAAACTGTATGAACCCTTAGGTTTATCATTTAGGACAAAGGGATGTTTCAGTTTCTGCTGCTTAATTCCAATGTACAATTAGATAGGCTACTCAGTGATATTTTGACCATTTAACTTCTATGGATATTATAGATGTATAAACAAGTAGTTATAGCCTTTTCGGCTGTAAGCTGACAACGCAGATAAGTAATAAGTCTAATGTTGCACAGTGCTACAGTGCTGGTGACTTAATGAACAGACATGTAATAATGGGGGCCATATGGACTCCAGCTTTCTGTTTTGAAACCTATTTTTGTTGGCAAATTGGGACAGTAAAAGACCGCATTGACATGTATTTTTATTGAATGAATGAAACCCATTGATGTTCTTTTCTTTTGTGTTCTCTCATTTTGGTTTATTTATTTTCTCTTTTGTGACATTTTAATTTCATAGCAAATAAATTACATGAATAAATTCAGGAGACAAAAGATTCACTCACACATCGTAATTGAGCATTGGAAAAATGTTGAAAAAATATCCATTGCAAACTGAACTCCATTTAACAATTATTTATTTCAGAAGTCATCAATACACTCTGTTCTTCTCTATTATTTCATCTTGTCTGTTCTTTAGTATACATCATTGTTTCCATGTGGGGTGTCATGCAAGACACACTGTATTTTAGTGATAGACTTTCCTTCGTCATTGGTGACATCTAGTGGTGGAGATATTTATTACACTCAGAGCGGTAGAAGCTTGTGAAACAGGGCTCTCCCATTTAGAGTATTTTACCTTCAACCTGTTACCCTAACCCTGACCTGCAGCACAGCAGTGACAGACCACAGCTGACATCAGGACAGACAGTCAAGTTCAAAACGTATTTCAGATCGTCTATAGCTCTGTCTGTACTATGTATGAGGTGTGTGTGAGTGGGTGTGTTGGGGGAGGGGTGGGCCTAGGGGCTCCCCTCAGGTGCCCTACACCTGGGGGCATGTGTGAGCTGTTTACTTGTATGAACAGCTCCCTCATTGTCCTCTGCTAACCCACTCATTGTCTCTCTCTTTACATGTGTGTGTGTCACTCTGCTTACCTACAGAGCAGGTGATGGGCAGGTGAAACAACAGGCTTATATAGACACAGATGTTGGGTGTTGGGCGTGTGCATATTGGTGTGTGTGCGTGTGTTCTTCCATCTGTGTGTGTGTGTGTGTGTGTCTTTGTGGGGTTACTGCGTGAAGAAGGACTTCCATCTGCTTTCTAAAGGTTTGGTAAGAAGCTGCAGATCTTTACCCTCATGTACACGCACATACACACACACACAGACTCACACATGCACACTGCTGAACTTATTTCCCTGGTAAATACAGGGATTTGCATGGGCCAGGGACAGTGTAGTTCAGTACAAAGCTGGTACAGTTCTACTTTGAATCCCTATCTGACTGTATTAAAAAAACCCATTCACTTCCTCTCACTGCTCATACTACACCTCTTTTCTTTCACCTTTTTCTCCATCTTCAAATACAGTAGAAACTGTGCGGCCATCAAATTGTGCTGTTAGCTCTCAGCACTGAAGGCTACAGAAATGTACGGAGGCATCAGAAGTCAGTATGTCTAATGATCAATGTGCTGATTTTCAGACTTTCGGACGCTTACAATTCTATTTTTACACTGTCGGAGACAGAAACCACATGCCCATGTACCAAAGGTGATAGATCCGGAATGTTGGACTAGTATTACTGACTTTTAACTGGATACACTGCCACACTGGATGACAAAGAAAATGTAAAACACAAGTGTCAGTGAACGTTAATGTGCAAATATTGTCAAATGATCATCTTTCATCATAGATCAGACTATAGTGGCCACAAAGATTAATCTTTTCCTGCATTCTAATTGGTTTATGTTTGGAGCAGGTCAAATATTTGCCTCCACGTCCCACTCAAGCAGGTAAATGCTAAATGTTAGGAGTGATGACTTATGGATCACACAGCCTTATAGGCCAACAGGGTGAGGTAACCTGTTGCGTGGTCTTGTAATGGTCTCAGATCATACATACAAAAATAGTCATTTTCACAGTATCGGTGTGTTCAGTGCTCATCCCTCAAGATTTTGCATCACCATTTTTCCCCCACTGAACTATACTATAGAGTCTGTCTCATCCCCTGTACATTCTTAGGAAAAAGCCTTTGTTGTCTATTTACTCCCATTATAATTTTACTCTCCCCGCTGCTATGAGCATTTTGCACCTTAACTATCTCAAATGGGAAAAACAGCACTTTATTCGAGAAAACTAGCACTTTAATTAATCATGTACATTTTTTTTTTTTACATTGCAAACACCCTGCACTTTATCAGCCACCAGGAGCTGTTGCTGGCCCACCCTTTGGTGTTTTGTGTTCCTCCATTCTGAATGAGGAGATGTATATGTCTGTGTTTTCAATGTTGTCCCCCTGTTGTCCATGTGGCTACTTGTGCGGCCCCGTCTGTGTGCTGCCTGTGCTGTTCAAGTGTTCACCTGTGTCGTTCTATGCCCTGAGGCTCCTCCTGGATTTTACTGTGATCTGTGTTTTATTGTGATTTGTATTGTAAGTTTTATGTTGGGACTACAGATGGAAATTAGCCATAGAGGCTAAATCTGGTACAACCATCTCTTCGTTGTTCTACAATTGATTAATGGTATTGTACACTGTCCTGTAATAATAAACTAAACTAAACTAACTATTCATATGGGCAGGTTTTTTGTTTTGTATGTTTGGGGCTTTTTAACTTTAATTGACAGGTAAGTTGAGAGAGACATGGGGGAATGACATGCAGCAAGGGGCCAACCGATGCAGGATTCAAACTGGTTTCGGCTAGGTCTACAGCCTCTGCACATGGGGTGCCTGCTCCACCCCCTGAGCTAAACAGCATCCCACCAATGGGCAGTTTAAACTCTTGGAAATGCAACTTCATATTTTAACAAAACGTTTTTCAACTGATAGACACACATTAAGTCAGTTCTCAGTTTGCGTTGGCGTGCCACAAGGTTCCTTAATGATATGAGAGAGTTTATTTAACATGTAGGAAATGTATAAAAGATAAACACACCCCTCATTCTTATTTCTTAACGCAAATAAATGATCCAACTATATGTTATTATTGTGCACTTGTATAAATAGGTTGCGGTGTAGGAAGTGTGTTAACACTGCTTGCTGAGGTAGATCTTGTTTTCTGGGTCAATGTGAGTCTGAACTATTTGAATAGTCAGTGAATGCACCTGCACACACACGCACAAACGTGTTTGCATGCAAGCACACACACACACACACATGCACACACCTCCAACTGTTTGTGCATGCTAACATACATACACACAGATTGCACTGAATAAATGCCCTGCTTCAGGTGGAAGGTTACCATGGTGACTAATCCAGGTAAGGATGATGCGAGCAGGACATCTGCTTGTACCACCTCCGTTTGTCCCTGCTGATCTCTGTGCTGACACACAAGCAGCTGGATTCACCTTCATGAAACAAAGAGAGAGAAAATGTATATTAGGATATTTTTTACTGTGAAATTACTCATTTATTGTGTTGACAGGCAAACACACACTTGCTACAACTGGCAGGTAATGTTCTGAATAACAAGGTGTTAAACTTAAAAAAAAAATTTTTTTTAAATCCAACTGATAGAACTACCTTTTTTTAATATCTTCCATGTTATCATCACCCTGATCCCACAACATTCACTCTGTCATCAGAGAGTGAGACAAAAGGACAGGGTAGCCAACCAGGAGTGGGAGCAGGCCTCAGGCATTTGCATGACTCTTCATTATCAGTAACTGTCAGAGGAAACAGCACACAGCCCACAGGCAGCACAGACACAGACACAGACACACACACACACACCCTCTGGGAAACACTTGCTCCACCATTTACAGCAAACTGTTGGGCAGGCACCACAAATGTAATCATGTCTCCGCTGTACAGATACAAAGAGGGGTTTTAATGATGCTGATACTGTATGGCCCTGCAGAGTTTAAAGGGTCACTGCCAGGGCAGCAGGAGTCATGATGACACAGGAGAAGGCAACAACTGGGGTTTCCTTTTGTATTTACACAGCAGAAGCACTGGAGGCAGAGCAACAGAACAACCATCACCTCAGTAGCAGCAGAATTAAAATGTGCCAAATGACAAGATTGAGTAAACAAGATATTCATTCTGTAAAGAGTTTTAGTGCAAAATGTGGGCTTGAAAAATATCACTGTTTCTTCAGAACTCACAGATGATCTTTCTCTATGTTAATATCATTTCTGTGTGCCTGCTCTGTTCATGGACTAATGCTTCAAACAGAGAAAATGTCCTGTTGTGTAATGGTGACGTTGTCTCCAGACAAGTAAATCTTAAAAAACTATTCCAGCAAATCCATATGGCTATATTGTAATTAATTGCTTCCAGTTCCTTGAATCAACAACTTTCTGTGCTGAGTTCATCAGATGTTGAGAGTGAGAATATGATAAACTGTTTATTTTCTGCAGTGTAAGACTGAATATGTCAATTACAGAGAATCTATAAGCACTGCTGTATAGCGGTGTTCCTTAGGTCCTGACAATGATGCCTTTGTCTCCTGGAGTTTTCTTCTGTTGCTTTGACAGGCGTTGACTAAGATTACAATATAGCCTGCCATCCAATTCAGACTGTTTCAAATATAATTCAAACAGCTTGCTGCACTAGAACCAAGTTTCCTCACATTACATCATTAAGACCCTTTCCTAGACACAGAAGCAAAGCAGGTAGCTAATCCTCCATGTTAAATCCTAAACAAATGACTTGTGAGCGAATGCTGCTCCTGCAGCTGGTAGGAAGGGTGTAGCAGCAGCAGCAGCAGCAGGACCAGTCGGGACAGTCAGTTTGAAATGGGGAGAGGTTACCAGGATACTGAGGAGTGTGAGTTTTCCCTTCCTCTGACTTTAAACAAATATTGGCTAGAGCGTCAGGCAGAGGCAAATAGGCTCTGCAGGTAAATAATGACATGTAGGACTGGCTTTGTCATAATGTGTTTTAGTTTTTTTGAGACCATAAAGAATCATGATTGGGGAGGTGGGTGTGGGGGGGGGGGGGGGGGGGTTAATGATCTGCACAAAGGGCTGAAAGTTTTTTTAAACTTTAAAAATTGTATCCTCAGTTTTAGTGAGCATGCTGGAGAAGATGAACACGCCACGCCATGCCACACCTACATGCCATGCCACGCCAGGCCACACCACACCACACCACACCACACCACACCATATTCAATATTTGAGGTGCTTTTCCAAATTACATGAAACATGTTATTCAATTTCAAAGTAATTTTGAGAACCAGTCATTAACAAGTAGAGAAAATTGACAGTTATTCTTATGGCACCACTAGTGCATGTAAATCATAGGGCAGCATTTGAATTTTAAGGATCTTAAAGGAATAAAATGTAATTTTGCTAAAGATTTGTTTTCTTCCAATTAGTTAAACAGGGAAGAAAATAATTCTATTAAAATATATGTTGGATTTACTGTGTTTTGATACTTTGTTACATGAAATGTCACTTTTGTGTTTCCTTTTAAGGGTTTATCCTCAATTCCATTTTGAAAGGAGGTATTTTATTTAGTGCAATAGAATAGTATGCTTAAACTGTTGTCATTATTTTATTGGGACCTGAAACAAGATAAAAACAAACAAAAACAACTTACATTTAAATTAGACTGTAAAACATAGAGTAACATCTATTATCTTTACCGTAGGAGAACGTAATGAATGGCAAATACTGCATCTAACATCTTAGTGACAGATGGCCCATATCAGATGTCTGCTGTGTGTGGTTAATGTTTAGTTAATGATTAACATAACCTCCCATTAAGCCCATCTCCCTGCTCCCTGGTGCTTGCCTGCAGCCTCAGCTGGTGACGTAGGAGATGGACAGTAATGAATAGGCCCCCAGTGGAAAATACACGCTGTCATCATGAATGTGTTAACAGGATAATGATTATCAAGAAGGCTCCACAGGGAGACATAGAGATTATCATCCCAATTGTTGTAAATGTCAATGTTTTCAGTTGGTATGGTAAGATATCGTCCAGGGACACAGACGGATGAGTACAACCACTAACTAAAGACTGAGTTACAGGTTTATCAGTGGTGACAGGATCACTGACCTTTAACATACAGGTGCAATGCAGCAGGTTTTACATGATCACGCGGATCGAAAGGTTTTATCTTTTTATAATGAAAGTTCCTGCAGTGGTAACATCACCTGCTCTGAGCTTTTCTAACTTTGTACATAAACACAAAGAATCAAGTCTGAGTCAAGCTTGAACTTTTCCTTGACGTTTCCATGAACATATTTCAGTTTTACCTTAGAACAAAGTTGTGTGACTGCACAGCAATATGTTTATCAAAGGCTGCCTTTGCTTTCTTTAGAGCAGTGCCTGTTGCCACCTGTATGCAAATAAGCTCACCTACTGAGTGGATATTCTCTCCACCTGGTGCCTCACTAACTCAACCTATGCTGATGTTGAGAAGTCTTAGATGGAGCTACAGTCCTGACTTCAACCCCTGGACAGTTTAGTTTACCTTTTCTTTTCATTACAAAGACTTGCCTCAGTTATGCTGCAGTTTAGTAGCAACATCTGGCCTTGCCTATTTGGCGCCCTTCATTACAACTACAAGAGAGAGAGAGAGAGCAGACCTCCAGGAAACAATCTGTATGAGTTTAGGCTTGACAGTGCTACAACAGCAATCTTCTTGTGTAAGGATAGAACAAAACAAAACAAACAAAAACAAAAAAAACCTGTTTGTGCTTTTTCCAGTTGCCAACCCGTACCTGCATAACGCGAGCCGAACGAACAAAACTTCATCTTCAGGTATTGTACGTGAGGCTCAACGTGAAGCAAATACGGACATGAAAAAGCCACAAAAAAGGATCAGAGACAGGCGACGGGACGGTCCATGCGAGGCGCGCTGTGCGCGTAACATCTGGCTTCTCTGTGTCAGGCGACCTTTTGGAGGGAGGATTGAAAAAATGTTAGAACAGGCAATAGAAAGTAGAAGAAAATGATTCTATGAATGAAGTAAAGGGTGAGAGAAAAGCCTTTGAACCTACCTTCACGGGAGGCAGAGAGATAAAGGTCAACAAGCCCAACCATGGATCAGGTTTGGCTCACCTTTTACGCGCACTGAATGTGTGCTCTTAGTGACAGGTATACACCTTTTATACCTCTACATGCTCTCTCTCTCTCTCTTTCTCTCTCTCCACCCCTCCTCCTGGGTGAAAACGGGAGAGAGGATCCTCAGGGCGCGCACAGACACCTGTCGCACGGTGCGTTGCTCTGATCCAATATTGACATAAAGGGGGGAAGGGTGCGTGTGTGTGTTGGGAAGGGCGGACACGCGGACACACACACACACACACGATTTGAATGATCCTTACCAGTCCCTTTCTTCCATCCCCCTCCCTCCCTCGTCCTTCTCCTCCTCCTCTGTGCCAGGCAACGAGTCTGACCTTTGTGCCGGTAAAAAGGCTCATTGTAACGTCGCTACCTGTCGACCTGCTCAATTTCTCCCATTCAGCGCGTGCACAGACTTCATTTCCATATCATATACCTTGCAAATTACTTTCAGCTCCGGGGCGGAGAAACTTACCCAACAACTTTGGAGGGGAAAAAGCTGGAACTCCAGCGATGCTGTGGATGGAAAATGTGGTTTAAATTGGGTCCGTTACTGTCGGAGGGAAAATGCACGGGCTACATGTTTCCCCAGTAGGGGAATCAGAGTTGGAGTTGGTCAATGTGATGCTTTTTAAAGCAAAAAGTAATGCAGTGTATTAGTCAATTAGCACTTGTGCCTTAATTTGGAAACTTTTTTTTAAAAATGACTTTAAAATCTGTTTTAAGGACTCATCTGACACAGAAAAGTGGTCAACATCCACAGATATCTTGATCCCCTGTGTTGCATATGAGGGTCTCACCTCCAATTACACATACAAAGGTCAGTTTACCAGTAGTTCCCAGGTGGAGGAAACAGCTGTACGGTTGTTTTGGCTGTGGAAAATAACGGGGGCGGTTCTGATAGTTGATTTAAATGGGACTGAGAGAAGGGACGCATCTAAAAGGATGGAGGATGGAGTCTGAAAGATGAAAGACTGTAACAGGGATGACAAGGCGGACGCTAGTGCAGACACTGCGTTGGATTATGGGACGTGTCCATCTTTTTAAGTATGCCTGCAGGATAGTGAATACATTTCGTAACAAGGAACTGTGACTCAACTGAATAGAAAGCAATATATTTTTGCAAATCCATATCAAAGCAGTTTAACGAAAATCATTTTACAATTTCATTTGCACATTTTGTAAGTTTTATAAAGGTAAACAATATCAAGCCAATGAAATGTCTTTTTTTTTGTGTCAGTTACATAACATTAATCAACATCACCTTAATATCTTGCAATAGGCTATTTCATTACATATAAATCAAAATAGTGCAATAAACAGTTCAACCACCATACTGTTGAGGGTTTTTTCATTAACATCTTATGGCAAACTACTGAAACTATAGGTTTTGTGAATGTGAAGCTTCTATTTGATCAAATAGTTATTTTTATGCCATTGGCCTACTGTTATTTTGTACTTGTCATGACCTTTCAAATGTTTTAAGGAGTCATATAAGTGAATCAAGTGATTTCTACTGACAAAAAATGATAGTGTATGAAGAAGAAGCATTTCAACATTACATTAAGCTTTTTAAAAATAGTAGGCCTATGTTAATTACAGTATCACACAGGTGGTATGTTGTTCACTTCCCTTTTAATGGTACTGATCATTCTCTTGTGCCTCCGAGTCATTTTAAATTGGCACCCAGAAAGTCATCCCCATTTGGCCTGATGAATCTTATATCAGCAAATTGTGTTTTGTGAACAGCATACTCCAAATGTCTTTCAAAGCAGCTCTAACTCACACCTTAAGACTAATTTCACTGACTTGACTCTAAAGCTTAAAAACCTCCTGTTGATGTAGTCAGATGAGGGCTTCAGAGAACAAGAACAATGTGTTATTGATGTACATTGTGCTGTGACTTGGATGAAGATCAGACTAGATTTTAGGGCAAATTATACATGTAAATTCCCAACAATTCATGTCTTTATTACTGTAAGATTTATTCAAGTACAGAAGTCACTGCATTTCTTTTAAGGGAACTTATGTAAAGAAAAACCCAGACCTGCATAAGATAATCATCCTTAAATCAAGGCAGAAGATAACACCAAGAGTACCATGAAGCCCTTTCACTGCATGAAGGCCTAGTAAATACACAACTGTTACAGCTCCAGGACACTGTTTACAAAATTGTTTTAGAGGGAGGTGTCAACACTTCTCCTCCGTAAACAAAACTTGTTCATCAAGTCTCTTTTTGGACAGAGTCTAGGTAAACAAAGTGCAGGAAACTTCAAGACTTGCTCTGTGAGCTCTCCAATCACATTATACCTGAACTCATTTCATTCCGTTACAAAAATTATTGCCTCAACACAGTTTGTTCTTTTAAATCAAGCAACATGGACGGCAGCGGATTTCATCATAACAGTTATGATTAATCTGGCTCCTGTCAGCATTACCTCGTTTTGTAATTCTCAATAATAAACTACATACAGCTAATAATTAGAGGGTCCTGAAAAGTACACTGCAGCCATCATTTTTGAACGATAAATGAAATATGGCTGATTTTATAATACTTACACTGGAAGATGGAGATCAAAGGAATACTGTAACTAGTAGAGATTAGTTAGATTTGTGGAGTAAAAGAGACTGTCTTGCACTACTTATTTTGCCTGTGATTAACTAAACAGTGATATGTGAACTACATACTATAATATTAACTAATATTATAAAATAATTAAACAATATTAGCCGCACATGCCGCAATTACAGGTCCGACAAATCTGTGGGGCAAAAGGCTTCCTCTTGACTCAAAGTGACCTCCTGCCAGTGGAATGACACCTTGATTGTGACATTTTAGCAGCTCAGGGTACAATACACAATATAAAAAACAGGTTTAAAAACAACTGGATATTGTAGGTGACCCAGAGTTTATCCTCAATTAGAAAACATTTTATGGATAGAAGTACCACGAGGTATCAGATGTCCAGTTAGGTTGTGCGGCTCAATAATGAGAAGGAACAGAAAGAACACATTTAGAGCAGCAGCTTGTTCACTGGACAGAACCAAAACAGAACAAAGTGTCTTTTACCCCCTGAAAACCTTAGTAAAATTAGTGCAGGAGCAGCTGTGAATTCTGATCTGGCAGTGTGGTGCAGAGACACTCATGTAAACATATGACTGTGTACTATATTTTGAACACTGCTCTTCCTGGATAATGTAGTTCATCTGCAGACATCATTATTGATTGTATGGTTTAAATTTGAAGTTAGGTGTAATAATGCATGGCGCTCCTGAACTATCATTTTCTACTCTGGCTCAGTCTCTTTGTGTAAGCATCCCAGCCTGACTTTCTGTATGACTCAGCAGCTGTCAGCCTATCAGAGGCCTCCAACACACCCCGTCCTACAATAATGACATCAGAGCCTTTGTTGTAGATAACATCCTCTGGAGTGGTGTACTGCTGCCCCAACGCATCACCTGCAAAGACAAGAGACACACAGAGATATGGCTGAAGAGGTTTGCTGATGTTATTTCTTGCACTATAGCACCACCTCATGTCGACAATAAGCCACAACACCAAGAGAGCAAAGATTTAAAAGGTCACCTAGTTATTATTTATAGTTTTTACTTCAGTGGTTCAGAATCAAGGTCCAAAATCTGAAGTGCATGGTGGCCCTGTGAGCTCAGCACAGTTGTTGGCCTGAATCAGCACTGCAAGTTTTACTTCATGGGTTCTAACTTTTTGTAGCCAAACTAATGAGATGTTTTCAGAAATCTGCAGCACGATTATCGATCTGCAATGTGTTTTCTTACACTGCAGTGTGTTAAAGCTCTCAGGGCCACTGTAAATTTTGGAAACAAGCAATCAATGCAGTTAGACATGTAAAAACATCCACATCATGTTTCCTGGTGGATAGCATGAGTAGAGCGCTTAGACGGTCCAGATTGATTCCGTTTCTGCTATTCCAAACTATATAAATTTCCCATTCTACAGAATGTTTCATTTTAAGTAATTATTTATTCATTTGCATATAGTTCAACTTTGTTGTAATACTGAATTCTAGAGGGACAACAACAAAAAACACAATATAAAGCATCACAAATGAATTCATAAAAAAAAAAAGTTGTTCAATGTTCAAAATCTGCATACACATGTGTTTATGTGTCTGTGGTGGAATGTTCAAGTAAAACTTTCTTCATTGCCTCCTTTCAGATAGTTGTATTGTATGTGAATGTAGATAAATTAAATATTTCAGCCAAATACTACAAAGAAAATTACAATTGGAGATGAAATCAAAAAGCATTCAGTTTACCTCCAGCCTTCATCTGCACGCCTGGGGTCATGTGGATGAACTCTGGCCTATCACTGATCTTAGAACCACAGATAAAACCGATCACAAAGTCCGACTGCTCCTCTGCCATCTTCACCTATAAGGACAGAGATAAACAGAGATAGAGATAAACAGCTGTAAACTGGTAGACAAGGCATTTCTGCAAACTAGGCTATACCTCCACACCAATACATGTCGAAATGTTACTAACTGCGTCGATTTAGTTTATGCCTGCCTAGAAACCCGCACACAACATGGATGGTAAATTATAAAGCATATGCAGTCAGAGTCTGCATATTACAATGCTGCTTCTATAAAAATGCTGCCTTTGCTGTTCCTGTTTGTATTTGCAGCATAGACAAATCGGCATTCTCTTCATACTATAGGCATAAGAGTATGGGCAGCGAGCGACTATATAAAATGCTCATCTAGAAAAGCGTTTCCCATGGACATGGGCTTAGAAAAAGCTCTAAAAAGGCGAGATATACCTACCGCAGCTTTTGTGTATTCACCAGTTGCCAATGACCCTTGTGAACTCATCTGTGCAATGAGCAAACAGCCTCGGCCCAGATCCTTTCCAACAGCGCTGAGGCCCTGCACCACCCCAGGCCCCGGCACCGCATGAGCATTTACTATGTGGGACCAAGATGAGATCTGGTACAAACCACCTGGAGAACAGATGCATGGTTACTTTAAATATTAAGACTGTTTTAAGTTATTGTGATAACATATTTTATAGATAAAGGGAATAAGTAATTTAAAACATACTAAAATATATGAAATCTTCCCACCTTCATACTGATGCTTGACTGTGTTCCCTATGTCAGCAAACTTGCGATCTTCAAAGATGAGGAAGTTGTGTTTCTCGGCCAATGCCTGCAGTTTCTGGCTGAAGGCTGCTGTGTAGTCCTGTTGGAACACATGACAATAAGATCAGTTTATCTGTCCTGACAGAGTTCTCTTTGTAGCACAAGGACTTGTTGCCCTTCTACCTTGAGGATGTCTACGTGTGTCTTCAGCATGCAGATCTTGGGACCCAAAGAGTCTGCTAACTGGAGAAGCTCCTCACTGCTGGTCACATCAGCAGACACACAGAGGTTAGACTGCTTATCCTCCATGATCCTCAGCAGCTTTGATGCCAGAGGGTGAACATCTGCAGACAGCAGGGAAGATGGAAAGAGGGGGAAAACTGTCAAGATGGGTGTGGACTTAAAGAGACATTTTTATTATTCTTAAAATCTTGCCATACAGGTTGAGCACGTAACAGAGTAGAAACTTACTTGAACGTTCGGCTCTGTCCGCATAGCTCAGCTCTTCCACACATTGCTTCTTGTTGGCAGGAACTAAATTGGCATTCTCCTCCTTGGGCCTGAAAGAGTTGGCTTGGAAATATTACTCTGTAACTGGCACATGGAAGATATGCACAGATTTGTTCTGATGCTCTATGAGAGACAAAACAGTCATATTCTGTGTTCAAACTCATTTTGAAGCAGTTGTTTCATTCCAGCAAGTTATGTAGCAGCAGCACTTCTAGTTTGACAGGCCAGAGCTCTGAGGTGTTACACTGGAAACAATCAGAGCTGTGACCAATTTTATGGGGGAAAAAAAAGTTGCACAACTGTACCTGAAAGTGTTGTTTTCCTTGATGAACTTGCGCACTTTCTGGGCAGTTTGGGCGTCGATGCGTTCAGCTGCCAGCAGCACATCAAGCAGCTTGAACATAGAGATGATGGGATGGAGCTTGATTCCCTGAGATTTCAACATCTCCACACCGCCTTGCTCTCTGTCCATTAGTACAATGGCATCTGTCACCTTGACCAAACACATATTTATTTATGAAAATCACAGCCTGTTGGACCGTATTGTTCTGGAAGGGATCTTGTATGCTGCTGCAGAGGATCATTGTAACATTATAATGACTGTATTTTCATACTGAACCTTCAGGCCCTCTTTGTTCAGCACTTCAGCCGTCTCCAGGATGCTGCTGCCGCTCGTCACCGTGTCCTCGATGATCAGGCAGAGATCTCCTGCACGGAACGACCCCTCCACCAGACGCTTGGTTCCTAGCAGGGTTACATGAGAAAGCTTATCAGTCCCAGTTCTAAACAAACTTAACTTTGTAACTTATTGATGAATTTCGTAAAACTTTTACTGCCGCAAAATTTTGTAAAAACCCAGATTCTTATGTTTGTTTCAATCACCTCAGTATGAACAGACTGGATATAAAGTAAGAAACTCTGCTTCCAAGACCAGAGTGATTGTCTCAAAATGTAATTTGTAGGGACCTTGGAGTGTGTATGTTTGACGAGCAGTGTTACATTAGGTGGATATCCATGGCATTTTAAAAGAATGCAAATGTCCCATATAACACTTTTTTGTAAAAAGGTTCAACTTACAAACGATTTTGCCCCCTCAATGCACAATGAGCAGGGCAGTAGCAGCTTAATGAGATATAAAGATACAATAGATTAACAAAAATCTGATACAATAGGATCTTGTCAACTTGTCTTACTGGTTACAAGAAGCACACAGCGTTACAAAATAGGATACATCTCGAACGCTTTCCTAACAAATGTCATTCTTGTGCTTTCTACGACTGTAGCTACTGACATATGGCAAGGCCAGAACTCCTGAAAACTAGAATATGATAAGCTGCATGAACATGCTTCACCCACCATAGTCCTTGGCCTCCTTTCTCCTGATGAGCATGGGCAGTTCATGTCTGGAGCAGATAATTGTGGCCAAAGGCAGGGCTGTGTAGGGAACCCCACACACAGAGTCGAACTGCAGCCCCTCTTCTTGCACTCGATCGTAGATGAGACTTGACACCTGAAAATACATCACAATTCATGTTTAATGGTTTTTATAATAGTAGTATTGCAGGATATACATTTTAAAATCCTGTGTAGGGACCTGTAACCACATTGGAAAGAATTTACCCACCATTGTGAGGTTCAATACACTTTATGCCTGTGATGATGGTTGAGTGGATTTATCTATCCTCTCTGATATCTCACTGGGTCATTCACTTTCAGACCTGATCTGGTAGCAGCCTACATTAGTGGAGCCTCTGTGGGATTTTGCCCCCAAGTTCCTCAACTTCTTAGCATCTACATGGCTAGACCCCCCTCCTTGCTGGCAGTGTTTGTTGTTTTCAGAAACAGAAACTTCACCGTGGCCTCTACAGTTGATATAACAGACGCTTAAAGTTTGTGGGCGTTCAAGATCCCTCTCCACCTCCACGTGTGCACTCAAATAACTTCCAGTACGAACAACAGACCTTTTCACACGAAAAATAAAGTGCCTGGTCTTTGTACAATAAAGCCACAGGGTGTTTAAAGTCAGTTTAAATTCAACCAGGCTCTGAGGATTAAAACAGCACCACGTGTTTACCTGATTCATGAGCACGGGGTGAGACACGAGAACTCTCAAATCGATATAAATAGGAGTCATCATGCCGCTCTTCAGCTTGTACTCTCCAAACTTCACCGCGTTCACGTCGTGGAGTTTCAGGATTAAACTGTCAATACAATAGTTTGCCATTTTTCCCGTTCAGTTAGGAAAGTCCGACAGAGTTTTAACCTAGCGCGTGTCTCCTCCGACTTTTATGTGCCGTGCAGTCAGCCCCACACGCTTAGTGAAGAGCTGGCTCCAAAAAAAGGAAGGAAGCTCCCGCCACTGTTATTGCGTGGCCCCACCTCACTTCCGGAGGCGTGTGTTATGAGTCCAACGCTCTCCGCTCTCCGCTGGATCCTGATTCCTGCTGAACCATGGATGTAAGTTACTTAGGCCTATACAATTCCAAATTACATATTCATAATTCATTATGGGTCGTAAATAGCTTGAAAACGTTCACTTTATTTTGCTTCGGCCTAAGTATTTCACTACTGCTTTCATTGTTTTCATAAACACTGAAAATCACAGAGGTCATTTCATGGCTGTAAGCCTACTGTAAAAATAAAATCATTATAAAATGAAATAGTGATGAAACATCCATTCCCTGGCACAACTGAATGTTTTTGCTTGCTTAATAGCCTAATTATTTAGCCTACATATATCATCATATCAATTGCCATTTATTTTTTTCTCAATTGATTGATCAACTAATCATTTCAACTCAATGGGGTCTTGGTACATGGAGAGACTTAGTCTGTAGTGCGGCTCTTGTGGAGCATATTGAGTCTGCAAACCATCAGCAATAAGGTTAAGAGCCTGGCTGCATATGATTTTCCATCAGATCTAAAATGAACAATACCTAAAATGCTATTACACAACAAATAAAAAAACCAAATATGGGATCCAAACACAAGTGTTATATGACATTTTACAAGGTAATAGTTTAAATCAGATCAAAACTTATATTGACAGGAAGTTGCTAATTTTCAAATTCTGTTGAAATAGACATTGCGTTCAAAGTAGCCCTATTATAACTTCATTAAGCAACACAGGCTGTAATTAGACCAACATATTGATGTGTTGTTACTTATTAGAAAAACACTGTTAGTAGGCCTATAGCTTCGGTCTGTTAAGTGAAACAGAATTGTTAGTCTTTACATCACAGAAATAACAGCACACATTAATAACATATTGACAGCAACATTTTAATCTTAGTTCAGTTCAGTGCAGTTCAGTTTATTTAGAGTGTAAATACACCATAGTTACGTGGTCTCAATACACTTTACAAAATCAATTACCATAAAAACAATCAAGGGAAGGACAGGCCAAATAAGCAAAAGAACACAAAAACACAGAGGAAAAAACAGACAAGGATACAATAATTAGAAACTCAAATTACACCAAAACATTTGGTAAAAAGGTGTGTTACATATTGCAGTGGAGCTGGATTCTTTATGTAACAGGAGGCTATTCCATAGGTAAGGAATGCGGCAGAAAAAGGCCCTGCAAACCAATTGATTTTTTATTGTCATGGCATTTATGGGAATGACCAGAAGGTGTGAGTTCAGACAGCGATTCAGATAGACAAGATGGGGCAGGACCATTTCATACCTTATAAGTTCAAAGAATGGTTATAAAATCAGCTCTGGCCTGGACGGGCAACCAGTGGAGAGATGCCAAGACGCGAGTCATATAATTGCACTTGCTAGTTTTGGTCAGAATTCTAGCGGCATGATCTGCACAAGTTGAAGACTAGTATAGGCCAGAGAAAAGAACATTACAGTTGTCTAGTCTAGAAGACACAAGAGCATGGAGGACAATTTCAGCATTGCAACAAGACAAAACAGGGCTGATTTTAGCCAGGTTATGGAGATGGACAAATGCTGATTCCCTGATGTGAGGCTGAAAAGATACAGTAGAACCTAGGGTGATTTTTTTTGTGCAGCTACTCTCTTTGATCGTGCATAATGTTAAAAGAAAAAAGAGACAAGTGCTTACAATTAGCAGGCTTGACAACAATTAAGTCTTAAAATCCAAATCCCTTTTATCTCCTTATGCATTAGTAAAGATGACAACTTAAATGTGAACTGCATGTGTCTGGAAAGGCACAAACTGCTTAAAAAAAACCAACAAAAAAAACCAAAACAACATTTATCATGAGAATTTGCGTATATCTAACAAACACATAAATTATGAATAGTTTTAAATACACAAAGACTCAAATACTTACTGTAAAAACCCAATGTTAAAAAAAGAGAAAATACCAGTCTTGTACTGTACATTTGCAGACTTCCCTAAAAAGATTTGTCATGTTTGTGTGGGAATGGGAACGCTTAATACAATTACGAACATCTTTTCACAGAACAGGTTAAGAAAAGCTGCAAGACTTAATTGAAACAGTTTTCCTCACAAAAATCATGTGATGGCCAAGGTTTGGGTTAAAAAAGTTAACCATCCTTTCACTCAAATAAAAACATTTTTTAAAAAGCGACTTCAGTCTTTAGTATCTCAGTGATCTTGAGAGCTGCCATGTGTAGCCTACTACACGTACATAAATACTGAGTTAAATACTAAATACTGAAAACACTGGTATCAGGGAATGTGGTGTCTGATGTCAGTTCATTAAAAGGAGGGAATCACATTTAAAACAGATTGTCCATAACCAGAATATAAAAAGAATAATAAACCCTTTTCAGGTATATGCTGCAGATTTTGGTAAACCTATGCAAAAACAGGTGTAACTTGATTTAGATTTTTGATCAAAATCAAAATTGTGGTTCAGAGACACATGTCTACATCTGACTGTATATACAATATTTTGCACACTGCTGTTCCTGGATATCTAAATTATATATTTCTAGTTCCTCTGCAGACATCTGACAAAGTTAGATGTAGAAGTGCATGGTGCATTACTACCTACTTCGGCTCAGTCTCTTTGTGTAAGCATCCCACCCTGACCTTCTGTATAATTCAGCTGCTGCCAGCCTATCAGGGGCCTCCAACACGCCCCGTCCCACAATAATGACATCAGAGCCTTTCTCATGGATAACGTCCTCTGGAGTGGTGTACTGCTGCCCCAGCGTATCACCTGGAAAGACAGAAACAGAGTAAGAGCGATGTCGGGGGCTGCTGGGGAATGGCAGCATAGAGGAACCAGACTCAGATGTTATTTCTTGTGCTATCCCACCACCTTGTGTTTAAAATGAGTCACAACAACACAACAAAATCAAAGACCAGAAACACTCTAGTCATTTCAAAACACTCTGAGTCCAAAAGGAAATGACTTCTTTAGCACATGATAAACATGCAGCTCAGCTCATGCTTCCACGTAGATGGCATGTATTAAGTGATTCAAATAGAAAAGCTTCTGCTCTGCCCGATACACATAACACTAATCACCATTTCTATGTGAACCTACCATTATAATTAATGAACAGAGAATCAAATATATGCACATGATTGGAATTTGTTTCTTCTAATGAGACACCAACAAGACAACTGGACACAACATAATACAGATTCATAGTATGCACACAGACATGTATTTATGTTTGTGAAGTGGAATGTAAAAAAAAAAAAACAGTGTTTCCCACAAATTGTTTGTTGTTGTGCCAGTGTCCATGAGGATGTGACACCTGACTGTATTAAAGTGTGTCCAAGTATCTTCAAATTAAATGACCAGGCTCATGACCTACCACTCTGCCCTCTCTCTCCTGTCCTCCTTGTTGCTCTCTCGCTCTTCTTTCCTCCCTCATCTGCACTACAAGTCGTTTTTCCAGAGAATATTTTAGTACGTAGACAACAAGAAATAAGTTATTTTTATTTAGTCTAATCTGTATATGCATTTGTACAACACAAATTTGCACGCCTTATTGACTTGATTAACCTCAGCCACTCCATGGTCGCCATCATCCTTTCTCTTCCTATTTTTTTCCTCAACTTTATTGAAAGTTGCAATAACAGCAAATAATTCAGTCATTCCAGTTCACATTTCTGTACAATAGTAACAGTACAGTTACACATATATGACAGCATAATGAGAGTTAAACAAAAGAGGGAAACAATAAAATTACTAAAAAAAAAAGAAAACATTTCTTGGTGTGACAGACCTCATAATCCAATGAGAATTGTAATTTTAATTGTTGTGAAAGATTATTGGTTGAAAATTTCTGAGTGTATATTCATTATTGATGCATTTCTTATTTGAAATTAACTCAAGAGACTTAAAATAATTATCAATCTCAATCAAAAATAATTTAAATGATGGTGATGAATTTTGAAATTTACATTTATGGATGTGAAATTTTCCTACTCAAGTATAAAGGTTGAATCCTTTCTCTTCCTAACCAACCAGTGTAATAGCCTGTACTGTATTGGGTCAGTGTCCAGTCCCTTTGTCTTCCAGTTGCTATGCAGATTGTTCTGTTAAAGAGACCCTGAGAAGTTTGCTTTTGGTTATAAAAGAGTCTCATATTAATGTGGATGAATCTACACTTGTTAATGGGTCCATTTTTGATAAATATTTCATTTTGTGTTCATAGTGTTTTTGATATTATTATTTAGTGGTCGGCTCACCCAGCATTTCCTAGTTTCGGTTTCCCGGACGCTGCCCGGCGGGTCACGGGAATAATGCCGCCGGAGCGCCGTTTATGGTCGGAACTACGATGGTATCTGATCGTCTTTGCAGGTGGGTGTGGGCAATGTATGGAATATACTCCATGTATTACCGCTTAAAATAGTAAGTATAAAGTAGTATAGTACAGTAGCAGTGGTGTGCTGCAACCAAGTGAATATACATATATTTGTGAATGAAAATGACAGTGATTTCTGCCCCAAAAAAAGTGGATGTCCACTAAAAATAAACCATTCACTTTACCTCCAGCCTGCATCTGCACCCCGGGGGTCATGTGGATGAACTCTGGGCTGTCGGTGACCTTAGAAACACAGATAAAGCCGATCACAAAGTCCGAGTGTTTCTCTGCCATATTCACCTGTAAAGACAGAAAACAGCTGTAAACTGGTTGACAGGACATTTTAGCAAACTTAAAAAGCTCTAAGGAGAGAGGTACGTACCACAGCCTTAGCGTAATCACCAGTTGCCAATGACCCTTGTGAACTCATCTGTGCAATGAGCAAACAGCCTCGGCCCAGATCCTTTCCAACAGCGCTGAGGCCCTGCACCACCCCAGGCCCCGGCACCGCATGAGCATTTACTATGTGGGACCAAGATGAGATCTGGTACAAACCACCTGGAGAACAGATGCATGGTTACTTAAAAAAACAATGATACTATAGTTATTTTTTAATTTTTATATTTAAAAGATAAGCCATAGAAAAATCAGAAATAAACCAACTGAAATAACCCTAAAATGTCTTCCCACCTTCATACTGATGCTTGACTGTGTTCCCTATGTCAGCAAACTTGCGATCTTCAAAGATGAGGAAGTTGTGTTTCTCGGCCAACGCCTGCAGTTTCTGGCTGAAGGCCGCTGTGTAGTCCTGTTGGAACACATGACAATAAGATCAGTTGATCTGTCCTGACAGAGTTCTCTTTGTAGCACAAGGACTTGTTGCACATCTACCTTGAGGATGTCTACATGTGTCTTCAGCATGCAGATCTTGGGACCCAAAGAGTCTGCTAACTGGAGAAGCTCCTCACTGCTGGTCACATCAGCAGACACACAGAGGTTAGACTGCTTATCCTCCATGATCCTCAGCAGCTTTGATGCCAGAGGGTGAACATCTGCAGACAGCAGGGAAGATGTTCACATTTTCATGATTTTTAACTTCCCATGCAGGTACCACACTTCACAAAGTTGAAAAACACCATACTTGGAAGTTCGGCTCTGTCTGCATAGGTTAGGCCTGTACGTTGCCTCTTGGCAGGAACTACATTGGCATTCTCCTCCTTTGGCCTGAAAGAGTTGGGTTGGAAATGTTAATTTACAGGTTTAGGATCATTAAAATGCATACAGTAACACTCCAACTATTCTTGCCATGCTATAGGGGAAAAGCTACACAACTTTACCTGAAAGTGTTGTTTTCCTTGATGAACTTGGCCACTTTCTGGTGAGTCTGTTTGTCAATGCGTTTTTCTTTCAGCAGCACATCAAGCAGTCTGGACATGGAAATGACTGGATGGAGTGTGATTCCCTGAGATTTCAACATCTGCATGCCGCCTTGCTCTCTGTCCATTAGTACAATGGCATCTGTCACCTTTACCAAATAAATAAGCAAATATTTCACATTTAAGATTTTATATGCTGCTGCAGAGGATCATTGTGATATATCATAATTCATAATTTCATACTGCACCTTCAGTTGCTCGCTGTGGAGCACTTCAGCAGTCTCCAGGATGCTGCTGCCGCTCGTCACTGTGTCCTCGATGATCAAACAGACATCACCTGCAAGAAACGACCCCTCCACCAGACGCTTGGTTCCTAGCAGGGTTACATGAGAAAGCCTATCAGTCCCAGTTCTGAGTGAACTTAACTTTGTCACATAGGCCTATTAAAGACTTAAGAAAAAGTAACTTTTCTGAAAATACTAATTTGCATGTTTGTTTGAATCATCTGGGTCAAGACTGTTTAAGTGAAGATCAGAAACTTTGCTTTTAAGACCTGTGTAATCGTTTCCAATTGTCTTCCTGTTTGCTCTCTGTCAGATTAGAGGTTCACCCAGGACAACTGAGACAACACTTAAGATCTAAGATCACTTACAGTACAGAGGTAAGGGCCAAGGCTGTGCCATAAATAAACATGTTGGCCCACAGAGCATGCAGTAGCAGCTTGATAATGTATTACGGTGTTAAAATTAGCCTGAACATGCTTCACCCACCATAGTCCTTGGCCTCCTTTCTCCTGATGATCATGGGTAGTTCATGTTTGGAGCAGATAACTGTGGCCAAAGGCAGGGCTGTGTAGGGAACCCCACACACAGAGTCAAACTTGAGGTTTGCAGTTCTTGCACACTGGTAGATGAGGTCTGACACCTAAAATATAACAACAAATTGTGTTTGCAGCTACAGTTTTCATCCCATGTACCAATAAGGACAAATATACAATTTACCAACATTCATGAGATATTATGTCCCTGTTATTTTTTGAACTCATAAAATGTTTAATGGATATGGCTGAAACCTGCTCTGTTGATATCGGGTATTAACAAAGTAGGCTACACCTTTCAGATAAATGCGGTCTATTTGTGGAAGCTTTTATCGGCGTTGGTCTATTTAACTTTAATAGGATTACGTCTCTAAGAATTTAAATAATTTCTTCAAGAGACTTCAGTCCAGTTCAGTCCACCAGCGTCATGGATGTATTGTTCAGAGCATAGAGTCCAGTTGTCAAACGTAAAAAAAAAAAAAAAAAAAAAAAAAGTTGTCAAACGTCGTGCGTGATGACGTTCGACGCTCCGGCAAGATAACCAGAAGTGGCAAGGCTTTTCCGGGTTTCAGGCACTCGTTCGAAACCAAAGGTGCAAAATATATTTTTGACCATATTACAGCACCAACAATGAGATGTATTTGTCCTCCTGAAAGCGGCGCATGTACTTCCACACAAAGAGCAGTGTGATTATGAGGATTTTGCATCATCACTAGGCTACATTAACAGACTTGCATGTTTTGCTTTAGTTAGCAATCATTTGAGAGAAAATAGAGTAACCCAACAGCCGCTGTAATGCCTGGTAGTCTGCATGCGCTGCAAGACGACATATGTTGTAGCAATGAAGGAGGTCGGTGAGAGGACTCGGAGTGAAAGACAAGTGTTTACCTGGTTCATCAGCGCAGGGTGACCCACGAGAACTCTCAAATCGATATAAATGGGAGTCATGATACCGCTCTTCATCTTGTACTCTCCAAACTTCACACCGTCCACCTCGTGTAGTTTCAGGATTACGTCGTCAATGTTAGCGTTATCCATTCTCTCGTAGAGGCTTTTCAGGAGATCCGACGGGAGATGTCTGCAAGCTTGTCGCGCGCATGAAAATCCCGCTCAACGCCGGTGCGTAACGCTGTACGTGTCCGTGTAATTACCACGCATGTGCTCTGCTTCCTCTTTTGTTCGTTTAACTTTCAGTTTCGCCGAGAGTTGTGGGGTTTAAACCCACCCGCTCTGTCAGACCGAGAGGAGAGCAGAGACCCAGTCCCCCTGTGACGCACACGCACGCTTCAGTCGCGCGCATTTTAAGCAGACCGATCGCCAAAAAAACAAACAAAAACATTAGGAAGCCTATTAATGCCGTTTTTTTTTTAACATTCAACACTCTGATAGGTAGGCTATCACACGTCCGCAATTCATTCCTATATAGTCACACTGGGCCATTCACCAATTCTTCTTAGGAATCTGGCAATAAGGGCGCACTTGACATGTTGGAGCGGCTGGCTTGACCGCAGTAGGCTGCTATGTGTATGGGGAATGTCATTATATTCATGATGAGAAATGTGGATACTGTATGTGCAGTTAAATCATGGCCATCCATAATCTCAGTCAGAAATATGACTGGTTGTGATAAATGTAACTTCAATTGTCCTTTTTAGATGTTTTAGATTTTTAGATGTCTATGTTTTAGCCAGTCAAAACAAGGTAGCTTGAACTGGAATTGTGACTAGTCAGAATTAAACAATTAGCCATAATGAAATTTCAGAATGATTAAATTACAGAAATCTTTAAATGACTAGTAATATCTTTTATTCTGCCTAATCAAGATGTCATTATAACTACAGAAGTGCTACACATATCTTGGAACAGAGTTTTGACAAGGTAAATTACTTCAGAGGTTGTGTCAGGTCTCTGTGGCCTCTGTCTTTCTAGGCTCAGAGGTCGTTTCCAAGCAAAATGTGGTGCCATCAACAGGGTACACACTCTGGCAGTTTTAAACTGGTAGATTTCACCTCCAGAGTTTTCTGTTAGGCTATATTTTAAAAGACTGACATGGGACCATTGAACAGTAGCCTACCATGTTTTTAAATTGTGTACAGTAGGTAATATCTGCTCTTATCTGCCTGCCATTTGCACTTTCTGTTGTGCTCTTAACTCCTACGTCTGTTGTGGCCATTGTGTAATAATCATTGGCCAGGTCACCCTTTTATATGCCTGGTTAAATGAAGGTTAGAAAAAAAATCCTGATCCTCTGCTCATTCAGGAAAAAAACGTCAGGTAGGACAGATTAGAGTCACAGTGTTAAACAGCCTATATTTCAAACCACACAAAACATATGCATGGATTCAATATTTTGCATTTAATCAGACAATATCTTAAAGGGTTTATACTGAAAAATGCTTTACAGAACTGCAAGTTCTTTCTTTTTTCCTCAGTCTATCAGACATTTCCATTCTACTCTACTGCTCTCTAGTGGATATTTAGGTGTAAATTCAAACACTCATAATGTCCACTTATGATATTTCCTAACCTCAGTTTATAGCAAGGTCACTTGGAGTTTTCTTACTGAGGCCGTGTCTGTATCGGTTATTTAGCCATGGAGAGAACCAACCATGAACGTCATTTGAGATGGTTTGAGTTGTGGAAAGTTCCATAAACACACATTCAACTGCTCCCCTTTGTTTCCTGGAGCTAGTGTGACATGTTTATACAATGACAGGAGAATATTTGTCCTCCAAACAAAAAAGAAATAACAAATCACTGGGATTTTCTTCAGTTTATTAAAAAGATTCAGTCCACAGTAGTTCAGAGTTTGGCACCAACAATATAAAAACATGTTAATCAAAAATAAAGTGTACACCCCAAAATAGCATTGAACAAAATGCCTGAATAAAAAGGGATAAATAAAAGAAATGAATTTAAAAAAATACAAACATTTATGTAATTAAAATGCATTTCACTCAGAAATAATGGTGATTGTTTTTCCATTCATTTTTGAAATAAGAGTTCAACTTTTGGTCAGTCAGCTTTGGCTTTTTAGGTGCTATACCTTATGTACTACTTTTGAAACGCCCAAATTACAGATCACAGACTCCCATCTACTTGGAGACTTCCAACAGCCTACATGGTAATAATAACAAGGAAATGTTTGTTTTAGTACAAACTCAAAAGTAACAGTGCTTATCTTTGTAAAGGAAAGTTTGTAGCTCTGTATTTCTTGTGATTCAAAGTAAAATCTGGGTGACAAAGTTGTTCTGCTAATCAAAATAGAAGGACACTGACCTCAGAAAGACAGACATTACAGCTATAATCCCCTTCTCTTCAAACTCTACCTTAAACGGACATGATAGTCAGTCAAAATGTCAGTCAAGCTGAGTCTTGAGCTGTTAAAAGTTGGTGAATATATGAAACATATGGCTTTGGAGTTCCTTTGCAAAAACTCTCTCCTCATTTGGAAATATCTAAGGAACCACAAAATGCATTCTATTTTTACCTAAATGTCTTGTGAATATACATTAGTCACAGTGAGACTCAAAGGGAAATACAACAAATGTGGCTACAGGTATTATCAGGGACAGACCCTTGTAGTGGTGTGTTTTGTCTTGTTCAAAAGGAGGAGAACTGTGATGGAATGTTCTGAAATTAAAAATTAAAAAGTCCTAATGCAACAGTAAAAGTACATATAATACTGCTTCTGGTGTGTGTGTGTGTGTTTGGGGTATGCAGCGGAGGTGATAAAGCAGCAGGATATGTGCTCTTATAGATTTGTGTCAAAAAGAAGTCCTTGTTTCTGCTGAAGAAGAGGCTCACAGCCAACTTGAGACGTTGGACAGATCTTTGAACAGGCACAGATGTTGTGTGGAAATGTCTTAAGGCACTAAAATTTGGTTTGGGAAAAACCTTTAAGGCACAAATCTAATGGAAAGGTCTTTTCATGAAAACAGGAGGAGGCTTCCTTCTTGGAAGGGGTCTCATGTCTTCCTTCTTCATTCACTCTCCTCCCTCTACTCTGAGGGACTCTGAGCATCGGCAAGCAGCTCAGGCCTCAAACATTCGATTGGACACTGGATGTTCTGGACAGTAGAGAAAAGTATAGGAGGAAGAGAAGGAACAACAGAAGAGGACAGGATTAGTTTATAGCACCTTCTACAAGATGAATTATCAGATCAGACTAACATTTTATATACAGTAGAATGAGTGAATGACCACTCCTAACCCTGCACATCTTAATTCATATTACAACAATTCCTGGTCAAACAGATCAACAATCATGCATTTTAAAGCAACAAACTTAAAGGAAATGGGAGATCAAAAATACTACAACATGGAAAGAGAAGACATGACTATTAGGGTTAGGCTTAGGTTAAATTTATAGCGGGCCACTGACCAGTTTGCGTAGAGCGTTTTCCCTGTACCGGTCAAATACATCTGAGCTAACAGGGTGCAGGAGGTCAGCATCCACGTCAGTCTGTCCTCCAGGCCGTCTGCAGTTCTCACAACGCCAACCCTACAGAAGGAGACAGATTTAGGCCACGAGGTTTCTAGATGTCATGCAGCTCTGGAGTAGAACACACATTATTACTTTAAACATTATCCCTCAAGCAGCAAGGAATAGAAAAAACTAAAACAAACATAAAGACACACCATACAGTGTTACCCACCTGTTGTCCTCCGTAGCAGGTACAGGTGCAGATGGCACCCAGATATTCTTTCTGCCACTGATTTCCCACCTGGTACATTTTTCCATCATCATAACACGTGGACTCATCTGGAGGATTAAAGTCACATGTTAAACATCAACAGTACTTAGGTGTAATAATGATGAAATCAATTATGTTTAACAACAGCTTAAGAGTTAACAATCCAAGTGATGTTAACAATAAGGTGCAACAGTGAACCAGGTCAGGCCAGAGGGGATACTGAGCAAATGTCTGCACAGTTCTTTGTCTGTGTTGTTTGTACTCACGGGGTTCACATTTGAATTCTCCCTTGCCATTTCCCAGGCAAGTGCAGCTCATCATGTGACCATTTTCAGCGCGACGATCCCACTTTTCACCAATGCGATAGTTGTTGCCATTGTCATGGCACCACTCTGAGAGAGGAGACGCAGAGACAGAGGGAGAGACAGGACAAAAAGAAGGGAAGAGAAACAGAATAACAGATATACAGGAGGAGATGAAGAAAGAAAAGGGTAAACAGAGTGAGGGTTTAAGTGAGAAATGAAAGAAATACTTCAGTTAATGTGAAGTAAATTTTCTTTCTACATTCTGCAGTGTAATGGTACTTATTTCCACACATTATAACAGGGACAAATAAACTACTACTACTTATAAATCCCAGTGTCAGTAAAACACAATCTCACATTGTGAAACAATACTCTTGTGGGTCAAACACTTTATAATGACAACACTTGAACAGACAAACAGTGTGATGACCTCAGACCTATGCTGATGGATGATGATCTCAGTTTCTGGTATTGTCATGTTAGCTGTGTGGACAATACAAACAACTGAGACCGTTGCTAGTTAGTGAGCGTAGCCCTCTGCCCTCTCACTGTGAAATGTTCACAGTCAACAGAGCCAGAAAAGACAGGCTGGTACAGTATGTGCAAATTGCTTCAGTAAACATGAAGCAATAAAACTGGTTGTAACATGTAATACATTGCACAGACATAATTATCTTAACAATGTATTCATGTACAAAACAGTATCTTATCACAGTATGCTGCAGCACATAGAAAATGAGCACTACAATTCTATGGCTTTTGCACAGTAATAGCAAAGGAATTTATAATATGTTTAATGTCAAATATATGTTATAATAATCTATTTCATTACACTAATTGAGACATTTTAATTCTGATATGAAGCAAATTTTGCTGTCAAGATAACATTTTGCGTTTGCGTGATATGATGATTTCATAATTCCCTTTTATAAATTCCTGTAATGTAAATCACATAGAATTATATATCTTCTAATTCCATGGTGTGTTGTTGGGTTTTTTGCAAAGCATGCTGGGATGGGGTTATTAAGCCACTCACTGGATGAATCACATCTAAAATGACCACTGCCCAGGCCAAGGCAGCGGCACCACAGCTTGAAGCCCGTCTCTGACATGCGTTCCCACTCTGAGCCCACCTCGTGATAGGTTTGTGTGAATGTGTCGTAACACACATCCCGGTTGGTGGCAATGGGAATGTCACCTGGAACTATGGGATGGAAGAAATTATGAGTTTAGAATAAGAGCAAGGGATGTGGTGTTGCTTAATTAATCATTTAACTGACATGTTATATTTATTAAACTATTCTAATACTAACAACATTAATGATTTAGTGTGTGTATGTGATTGTAATTAAAAGGTAATATCCTTTTACAATATCAGTATTCATCTAAAAAACAAAACATCTGATAAAAGAAAAACTCTAGTGTAGAGCACTGTACCAGCATTTCCAACAGTTACAACTTCCTCCAGAACTTTCTCTTTGGCTCCGCCCGTCATGGCCTCAACTACAACATTATAGGAAGCTCCAGATGTCAGTCCAATCAGTGTAGCGCTGTTTGAGGTGCCAGGAAGACGCATCTGTAATGAGGAATACAAAGTTAATAAGTGGTCTTTACATCTCCAGAAGTATTAATGTGTGTGACTGTCCGTATAGTGTGTACCTGGAAGCCCTTTTCCTCCATGTGTGTAATGGGATTACAGGACACCTCATACTCTGAGGTCTGAGGAACAGGTTGCCAGGAGATGGTTGTGACAGTTTGTGCCTCCTGGGGCAGCTCTGTCTCATTGTCAGGGAAACCAAATGCGAGACCTGGCAGAGGACCCTCACTCACCTACAAAATCAAAGACCATAATATCCGTTAGCAAATGTCAGAGACATTAATGTTCAACATTACATGATCAACAGTTATTAGCCACCATGACTGAGTGTTACATTTCTGAATAAGGAAAAAAATACAATCATTGATTACAATTACAAACAGATCTAACAGATTTCAGTCCCACACACCTTGACCAAGGGTACTCTGTTTCCATCAGGGCCTGCTACAGGAATATAGACGAGAGGTTCCCTGAGAGTGGGTCTCTGGCCCTCTTTGGGTCCGCCATATGGGCCATTAATTCCATTAAGTCCATTATTAGGGCCTAGACTCTGGTACTCTGTGTAGATGTGCTGGCCCTGCTGCCCTGGTTGGGTCTGGCCACTAGTACCGGCCAAGTGCACATGATTGGAGTTGAAGCTAGACACAGAAAAAGAGAAGGTAAAAGAGAGATGATTAAAAATATTTGTATTTAATCTGGACATAGTTTTGATGTTGCCTTCCGTAGCTTGGTTAATGATTTCAGACTGCAGGATTATACGGGTTCTTACGTCTTGTCATCAAAGGACTCTGGGACATCCAAGATGTCAGGGCGGGGTCGGTGAGGAACAGGAAGCTGAGGCAGCTCAGGAACCAATAGGTGGTGATCTGTGGCTGGCTCTGATTGGATAACAGACATATGCATGCTAGCTGTTAGAAGCAAGCAATGCAAAGCAAATGCATAGATCCACCAGCTGAATCTTTAGCACATAAAAACACAAAGGTGTTATGTTTCCATTGCACTCCTATGTAAATTACAGAAAATTAATGAAACCTTAGACAGTTGCAGCATTCTCTCTGGAAAATTATATGGGGAAAAAAAGAATAAAAATGCATCTGGTGAACCCACACAAGCTGCAGTAGCCCATAGACACAGACTGACGTGTGTAAGGATCTGTATTTCATCCTAGCACATGTTAGTGAGCTTCTGGGATGGAACGGCAGATTTATTCTTGGGTGAATATTATCATTATTTAATATCTAAGAATCTGAATGGTCTCATCTGGCCAGTATGATGACACTTTAAAAAGTTTACCTGGAGCCCTGCTTCAGAATCTAAGCATGAGAGTCAATTTTCCCAGGAGAGCTAACATTTGTGTGTCTACACTTGTTTATATGTAACACTGAATAACACAAATGACTATCACTCAATGCCAAGGGCAGAAATCTGTAATTCTATTAGTGGAGAATAAAGCCAGCAGGGGTCAGCAAAGCACAGCTGTCAAACTGCAGGAGCTGGTATGAGTTGTTCCTCTTAAAGTGTTTTTCCTTACAGGAATAATCATTGCCCTTTTTATTATGATGATCTATTAAAGCACGAAAGACTAATATAAATCTGCTATGCCTGTAAGAGGAATTGTCAGTCATAAACAGAATCAAGTGCAAGATGATATGAGATGATATGAAAACAGACCATAATGTTGTGTTCATAGTTTTACTGAACATTATTGTAGGTAAGTCATAATGGCTTCTCTGTTAAATGTAGCCCCTAACTAATTTTTGACAGAAGAAAAACTCATATCTACAGTTTGCATGCTGCATTAATGTGAGCAAGTGAATGATGGGTGTACTTACGTGTTCTGGCCTTGCCCACTAGAGATGTGCTTCTCAGGGAATTTTGCAGTGCAACAATCTTAATGACGTACTCTGTTCCTGGTTTCAGGCCTGTGAGCACACAATATAGATCAAAAGGTTTCTTTTGTGTCATATTTTTAGTCAGTGTAGCTGCATGTTTGTACATCTCATGCTTTGCACCTACCACTGATAAGGGCGTAGCTCTGGCCTGCGTGGGGTCTGGGGATGAGTTCTCGAGGAAGTCCCCCGGCCTCCTCATAGGTCACATAATATCCGGTGACCCCAAGGCTGCGCGATGGCTCCCAGGTGAAAGAGATGCTGGTTGGGTTCAGGGAGGTGAAGCGGATATTGGTGGGTGGGATAACTGCTGGTTTAGCTGGAAGACATATACAAGAGAGTAAGTACTCATAACACCTCCACCAAAACACAGGTTTGTATGAATCTAATTCTGGCTGTTGGGCATCATAAAGAGGTAAGAGAAAAGACTTTCTAACAGGTCACATTCAAAGCAATGCACTGTCCTTGACTGAGCTTACAGGACAGTGTAATGGTTACCTGTAGTGGCGGTCAGTGTGAGAGGTGCGCTGCGTCCATTTCCTTTCAGTGTATAGATGTTGATCTTATAGTTAGTGCCAGGCTCCAGACCTGAAGTGAAGACAGAGACAACTTCATGAGGTAGAGTGACGTAAAGAAACTGAGGTGATCACTCTACTATCGTATTAAATGTAATTCTCTTAAGTCTGTGTATATCTGTGTACCTGTAATAGTGTATGAGCGCGAGTCACCGCCGATGGTCCTTTGGATTGGTGTGTAGCCTGTAAGGGAGGAGGTGGGTGTGGCCTCAACCAGGAAACCAGAGATGGCTTCTGTCTTGGAGCGCCAGGTCAGAGTGATGGTGGAGTCGTTCACGTCAGAGATACGCACACGACGAGGTGGGCTGATATCTTGAGGTGGATGAGAAGAGGGAAAGACAGAGTGAAGAGGTGAAGGGGATGGGCGAAACCAGAAGCACAGTAATGCCATGTCATTGTGTTCATGTATCACAACCATTAATCAGTGTCAAAGTGTATGAGACTCACTCTCCAAAGTGGTGACTTCTCCTTGGACCGGCCTGCTGGTCAGAGAGTTTTTCAGGGCATAAACATGAACCTCATAGATAGTTGCAACCTAAAGGAGATAGGGAAAAAGAGAAGATAAAGACATGGAGAATGGGGTTGACGTAAGTATACTGGCTGCTCCTACAATTGATGTTTGTGCATGTTTATGCCTGCATATCAGCCTGCCTGTGTGTTATTTTTTGGTCTGTGAGTAATGATCATTAAGTTTGCATGCCTCCACGTGTGTGTTTGTTACTGCACATCCTGAGCACGCTAACGCTGGGGCTGGAACTTTCCATTAGGCAAATGCTTTTTATCGAGTGTTTATAATGACTTCCTGTGTTCTAAGCAGCATTTCCCCGCAATTATTTCTCAAGGGCATACAATCAATTCAGAAACATCTGAAATAAACCACAATGTAATTGAACAGTGAATACATGGAATTTTTTGTATGCCATTGTTGCAAAATGATAGAGATCCAACAAAGGAAAACACTCACCATGAGTCCAGAGATGTGTGTCTGAGTGGTGTCTGGGGCCAGGTTGATCTCTTTGGTTGGTCCGCTCTTGTTCTTAGGGTTTACCACCACGCGGTAACCTGTGAGACCTGTAAGGCCGTTGAGACGGTTTTCCTGACCTGGCACAGCCCAGCGCATCGTGAAAGAGGTGGGGCCAACCTCGGAGAACTGGAGGTTGGTGGGAGGTGAGATGGCTGCAGGGAGAAAAGAAAATAGAGGGTTAGAGGGACAGGTGATCTAAACTGTCAAATAAGAACATCATGGTTTCTGAATGTGATTTCTCTCTTTTCAATTTTTCCCTCCCATACCTGTGGCTTGTGTCCCAACCAGCGGTGTGCTGGCTGTGTCGTCATGCAGGGCGATGACTTTCACAGTGTATTCAGTGCCAGGCTGCAGACCATAGATAACTGCAGACTCTGCATCACTTCGGGGAGCAGGACGCAGCTCTCTCTCACCCTCCTCCGAACTAGAATACAAGACCCGGTAAGATGTAACGATCCCCTCAGGGCTGTCCCAGGTGATGCGCAGAGAGGTGGAGTCAATGTCTGAGAAGGTCAGGTCTTTGGGACGGTCTACGTCTGAAAAGGTGAGGACAGCAGAGGAGTAAGCAGAATGTAAGGACGCTGTTTTTCCTACTGGTGAAAATTGAGCAAACTCTCTAGAGGGTGTAGAGCCTCACTTGTTACAGCATTCACCACCATTGGTGAGCTCTCTCCATCTTGCCCAAGAGCGTACACACTCAAAACGTACTCTACTGTTGGCATTAGGCCTGAGAAGGTCATCTCTGTCTGGTCTAGAACAAAGAAGGACAGGGATACAACAAAGAGGGTCAAAAGAAGAAAACATAGATGAGATTTTCACAAACTTAGAAGTCTTAAATAGTAGCCTACAATAGTACAAATCTTGACAAAGAACATACCTGGAGCCACCACTTCAGTAAAAGATGGCCCCTGTCCATTTCTGGGGACCCCAGTCACCCTGTATCCCTTAATTGGGCCCTGTGCGGGGCTCCACCTCACAGTGACACTGTTGTCATTCACTTCCTTTATCTCCATTTCAGAGGGAGAATCAACGCCTACAAGAGAAGTCGGAGAGATGATGGAGGAGAGGGTTGTGACTGGAAGTAAGATAATTGTTTGAAATGGATATAGAATACAGTGGATGTTTTTGTGTACCTGTTTTGTGTGTGACATAGATGGGAGTGCTGGACGCAGGACTGTCTCCTCTGCCAGTCACAGCATAGACGGTGATAGTGTAGTCAGTTCCAGGCTTCAGGCTAGAGATAGTGGCAGTGGACTGAGAGCCAGGCACTGTGAACTCCTTGGGATTACTGTGACCTCCTGTATAGAGATCAGCAATGCCACATATGTTAAGAGAAACCAATGTTGTGTTTTCTTAGACCGATGTAAAAACAGATGGGACTTCAATAAAACTTTATTGAAATTCATAAAATTTAAGGAGAAAGACATGCCCCTTCCAAATACAAAGTTTATGCAATTGATGAAAGCAAAACCAAAGACAAAAACATGTCTCTGAAAGTGTTTGGAGTTAGTATGACTGGTTTACCTGTCTCTCCATGAGTGATCCTATAGTAACGCACTGTGACAGGAGGGGCGTCCCAGCGGATGGTGATGCTGGAGGGCGTGGACTCCAGCACTTCCAAGTCTGTTGGAGCATCAGAAACTAAAAAGAGAGGGAGAGACAGAAAAGTACATTAACAACATGATGATAATAACATGGAGAATAAGTGTTAAATAATTAAGTATTAAATAAGGAATGCATACTCGTCTTCTGTTTCCCGTTGAGTGGCACACTCTCCTGACTCCCGCTCACAGCATAGATGTTGACCAGGTACTCTGTGTCTGCAGTGAGTCCTGTCAGGGTGAAGTGGTTCCTGGAGGGGGGCAGCCTCTCGTCCTTAGCCCTCCCGCCGCTGGCCATCTGGTAACGCATACGGTAACCGGTGATTTTGCTCTGAGGAGCAAGCCAGTGGACGGTGAAGGAGTTGGTGTAGATCTCAGAGAAACGCAGACCCACTGGTGAATCCAGAGCTGAGGAGAAAAAAAAGGATGAAACTTGTCTTTTCTGGACTGACATCCTACTGTTGCTAAACCGGATCAGTAAGACTCACCTGTTTTCTGTGTGCCAACAAGGGGTGAGCTCTCCCTCTGCTCATAAACACACACCACGCTGACCAGGTACTCTGTGTTAGGCAGCAAGTCTATAGACAGTGGAGAAGACACATATGTAGTTGTCTATCTGTGCATATCTGTGCATTGTGGTTTATTATTTTTTCGTTCTGCAACTTACGCTTTAGCACCACATTGTTAGCCCCGGCTCCTACACTGGTTTCTGTGATATCATCTTCATCATCAATGGGGTGATACCTGAGTAATCAGAAAACCAACAATAAAGAGCTAGTATTGTCACTTGCAGTCTTTTACGTGGTTTATGTGTTTTTGTATTCTGGAAAAAAAAAAGAATGAGCATGTTTACTGTCGTACCTGATGTGGAAGCCGCTGATGAGAGCAGGGTTTAAGGTGTTGGGAGAGACCCAGGTGACTTCCATGGTGTCGGGTCCAACCTGGCCGAAACCCAGATCAGTGGGGGCAGGTACAGCTGTTGAAAAGAGAGTGTGGTGTGATTTAAATTGTGTTAAAAGGTCATGGGAGAGTAGTTAATTTTTTCAGATGATTTTTTGCTTAAAAAGGTTGGTCATATAATTGCTATAATCCTGTAAAAGAGTGACAGGATGGGGAAATGCAAATACGTAAGAGAAATTAAATCTGAAGAAAAGGGATCAAGGGAAAAAAAAAATCTTTAGAAAAGTGGGATGTTTTATGTGCGTGTGTCAGTGTAAATCCATGTCTGGGGTTTTACAACACCGTAAATGTGAGAAAACAAGCAGTGTTTGCATTGGGGGCAAAATGAGCCACAGTACGATAAATCCCCTAAACTAAAACCAGATGGTCCACACGTGTACACGAACACATAGACACAGTATTATTAAACTGACAACACAGCATGTAGAGCAATTACATCAGCAACTTAAAAGGTTTGCTTTGAAGAGCTATGTATCAGGGTTAATAAGAACTGTATTACATTATATGGGCTCAGCACACAAAGCGTGATTTATGACTCCCTCACAAACACAATTCACAGACATAAAAAACACTTTTGGCAGATTGGTAATGTTACCAATATAATTGGTTAATTACTCATAATCCTTAAACCCTGGGAAACCATCATCCTGCATTTCTGCCTTTAGCAAGGGAGGTTCCACAGGGTTCAATACTGGGCCCTGTTCTGTTCATTATTTATATGATGAACAGAACAGGACAAAACAAAACATAATAATTCATGTTTTTTTTTCCACTGATCATTGAAAATGAGGATTTGCCCTCAATGAATTATTGAGACTTAAATAAAGATGAAATAAAATGAAATAATTATTGGGGGAAATATTTTGGTTTTACAGGAAAAATGGATCTTACAGGTCTGCTGAGTGAGGGTGGTGGGTTCACTTTCGCCATTCTCCGTCACTGTGATCACACTAATGTCATAGTCGATGCCAGGCTCTAGTCCGTAGACAGTGTATTCGCCAGTGCTTGGCATCACCATGTCCTCAAAGACGGGCACGCTCTCGCCAGCTGCCACCACTGTGATCCTGTAGCCAGTGATAGCTGTGGTGTTGAGCGGTGACCAGCGGAGACTGATAGTGGTGTCGCTCACTGTCTCGAAGCTGAGGTCCGGCAGCTTTGGGACTTCTGAGTAGGTGGAAACACAATATGGGAGGAGGGGAGAAAGAGAGAGAGGACAGCAGAAACACCAAAACAGACACAGACAAAGGTGGAGGAAAAGGGAAGAGGTTGGATAGAGGCAGACATTTAGTAACAGCAGTTAAGGAAAAAAGCTGTCCACTTCCAGTAGGTTGAGATACTCAATATATCAGACCAATGGAAGAGCTAATGCTAATGGCTGAGTTTCCTGGTATATATTAGCATCTAGTGAGGTTTTAGCTATTATTCAATGAAGGTTCTCCATTGAAAATCTTTCATATATGGCCAGGAAATAAAGCAATTACAAAACAGTCCTAATACTGTTTCTGCTGCTGATAAGTTAGAGCACAACGCTATCAGAGCATCTGTTGAAGGATGTTCTTATATGGTCACATATAAACTTCCTAAACAAAACAACAAACTCATAAACCCCACCAAACTCACCGGGTGTAATGACAGTAGATATCGGTGTGCTCTCCATGTCATCCTTCACAGTGACAACACTGACGTTGTACTCTATTCCTGGACTGAGGTTATCCAGGGTGCAGGAGTTCTCTCCCGCCTCCACAAACTCCTCTAAGCTGTTTCCTTGCTGTCCATTGGTAGGGGTGCATGTCACTCTGTAGCCAGTGATGTCTTGGAGAGACAATATTGGTATTTAGCTATTAGTTTGAGTATTGCATGAGTGACTAATCCATTTGGGTCCATCCATATTTTGGTGTTTGTGTGCGTACCTGGTGTAGCAGCTCCATTCCACTGCACGGTGAGCTCTCCAGTGCCAGGGTTAGACTCCAGGTTGAGATCAGTAGGAGGAGACAGAGCTGGTGAGGAAGAGGAAAGAGAGAAGTCAAAAGGAGGTGGAGAGGGGAAGTCAAAGACATATGTAAAAGACCAAAGGAGTCAGTATTTACGTGTGACAACGCGGCGTGTGACTGGGGTTCCCTGCTCATGTCCATCTATGACCGACTGGACGCTGTAGGTGTACTCAACTCCTGGGGTCAGACCAGATACGTAAATACTTCCTGACTCGGAGGTCACGTCTCTGGGGGCCTCTCCGCCCTGACTGGGACGGACTGTCAGCTGAGGAAATAAATGAACACAGAGTCAGAGAGGCGGAGGAGAGAGACACAGGGATTGGGGTATAGGAGGTAAAGGTCAGAGGTCATTGTTTTCCCAAGAACATGGAAGCCGGCAGAACATTCTCATCTATGGTGTGACATATTTTGACCAATCGCATTTACGCTTGAGGTCTGTAGTTTCCATGTTAGCTTGCTCCAAAAGGGGCCTACACTGAACCAAAAATAACTGGAATCTAGTCTCAACAGCAAACAGAAGGAAATACTGTAATAATCAGAGAACAACAGTCACACAATTTAGGTGTTCAGACAGGGACAGGAAACATAGAGAATACATGAATGCAGGAAATAAAACCATAAAAAAGAGACACAGCATATTATGCTTTTGTAGTGAATGTACCTTGTATCCAATGCGGGGAACTGGAGTCCAGGATATGATAATGGAGGTGTCAGTCACATCAGTGCTGAAATGAGGAGCGTTTCCCATTGGTGGATCTATAAACACACAAAGAGCACAGGTGTGTATGGATCAGTTGCATATGCAGAACACGCCCACAAATTGCTTTATACTCATTTGTATGTACACTGTCAGACACTCACTAGTGGTAAACACAGCGGTCTCTCCGACACTCAGTGTGTTGTCCTGCTCTGTGTGCAGCGTGGCGGTGTACTCTGTGTCGGGCCTCAGGTTGAGCAGCGTGTACTCAGAGAGGCGAGCGGGCAGGCGCAGCTGCTTTGGGTTAGAGCCCTCAACGGTGAGGAAAAGACGGTAGCCGCTGATTTTGGCACGAGGGGCATACCACATCATCACGGCACTGTCCTCGGTGATGTTGGTGAAATGGATATCAGTGGGAGCATCAGGCTCTGACAAGAGAGAGATCAGTTAACACCGTTAGGTTGGTTGAAAATAAATAATCACGTATTTGACATTACAAATACAAAACTGCATGTGTGTACTGAGCATCTGTCATACTCACTGGTGGTTTGCTCCCCAATAAGTGGTAAACTCTCCTCTCCATTGTGAATGCTATAGACACTGAAGCGGTACAATGTTCCAGGCTGCAGATGTGTCACTTCAATGTAAGAGTTCTGGCCGACGGGCAGCGTCATCACCTCCCGAGGAGTACCAGACTCATCGATGGGGACGACAGTGACGCGGTAACCGGAGACGCCACTGCCTGGACTGGTCCATGTCAGAACTATTTTCTTATCCGACACCTCAAAGAACCGCAGGTCTGTGGGAGAAGCCACTTCATCTGTGGAACGGTAAAACAAACATATCATTAAATATTTTGTTCCTTAGTGTTGTACACTTAATATCAGCAGATCTGAGCATATATTCATATATATGTCCAAACGTGGCATCCCAGTAATTCCAAAAAAATGTGTTAGTGGTTAGTCTGTAGATTCATGCCTTTCCCTTTCTCTGGCACCTGGGTAGAGCTGGTCTAAATCCCAACTGGTCTCTTATTGAATAACTGGAATAACTCTCTTGCAGCTGTTAGAAGTAAAATTGGTGACTGTGTGGAAACATGTCATTTATGAGGGACGGTCCAACAATTCACCACGACCCAAAACAAGATTATATAAGCCTAACCCTAACAGATAGACAGTTTACGCCTTTTTCATCTTAAGCAGAATGGGAGAGCTTATTTGGTCAGAATTGAAATATTATCAACTAAACGGAGCAAGCTATGTGGAAATCCAATTCAATTCCATGTCCTGTGTGGCTGTGTGTAAAAACATGATTTAAAATAAGCCTCTGATAAGTGATTCAGTGCATTTGTTTTGATGTTGCCTATCAACGAAGCACATATACATATGATCATATCAGTATGTATGACAACATTTCTGCAAAGAAAGTGCCAAATTATTACACTGCGAACAGACTGAATGGCAGTACACAAACATTTTTAATAGTAACCAGCTGTATAAAGACAGAGAGAGAGACAAGTCAAGATGATTAAGTGGAGATGTCTGGACTTTTGTTCAAACCAGATACACTCAATCCAGATCATGTGCAAATGTGAAAAGTAATTTAACTACAACACTATACTTTGATCTAGGTTTAGCCATTGTTATGCCATGGGCAGAGCCCCGGGACTGAAACTTGTGATAGTGCTTTGTCAAGCTTTAGATGTTGGACTGAGTTTGCAGTATTTACATGATTTGAGTTTCAAAGCTGTTTGCTGCTGACCTATAAAAGCACATCAGAGCAGATGCAGCTGATCAAGAGGACTAAAGCTCTTCTGAGTTTATTGGCTTATAACGTATATGAATTATATGTTCATGACAGTGATTGAGCTGAGCACTTTGCACCCCACGTAGCAGTGAGAGCAGCTCAGACAACCTGTACGTAGTAAAGAGCCTCAGTTCATTTGTCATAGTAGCCTACACATCTACCACAGCATGTAGGGGTTCACTTTTCTGTCTAGAGATGGCAGCACAAACTCTCAACAAGGTTATGTTAAGACTTTACAAACAAGCACACACACACACACTTGCATCGACACACATGCTTTTCCAGTATAGCATCTGCTCGACTGACCCACCAACAGTGTGATCGACTTGGCAGACTGAGAAGTTTTACATAACTACAATTCAGCAGAAGAGCGCAACAGCTGTGAACTCAATGACTTCACTTTCCATTGGAAAAGCCTTCACTTCTGGTGAAGAGAGCTGAGACCTTGACATAAATCACTAAATGAGCCACAAAATGACTTGCAGGTTGATTTTGGAGAGAGCACTCATGACAAGAGTAATAAGTAAAATTCATACAAACATACAGCAGGGTGTGATTTTATGGATCATAATCACCAAATCGGCAGATTCTTTGGTCACTGCACAGTGCACAGTAACTCATGGTGGACCAGGGAGAAAAGTGAGAAGTTTCCTACAGTTTATTAATCCAGGGGAAGTGTGCACCTAGATGAAACAGATTTGAATAATTCCACACCCAGACTAGCTCCACTTTGTTGCACACATTTTTCAGTTACCTGGCAGTGGATCTCCAGCGGTGTTCACCTGCACAAAGACAGGCTCACTCTCCAGGGTGTCCTCCACAGCATAGATGCTGATGTTATACAGCTTGCCAGGTAGAAGGTCACTCAGGGTCACAGATGTTGCTGTGTCAGGGAGATTCAGCTCCGTGCTTTCACCTTCCAGTGATGGTGTGTAGACGACGCGGTATCCTGCACGGACGACACACAGACCATGCAGTTTGCTAGAGAAAGTTGATAGACTTTGCCTGTGACCGACATGATAGTGTCATAACATACCAGTGATAGGAGCCAGTGGTTTGTCCCAGGTGATCACAATAGAGGTTTCTCCCACCTCCTCGACCTCGTGCTCGACGGGAGCATCAGGTGCTATGGAACAAATGAAGTGTAAGTAGACGGAAAATTACAACCAACTGCTTTATTTTTACTGGATTGCTTGATTTGTCCCTGGCACGTGTTTATTAGGCAGCTGACAGATGCAAAACTGTATTTCAGTCTAGCAGCAGTATTTGTGCCTAAGATGACGAAAGGAAAAACATACAGTAAAGAAGATGGTTGGGAAAAAATGAAAAATGAGAAAGTGTTTGTATGCTTCTTCTCACCAGTGGTTTGTGAAGTAGTAAGAATGAGGTTGTCATCTCCACTGTCTGTAACCTCATAGACGTTGACAGTGTACTTCCTCCCAGGCAGAAGCTCGTGAATGTTCACTGAGGTAGCTGTACGGGGAAGGTCTGACAGGAAACAAAGATATATTGTAAGGCAAGGCAAGGCAAGGCATCTTTATTTATATAGCGCATTTCATACCAAGGCAACTCAATGTGCTTTACATAAAGACAAAACATAAAAAAAGAAGCATAAGACAGAATAAAAACAAACAAAACACTGAAAACAGAGTTAAAAGCAAGAGCAAATAAAAGTAAAATAAAATAAAATAGATAAAGTTTTAAGTTCTCAGCTATAAGCATGTGAAAAGAGAAATGTTTTTAACCTGGATTTAAAAGTGCTCACAGTTGGGGCTGATTTCAGTTCTGCTGGTAGTTTGTTCCAGTTGTGAGCAGCATAAAAGCTAAATGCTGCTTCACCATGTCTGGTCTGAACTCTGAGCTCCACTATCTGACCTGAGTCAGTAGATCTCAGAGCTCTATTGGGTTTATACTCTACTAACATGTCATTCATGTACGTATTCTGGACCGAGACCATTCAGTGATTTGTAAACCAGTAGCAGAACTTTAAAATCTATTCTGTAGCTGACTGGGAGCCAATGTAAGGTCTTAAGAACCGGGGTGATGTGATCTGATCTCTTTGTTCTGGTTAAAACTCGAGCTGCAGCGTTCTGAATGAGCTGCAGCTGTTTGATACTTTTTTGGGGGAGACCAGTCAGAAGGCCGTTACAGTAGTCTAGTCTACTGGAGATAAAAGCATGAATCAGCTTCTCCTGATCAGTTTGGGACATAAAACCCTTAATTCTGGATATGTTCTTAAGTTGATAAAAGGCTGATTTGGTGACTAATTTGATATGGCTGTTGAAGGTCAGATCTGAGTCTAACAGCACGCCAAGGTTTCGGACTTGGTCTTTAGTTTCTAAAGAGGACAATGGTTTTTATTCATGAGCAGCTTAAGGAAGGCTAAAATATAGCAATGCAATATAAAAACCAAGCTGTAGCTGAGCAAATTAATTCATGTGTGTATCTGCAGTTACCTAGCACGATGGGTTGTCCAGTGCTCTGCCCCTGCTCACTGAGCTCATACTCTACTCTGAAACCAGAAACTGTGTCGGAGGCAGAAACCCAGGAGATGACAAAGCTGCTGGAGGTAATTTCAGTCACCGACTCTGAGGTGTCGACCACAGGCGGAGGCTGGGTGGTCTCTCCTTGCGATGTAGCCACTGTAGGAGAAACACAGATGGAAAATAAAAGAGTTGGCAACTTGCTGCCTCTGAGATCAGCACTGGCACCACTGGCTACGACACTCTGGCAAAAGAGTTCTAAACTAAATCTGAATGAGGATTTCCCGATTTAGTAAGGGTGGAATTTAGGGAATCAAGCAGAGCAACAGAAAAAGCCAGAAAAAGATGTTGTTGGGTTTTTTTTTGTTGCAAGTATTTCCCTAGATTCCTGTCTTCAATATCATCTTCCATATTTTGCAAAGCAGCAACAGTTAATAACATTACACTAATATTATTCAGTGACACTGCAGAGGAAGGGTTTCCACACCAAGAGGAGTTCTTGTAACTGAGATCTCTCGACTCACGTGATCCATAAGTGGTGGTGAAGTCAAAGCGTGTGACCTCTCGGCGTCCGAACCGCAGAATGCTGATCAGCTGACCCTCATAGGTGATGCCTGGCTTCAGGCCAGAGATGGTGTGGGAGTTAAGATGGCCAGGGATCATCACCTCCCTCCATGGGGTGTTTGTGTTTTTCTGAAGGAGGTTAGGACAGGAGATGTGAGTGGGTTTGATGGCCAGCATGTGGAACCAGAAGTTGGACGTTTGATATACAAATGAGGTGCAGGGGAGAAGTCATGTCCTTGTTATTGGTGAAAACTCACCACTCTCCATTTGAGGATGTACTGGGTGATGTGAGCAGATGCTGGGGCATTCCACTGAATGGGGTGGGAGTTGGGCTGGTTTCCAGATTCTGTAATGATCACCTGGACAGGAGGTTGACCACCTGGGAAACAGAGAAAACACACAGACAGATGGGTAAGCAGACCAGGATCACTGGGTTGAACAGCAAAGACAGTAAAATATGGCCTGAAAGAAATATACATTATTATGCAATACCTCAATTAAATAGTAACTGTGATGAGCACAAACGTACAAAAAATACTGCAATAGAAAATTATCTCAATTTCAAACCTGGACTTTCACATAACCTGACTTAAGAGTGAGTGAGTATCAGTGAATGTGTAGAAGTATTTTCCTGAACAGAGAGAGTGAGGGAAAGATCACACATCCCTGTGAGATTCCAGCACAGGTTTCAACAGCTCTACTTTCTCTACTCTGTAACCTTCGCCACTTCACCATGTCTTCTAACCCTCCCTGTTCTCATGGGGGTATTTATCTAATGCAGGGATAGTTTGTCATACCTCTTACCACTGTTAGGACTCATCTGCTTTGGATTTTACCAAAGTAGTCAATAATCAAAACAGTATGAGTCTAATCCGATAAAAAATTGAATTTAACAGGCATTAGTAAAAATGCTGGATCGAATATCTGAAGAAAATTGAATTTCCTCTACAGAATGACCTGTTGTCGAATAAACCCTGAAATGTCGTGGGAATACTTGTAGAGCTTCATGTGGTACAGATGAGTAGATTGCATTTAATTCGCACAAACATTGCACAAGTGAATATGACAAACTTGGAGAGAAAAAAAACATTTAAACTGATCTGAGAAAGTCATGGAATTCATTGTGCTGGATGAACTCTTTTCACTCCAAGAAATACAGGTTTTGATGTTCAATTAAATTCCTCACAGCCTCACCACAGACTGCCAAACAGCTGTCTTTGACAGTTGGCCACGTCTGTCACTGGATTTCTTGGAAAAAGGCAATGGGTTTTTGTAGCTTACAGCAGCTTGAGCATGTTATTGTATCATACTGCATCGAACAGACAATTTATCAGATAATGCACAGAGCGTTCACATTGAATTAACACTTAACACTCCAGACAGATTAGTAAATAACAAAAGACAACAGGACTGACACCAGCACTCTAGTAGTAGTCTCTGAACTGGTTTCAGAGATGAAACAGCAAATCACATCATCTTTAATGCAAACAGAAGTCATGTGGTGAGCAGAATCCTGACATAAGCTGTGCTGATAGAAACTGGTAGCTTCTATAAAGAACTGAGGTTTTCTGACCACTTTTCCAAATAGCAGACCTGTAATCAAAGTTACTGAGCAAGTGGCTCGGTTAACCAGAAGTTGCGAGCAGATACGCAGACCTCAAAAACAATCTGGAACCAATTACCGTCTATTACAGACCCACAGGCCACTGGTGAGGGTAAGGGTTACATAGAATCAGATGTGGGACGCAAATGAAAACGGATGCACACTTGTACGTACACACACACACACGCAGCATTATATGCACTTAGACACATCTGTGTGACTTACAAGCACAAACATCCCCCTTTACTTTGCACATATAGACACAACATTCAGTCTTGATACAAGCAGTTGCATGACAAGACTGTGATAAGGAAGAACCACAGTAAAGGGAAGTAATACTGAGAGCCATCCGAACAATAAAACACGCCTCAAACAATTAAATGAAACCCCAAACAACTAGGGTGACACGGGAGGCAGAAAAGAAAACAATTTTTTTAGAAGATCTTATCAAGTCTTGTGAAAAGCGCTGCAAAACCCCCATTGTTTGCCGTTTTTACCTTTTATGGTGTTTCACCCAGTAAGCCAACTGACTGGGAGTCTGGATCTGCTCTGTGCTCGCCCTAAATCTTACTATATTGTATTGTATGCTCACACTCACACTCACACACACACACAGACAGCAAGTTCACAGCTGGTTGCCATTATGGCCACTAACTGCAGAATAGTGCCCTACATTTTGTATCTCCCATCAACCTGCTCTACACACACAGCAAACAAGTAACAGTTCAAATGTTCCCTTACGTAAGACGAGTCGAACCTGAGGCTCTGAGGCACTGACACCACAGCCTGGAGCTGTACTGACATTTATGTCCGCTGTGGGATATGTTAAAATGTTTTATTGCTCAAAATAGCAAATGTAAGCCATAAACACACATTGTACATCCACATCACTATTTTTCCCCCATGAATTAGGGTAAGTGTAAAAGGGAACAACATGGCATGTTGATTTACTTGCCATTGGAGAGCAAATCAACACAAGAGGCCGACTACGGCAGTGGAGAAAGAAAAATCAGTTGAATCCTAACAGGGCGGTGTCTACCCCTAACTAATGGCAATCTATATATAAAGACAAAAGCCTGAAAAGTTGAAGACATTGCACAATGGGCTACATGGTGTGGTTAGTTGTAATGACAAAGGAGGAAGAGTGACAAGTAAACATTAACAGCTGTGAGAGAGAGAAAATAAAAGTCCAGACAAGACTGTGAGAAAGATTTTGTTTGTTTGGAGCGATGTGATCCCGCCAAGCTTGGTTTCAAGTCATTAGGAGTAAGGTAATGTAACCATCAAGGTCATATAATGCTGTGCAATGAAGCATGACCTTGTTGTGAGGGATATAGCTATGGGGCATTAGATTACACTTTAAGTTGCTAAAATCAACAAAACTGGAAACTGTTCATCAGTGAACATTAAAAGTTGAGTTTGTGTTCGGGAGAAGTATTTTGTACAGCTGTGGCAATAGCAGCACAGGGGATGGACCACATGCTAGCAGGAACAAAGGCTCAGAGTTGGGGGTGTATTTGTAAGAGAGGAAATCACACCCCCCCTCCCCAACTCTGCCTGTTTCACATCAAAGTCAAGGGCCTCATTTTCAAGTGACTTAAGCAAACATTTTTTACAGCAAGAAATTAAGCACAATTTGTAGAAGTTTACCCATTTGATCAGCCGTGCACACATCCTCACTGAGGCCTAACAGTCTTTACTGCCACTGGGAATGTTTAGTCTGTTCCAGCAAAGTGATATTATCTACCTGGCGTTACACAGAGGGACAGCTTCCAAAGCTTACCAACACTAAGACTGAATGAATATCTAACAGTCAAACAAGTTCAGCATAACACAATATTACCAGACGCTGAAACTGGATCGAGAATCAAAGTGACAAGAACAGCACGGAAAAAGTAGTCAAAAGATGAGTATGTGGGGAAAAGACAAACAAACAAGATTGTAGAAAATAATGTCAATTTAGCATCCTACCAGGGTAAGCCTGCTGGGGCTCACAGCTGAGTTCTCCGACGCCGTTGCCATAGCAATAACACTTGTACATGATTCCATGGATCATTCTATCCCAAGACTCTCCGATCTGATAGAAGGCTTTCGTCTCCGGCTCCTGGCACTGATCTAGGGGCAGAGTCACATGGAGTCAGGTAATGGAGCGGGGCAAATAAAACTCAGAAATCATCTATCATGCCCATTCCATAGTAGTAGTTGACATCAGATTGAAGTTTTGCAGCGTGTAGGATGTCAGCACAGTAAACTCACCGATGGCATCGCACTTCCAGCGGCCACGCCCCTGACCAAAGCAAGTGCAGTTCATCATGTATCCCTCTTCATGTTGTTTGGTGAAGGTCTGATTCACCTCATAGGTCAGACCGTCCACAATACACTGGTCTGCAACACACACAGAAACAACAAGACTTGAAGAGACGTGGTAGAGAAATGTGCAGAGGAAACTTTTCTTCTTGTTTTCTTCATCTGCTCTTCTGAATGGCAAGGCAAGGCAGGCAAGGCAATTTTATTTGTATAGCCCGTTTTTACAAACAGTTTGTCTCAAAGGGCTTTACATGGCATCGTAACAACATCCTCTGTCCTTAGACCCTCACATCGACTGAGGAAAAACTCCATGGAAACCCTTTTTAACAGGGAAAAATCGGAATGCTGCGTGTGTTTGCACGTGTGTGTTCCTGCATGTGTGTGTGTGTGTCTGTCTGTATGCATGTGCTGCAGGTGCAACGGAGGCCCCATAAAGTGCAGGTGTGCAGGCTGACTTCTGACCTTTTAGGTGGATGAGGGACTACATCCACACATGACCTTTAACCTCTTCTCTCAGAGAGGCCTAATAATACTACTCAGTAATTATAATGCCACACATGTGAGCGGATGGAATCACTTGTTCTGACTCTTAGTGACCTATTCTGTCTCTTGCTGTTAGACACACACAGATACACACCTTTCAGCTGGGAGTAAGCGACACAGCTCCATTCTCCTCGGCCATTGCCGACACAGGTACACCGCATCATGTGACTCAGAACTTCGTGCCGTTTGTCCCACTGGTCTCCCACGCGGTACATCACCCCTTCACTGGTTGTACACACCTCTTCATGGGCTAGAATACACAAGACAAAAAAAACATTGTAATAAGGCATGCCACTGACTTAGTCTGATTAACTTCTGGTGAAAACCCATTCAGAATTATCAGTTGTACAGACATAATATCCAACACATTTGCACATATTACCTAGCAACATGAGCAGTGCATACCAGCAGCAAAATAAATACAGGCACATTGTAATGAATGAGTGCTCTTGAAGATGACTGATTCTACCCTATAATTACTACACAGGGATGTAGAGGACGTATGTAACCATCACAGAGCACCTGTGTCCATTGAAACCAAGATTTGATTAAAAGTGAGAAACAGCTGTTGTGTGTATGACTGACTGTGTGTGTTCACCACATGTTCTCCAGTAATTATAAGAGTGAGTGGTTTTTATCAGGAAATCATAGAAAGTGTGCAAAGGTAGGTGGGACAAGCAGAGGCCTGTCTGTGTTCCTCTGTGGGGCAGAGAACATGTGGAAAATAATAACGATGTTAATAATGAAGATCTTAACCGTATGTGAGATTGACTTTAAATATGCAGAGAATATGACTCGGTTGCAGATTAAATGACTGACATTGCCTCAAGTTGTGTTGCAGTGGAGCAGGTAGAGCAGACAAAACTGACATGCATGCATGCCCATGAACGCGTCTCTTTAAGTCGCCATAAGGGAAGGGAGGAGGAGAAGGAGAGAGATAGCAGATCTGCTCTCTTGGAGCCCAGCCAGGGATTTTCTATGCCAAGAAGAATCTGGAGCAGAGCCAGACATCTGGCTCCTGGAAGTACAGATCCTTGACTTGGTGTGGTAGCTGTGCAGCAAGGATGTAGCTGAAGCAGAAATACAGTGGCTGGAGATGTTGAGAACATGGTGTAGGACACACATGTCCCTTGGCCTAAGCTGTGGCTACCACATTTAAAATTGATGTAGACATTTGAATAATCGGGAGTAAGTCAGTATCGATCGGAAGTGGTCCGGCAACAGAGTCCTGGGTGGCCAAGGCTCTCTGATACACATTGGGATGAAGGCTGGCCCATGGCCTCCAATCCAACATACCAGCTACTGTTGCTCAAACTACTGAAGAAGTCCATGCTGGTTTCTGATGCAGTGCACTGTGTCAGAATACACAGTGCATTACAGTTTGTTGTATATTTGGCAACAAAATGGGGGGACCAACACAATATTAGGCAGGTGGTCATAATGTTGTGCCTGATCAGTCTATTTAATATCACTAAGTCCTTCCCATGTTGGCATATGCCTGAATCACTGATTCAATTCCAGACCAAGACAATCCTTAGCGCATGTCATTCCCCTCCAGTCTCTCTCCCTGCTTTCCTGTCTCTCTACTGCCAAGTGCATGTCTTTTCTGTAGAACCAATCAATACTATCTGAGGGTAATCCGACCACTAGTTTAATGACTCTGAAAGTGGCCATTTAAAACTTAACGGGCTGTTTGGGCACCACAGCCAACAGCTGTGGGAGCTAAAACAATTAACACCCCCCCCTGGGGACAAGCAGTTTTATAACCACCTGATAGGAGGATGTTACTAACACATAGGGCTAAACTAAACAAAAGGTTTTCCTGCTGCCAAACATAAACCCCATTCCTGGTGCTGAAGAGAGATAAGTAATAATGTTTATATGAGTGGATCTAATCGTAATGAAGCTACAGTTTGTGTAATGTACCCTGGATGTTGGCTCACAGCTGGAGACCATTGCCCCGTCAACCCAGGGGCACATGGCAGATAGCAGAGTTAAACTTCACCATTAACATCTCAACTACCGTGTTTGTTTTGACAGTCCTTGTGGAGTCATTAATGTCAATATCAAAGGCCCCCCGCTGTTCAGACTGCTGGCCTCGGTTTACCACCAGACAACCTGCTCTGACACTGGCTGGCTAGAGGGCGTGAATGCTCTTTTTGCCCTTGTTAAATCTCGACACGGTGTTTTAACGACAGGGTGTTGTCTCAAAGGTTCGTCTCAGGACAGAAGTTAACATGCAAGAAATTCTGAAGAAAAGGATCCCTTAAAAATAACCACAAAAGGTTAGTTTTAGCATACAAAGATTACTATTCTGCAGGCCGTCGACATGTGCAAACCTTTGGACACGGCAGCCCACCTCCCCACCATGTTCACAGCAGGAACAAACTATTTGAGCTACTTCAAAGGGTTGCCTATCTGTCTTGCCACAAAGCAAAAAAATCTTCAAACAGATTATGACATGAAATAAATTGAGTGCTCCATTTTTCTCCAGAATTCAAAGATAAGAGAATCTCTGATAAGATCCTGTAGATGTTTCCACTTTGTACCATCCACATTCTGCAGCCCACTGCCAAACAGACTATTACACCCTCCGCCTGTCTGCTTTTAAGTTGATCCGACTTTACTGTTTTAAATTAAAGATACTCCCACTTCTATTTGTGGATACTGTTTCATAGCATCACAGCAAACAAAGACAACAAATTGAAGCCATGTCTAGATAAAACTAGATTTATGTCTTCAGACCTTTGCAACCTTGGATCCCCCATTGAAGAGATTCAGAGCAGTGACTCACTTCACTTGTTGTGACGACTCAGCTGTGTTTGTATAAAGTGGCTTCAGCACTGACTGCATCCACCATAAACTGTTGTAATTATGTGGTTTCTAAATTAGACAGTTGGGCTTACTCTGACATCAAGTCCTATAGATTTTCATAGTTTGTGCTCTTTGTTCAGCCTGTCTGTGTCATCATTACCATTTCATTACAGTTTCACAGACAGAAGTGCAGTGTCAATGACCCCCTGGTGTTTCACTGGCCTGAGCCTCTTTTGTTGCCTAAGGAGATCTAATTAACACCAACCCAACACAGCAACAGTGAATTGTGAATTTGTTACTTGAATTTGGCTTTGCTAAACATAAAGGCGTAAGAACTGTAAATTACACTGTCTGTGCTGTCAGCTCCAGCCCCTTCTTATCATCACTCTTATAATCGCTTCTATGCTAATTAAATAAAATCACCCATCAAATCTTTTCATTGTCAAACAAAAACAAACAAAGGACAAAGGATAGAGAGGCCAAGTTAATTATGTGATTCAAACAGGGGGAGTGGCATTTTATTTAAGACCTGAGAGATGCTGCAATTAGCTGAGCTAATCGCGTTAGTTACCCCTGTGGCCAGCAAACTGTCTCACTGGTCTACAAGTTGGTCAGTTGTCCAGGCCTGTGAGACCATGTCCACATTAACGCAGACATGTTTAAAAGCAGATTCTTATCTTGTTGTTCCTTTGTTTTCTTTACTGCTACCATTTAAACAACATTTTTAATAGTATGGCCTAAGATTGTGTTAAACTCTCTCCATCTCACACACACAAACTTACCAGCCATGGGGCAGAACCCAAATCGGTGCTCTGAATCATATTCAGTTGTGGTGCCACACCACTTCATGCCGTCTCTGCGTCCATCAGCAGTGCAGTCAGTGTAGTTTTGGCCATTGTAGACGAAGGGGAACTGGCACAGAGCACCATTAGAGTTACCGCCTCGTGTTGCCACAATTGCTATTGGAAGAAAAGAGATCACCATCGCTTTGACTTATGATTTATCAACACCCAAACCCCACCACAACTCCTGTTTATGTACATCTAGGCTAAGCCCAATTACAAACTGATGTGAGAGATATGATGCAGCTGCTCTAATAACACTCATATTCACTCACCATTCTTCTCTGTACAGAAGGAGTACTTCTGGTCAGTCTCAAAGTCAGAGGAGGTGGAACACCACAACTGTCCATCGCTGCGTCCATCAGAGGTACAGGAGTGGTAGGTCTTTCCCTTGGAGACAAAGGGGAACACACAGGGCTGACCTCCAGAGTTGCCACCATACACTGGAGCTGGTCCATCTGGAAAATAGACAAATACATTAACATCACTAATCACATGACAAGAGATTCTCACTTCACCTGCTGAGTTGTGGGTTTATTGTTGCTTCACAGGTTAAGTGAAAACCTCTCTTACCCCACTGTTCACAGCTGACTCCATTGCCAAGACAGGTACAGAGCATCTGCTTGGCTCCCTGGGTCTTGAGCCAGCGCTGGCCAATGAAGTATGACAGTCCTGTTTCTGTGCGACAGGGCCCCTCCTGAGGAAGCTCTGGCACGCCGGCGGGCTGGTAGACCGCAGGCTGGATGTTAGTGATCACACGAGAGCCAGTGCCTAAGGTGTAACATGAGAGACGAGTCGGACATAGAAAAAATGTCAAAAGCATACCATTAACTTCTTAATCCTAAAATCACATCTACGTGACAACTCTAGGGAAAATGTCATGGATTAAGCATTTAGGAAAGACTGTTAAAAGTCACCTAAAATCATCAATCAATGAGTTGTGCTGTATAATACACACAATAAAACACAGTCACGATGAGCATATGTTTCCATCTCACACCCTGTAATCACTTCAAGCCACTTTAAGCACATTTTTCCACTCTCCTGTGCCTCATTCCTCCCTCTTCATCCCCCTGGTCCATGTCTGTGTCTCTCTTTCATGAGGTCATGATCATGAGTTACAAGACTCGTCTTTCTCACTTCAGCACTCAGACACTTGGCATCTGTTATCTCTCCCCCCTCACAGCATCTGTCCCTGGTGTACGTTCTTCTCTCCACACAGAGTGTGAAAGAGGGGGAAAAAGCCAGAGGAGAGACAGGGATGTTATCAGTTCTCACCCAGGCCAGTGGTGTGAAGTGAAGCATGCCTCTCGCACTTCCACTCCCCTCTGCCGTTTCCTGTGCACAGACACTGGAGCAGGTGGCCGCGGGCATCTGTCTTGGTCCAGGTATCTCCAATACGGTAAGAGGACAGAGTGTCCTGGTCGTTACAGCGATCTAGGAGAGTAGAGATACACTGGGATTAATTATAAAGATTGTGGCTTTTTTGCTAAAGGCCTTGAGAGGAATGAGAAAATCAGCAACGGTGCTGTGGGGAGTGACTCCTTCTGGCCACCAGCTGTTTCCATGTTTGCATTTTGGTGACTTTGTGGATAGCTTACTGAACACATGCATGATGGCATTTTATTGATGAGCTCCACTGAGAAAACCTTGCAAGGCCACCCTGAAGAATTGCATGCGACAACAAACCAACAAGGAATAACATTCATTATCATGTGTTACATCAGTCAAAACCATTAAGGATACAAGTAATGCTTCTAATGAGAAACACAACCGGTAAATGTTTCCTGCAGAGGTTGTAGAAATCCTCCCAACACATAACTTTTAGTGTAGTCCTGATAGTGTGGCTGGAAAGTTTATCTGTGAGACATTTCATGAGGATTAAGCGGTACATGTGTATACACGCATGCTCCTTGTTCAAGTACAGCAGGATTTCCTCAGCAGCTAATTTAATTTTCTGCCTGTGACCCAGTTCTTCCTGTTTGTTGCGGACTAGTAGGTAAACACCAAAAGTCTTACAGATAAAGTAGGCTAATGAAGATAAAAATATAGATTTCAGGGTTCCAGACTCTTATGTGGCCCCTAACTTAGAATTTTAAATGCACAAGCAGAAGATTTTGGGGCACACACTGTAAATCGACTTGCACAGCAAATATTCACATTTCCTTTTCATTCATGATACTCACACACATTGGCCTGCCACCTCTAATGACAGATTCTAGATTCTTTGAGTTGCCCTTTCCACGTGTTACCAGTGTTACAATTTGTTTTTGTAAATGTACTGGTTGCACATGCACAAGTAGATGAAAAATTACTTTCACTGTCTAAAATTTCAGGGCAAAATGCCACCATTTAGGGGCAGTCTAGAGCCCTTATTTACTGTAGATATAGATATATAGACATATCTTACTTCTGGAGGTGCATGTGATGCGTCCACTTCCCTCTCCCAAACAGGTGCAGTCCACCACCATCCACCCCTGGTACGGCTTCTCCCACGTCTCTCCGACAACATAGGAAGTTCCCGCTGAGTTGTCGTAGCAACGCTCAGCTGCGAAAACACAAACAAAAAACACACTCAAGCTGTGAATCACTCAAAAATATATCTTGCATATAGTTTGAAAAACGAGTTACTTGTAGGTTTTCCAACTAAAATCTTTTGGGGGAAACAGGTGGTGGCAATTAACGCTTAACGAGCTTCTGCTACAGTTGTTATGATACACACTAGCCTTCAGAAACTCACAATGCTGATACATTTTCAGCTAAGCTAGCACATACATCAACCAGTAGTTATGTAAATATAGCCACGTCTGTCAGTGGCAGGCTTAATGACTCACCGATGGGTTTGCATGTCCACTCTCCTTTGCCGTTACCCAGACAAACGCACTCCAACATGTAGCCTCCTGTTTCATGGGGTCTCCTCCAGGTGTCACCAATCTTATATGATGCCCCATTCTCATGACAGCGGTCTGGGTAGAGAGAGAGAGAAAAAAGGTGATCCAGAGATGACCAGATGACTACATGTGTGTGTATTCACATTAAGAAAGCAAAGGAAAAGAAAAAACACACACTCAGACATTTCTCCCATTATCTAACCGCCCGGCTAACTGCAAACAGCTGCATGGCACCGGTTGTTAATCAGTTGTAGAGAATAGGGAGTATAACCAGTTTACAGGCCTGAGTCTGGCAGATCGGGATATACACATGAAACACACGAGCTGGGCTGTGTGGTCTGGAGTTGGCAGAAAACACACTTACTGGCAATGGTGCAGCTGATCTTGCCCCTCCCAGATCCAATACAGGTACAGTCCCAGATCATGCCATCCTTGGGTCTCTCGTAGGTATCTCCCACAGAGTAGTACAGCTGGTTGATTTTATCGAAGCACTTCTCCTCTGTTATAAAAAAAGAAAAAACTAATGGAAATGGTCTGTCCTACATGTGTTGTGCTAAAGGCAGATGGAACTAGTGGAGACAGACTGATGTGGGGAATGATGCAAAAAGACGTGTGAAAGGCATCAGAAACAAACTCACCTTCGGGTTTGCTTTTACATTTGATGCCAGCGACTCCATGGCAGGTACAGATCAGCGTGCTTCCCAAATACGGCCGCTCCCACTGCTCATTAATGGCATACGTGTTGCCATTCTCCAGACAGCCGTCTGACAGGACAGAGGGGGATGAGGGAAAACCGATGAGACTTTAGTATGAGCTCAATTTTAGCAGCAGGAGGTTTCATAAAAGAAAATACCCCCTGCCTTTGCTTATACTCCAAAACACTCACTGTGCAGGGAAAATGTGTGTATGAGACAGAAAAAAAAACACACACTCCACCCACACACACCCAAAAACCCCATACCTGCTCACTATGTCCTTTTACAAAATGGAAAGACAAACGCAGGCAGTGGAAATTGCTCCAGCAGTAACAAACACTGGTCAGTATTACAGGTTACAAGACAAAGACAAATGTAAACCAAAGTAAGCAAACCCTAAATTAGAATACACATTTTATTGTAGGACAAGACTTCACCCATGTCTGTGAAAGTGAGTGTGGATGTGTTAAGTTGACTTCAAAGGGCCTCCAGGCTGAGTAATAAATCAGCTGCACAGAATGGAGAATAATATCCACTTTTTACTTTCTCTCCCCCACCGGGCTTCTTCTTTGTTCACATCCCATGACTTCACATGCCACACACATCTCTTCTCTAACTTTTTCTCTGTATAGCCCTGATCCTCCTTCACACACGGGTGGATTTAAGGAGATGAGAGAAGTTGTTGGAGATAAACAACTGATCAAACCCAAGACACATTAGCCACATTTTAGCCTTAATTGCTGCTCTGATTGCAAAGAGGCACAGACCACAAGCACAAAAAAAATGTGTCCAGTTTGTTTCCCCATTTTAAAAAACATAAAATGTCAAAATAAAGATTTCTCATCTGGCTACTCCGTACGTAGTCTACAGGAGCTCGCCAGGTGACCTCTGGTGGCCCCGGGGACCTTCTCCTGCTACACTAAAATCACTCCGGTGACTCATAACGAGGACTTACCCTGCGAGACCGAGGAGACGTGATGCTGCTGCGACTGTCTCCGATTCCTGTGCGTCCCTTTGGGCATGCAGTTCACCGCGCTCCCGATGCAGAGCGCAACCAGCACCCTGGCTATGGTGCCGCCGGTCATAGTGCTTGTTGCAAATGCGAGCCTCTCGGTTACTGCAGAGTGTGGTCACAGGTGCCACTTTTTTTTTTGTCCTAATGTCTCAAGGGGACGGAGAGAAGTCGGTTCCAGTGCAACTCTTGTTCGGTGCAGCAGCTCCTGCCTCCCCTTTCTGTCTGTTTGCTCCCCTCTCCGGTCGGCGGCCCCACTGTGCAGGTTACCAGTCTGGGGGGAGTGATTTATCTGGGCATGGCTTTCAGCCGGAGGTGGGAGGTCCCAACAAAGTCACTGACTACTCACGCAGCATGGAGAAGTGAGGACAAACTTTTAGAACATAGAGATGGATAAACGCTCGTTTGAGATCACAAAGCCCTGCTCTGGGATTAGGGGAGACAGGTTACTTTTTGAAAAGAAAAAAAAAACGCGGCTGAGTCCATGCCACCTGCATAACCGAAAAAACAAACTTGAGGGGATATGCTCCCTGTGTAGATTTTAATTGCTCCACCCGGGTAAGGATGTCCAGCCCACCCGCCTATGTTGTAAGATTTAGGATCTTGATGGCCACAGGGGTGCAGCCCTGCTCCCAGCAGCTCTCTCATCCAGGGAGACAACTTAATCCTAGCAGTAAACACTCAGACCTCCTATGATTTTACTATTGCCTTAAGGACACTTAAACAACCATCTCCCCATAGTCTACATTTATTTCAGGTGGTCTCGCAGTGTAAATTACTGGTGGTTGAAAGTGTAGGGTCATGTCAAGACAGATGTATTTTATCCTGTAAACATGTGCCTGATATCACTTGATACTTGGTCCTCCTTCATATCCTGACATGAGTAATCTAGAGCTCTGCTACACCCAAGTACAATCAGATGCTGCATGAGTTTTCATCTTAGAAGAGCAGCTTTGCCGCTGGACAGTGATGTTATGCAGTGGTATCTCGGCCTATCGGTGTTAACACGGTCCTGGTGGTGATCTGCAGGAATTGGGTCACATGGCGTCAGTGTCTGGAAAGCCTCCAGTAGCCTTATAAGTTTCAATGTCTGGAGAGTGTTTATATGTCCAGGGCGGTTATTGAGATGATTCCTCAACTACAAGTGAACTTCTGTAATGTGCGTGTCAAGAGGTCAATTTCTATACTCTTATGGTTGTTCAGTTTATAATGGGGCCTCTCTATCTAAGAGTGTCCTCCTCAGTTGTTCAGTGCTTTGTACAGTACTGTTATGAAGTGGGAATAGCCTGGGCTATTCGAAAAAGTCTATTACATACTTTTTAGTTTGGCAATAGCTCTGTTAAGGGTTCTTTAAATAACTTTTTCTTTGATCTTTTCCTCAACTTTGGTTGCATTTTCTGCTATTATTAATATTATAAACACTGACCACTTTGCAAATGGAAAGCTCCAGTAATCCTCCTGTGTTGTCTCATGACACATTTGTTTCTGCCCTCCATGAGTTGTGACTTCCTTTCCATGTCTTTAGTCATCTCTGGGGGTTGAAACACTCATGCATGACGAGTCCCTGAATTTCTTTTACCCCAACAACTACGGCTTTCTCAAATCTGGTTTTAATCGAATGGATGCATCAGCAAAGTTTTAAAATATAGCTATGTACCCCACAGTGATGATGCACAGCCTTTAGTTGACAATGAAACTGAAAACAAAATCTTCCATACAGATTGAGGATACCTGTTGTTAACAAGTGAAGATTTCGACACAAACTTCATTAGTGAACTGGGAAGTGAAACTCATTTGACGTCATTGCTTCTGATGACTTGCGTTTTTGTATTATATATATCCCAACATCCATCCATTCATCATTTATTCTGCTTGTCTATGCAGAGCCATTGGGGGGTTGAAGGGGCAGTCTCGGCTGACATAGGGTGAGGGCGAGGGCGAGGTTCACCCTGGACAGGTCATTAGCTTTTCACAGAGCCAACATACAGAGACAAACAATGCACACCTACAGGCAATCAGTCTCCGATACACTAACTGTGCATGTCTCTGGATGGTGGGAGGAAGCTGAAGAATCCAGAGAACCAATGCAAACCCAGAAATCCTCCCTGGCCCTGGGATCAAAGCCAAAACCTTCTTGCTGAGGAGTATGGAAAATAATGTTAAAAGCCTGAATATGTTTTTTAAGAGTAAGATGAGATAGACAAACTCAAAACATAAATGCCTCAGAGAGAGGAGAATAGGAGATGATGGACATGCACCGTCATTTACATTAATATGTTGATGTGTTGTTTTAAATCAGTTCACAAAATATATCCCTGGGCAGTGAAATGCCATGAGTTCACCTGCTACAGCCGTAAATCAGATAAATTCAGTCAGTCAGCTAAATCCGGTCAATCAAACCGTGGTTAAATGTGATGGCAGGCTTACAAGCATGTGGATTATTTTATGTATGTCAGGAAATCTGTGGCTTGTAGAAACATTTTGGAGGTGTCAGAGAGATTTTATGTTGGCATCATCTGGCTCTACCATGACATCGATCTGAACAGTTAATTTTATCGCACATTTGCTCCACACAGGAAGACAATTATCTTTTCTTTTTTTCTTTTTTTTTGGTGATATAATAACATGAGGACCCATCTGTTACTTTATGTCCTAATGCATGGGAAATGTGCAGATGGTGTTGGATGGCATGCATACGTATTGTAACACAGACTGCTGGGGATTTTTTTTTCTTTGTTGAAACAGAGACACATACATGAAATACAAACCCACAGATTTCAACATCTATTGTATTCAGTACAGGTCGTGTTATGTGGAAGGGAAAGGACAGACATGCATTCACCCCTGTGATATTGTGTTTTTCTAACAGGATCCAGCTCAGCTCCTGAGCAGAGGAGCTCCACATATGTTTCTAGTTAGAGAGCTACAGTGTAAATGCAATCTGCTTATCCAACTGTCTACATAAGAGATTGTTCTTTCTTTCCTTCTTTCTTTCTTTCCTCCCCTGTTCTCCCTTCAGAGGACTCTCATCCGTATATAAAAGCATGTGAAAAGATGAGGAGGTGAAAAGGGCATCAGATATACAGTATATTCCTTTATCTTGTATTTTTTGTGTTGAACTATTACTCAGGACCGCAAAAAATAGAAAAATTGCTGTAATATTGAGATAGTCATTGCTGTAGTCATTAAAACTGACACTAACGGATGCGCTAACCACCTGATTCATTTCTTCCACTGGGTGGTGGCTTCATTTACTGCTCTTTGCCTCTTTCATCTTTTCATACGTAATGCAAAATTTGTCCAAAAACATGGTCTAAGTTACATTACACATACACAGTTTTTCATCTTTTATATCCTCCTATGTTAGTAGTTCTATCCTGGACATAAATCACTTATGTGTGGTTACCTTTACTAAACCACTTCTGCTATTGCACTGATGGGATGGGTGATGATGACTCTGGAAATCCCAGTTAAAAGTAATTTTCTGGTTGTTGTGCAAGCTAACTGGCTACTGTGGCTTCACGTGTAAACACACTAACATTCTTGTGGGCAAAATTAGTGGTTTTAAGTGAAAATTGGCCATTAAAAGCGAATCACGCAGGGGGCTCACACTGGGAGTTGTGGCAATTATTTCCAGTATGCATGTTTGGGTATCAGATAGCGACAACACCCGAGGCCATAGGAAAAGATGGTCACAAGAGGAGAGGAAAAGGCCCTGCTGTTGAGAGCGTATGAAATGAAGTGTGAATTTGTATTTTTCTCTGCATTAAGCACAAAGACTGCAAAAACTATTTTAGATTATCCATGAAATTACAACCATTCTTGTTGTGGATGTTCAAAATCCTACACAAGAGAAGCAAAGAGGAAGATAAGTTAAAGGGCAAAGGTGCATGAAATAAAGCTATGAAAGAGAGAAAATGGGTTGTATTGCAGAAAATTGAAATAAAAAGAAAAAGTAACACATCAAAACCTCAGGAGAAGGTTTCAGTCTGAGTGGAAGGTTGGAGGGATGAATAATCCTCACAGACGCAGGAGGAAGTAAGGGAAAGTTGAGCTGAGATCATGCAGTGAATGGAGAGTTAAGAAATTTGGGGAGTTGTTGAGGTTTGACGTGTGGAAATCATATTGTGACTTTGTGATTGCATTACACAACACATTCAGAATGATCCTCCTGAGAAAGAGGACACGGGTGAGAAGAGAGTTGACAGCTGCAGAGACTCTGCACAGCTGCTGCACTTTTTCATCCAACTTGCTCTTTCTGAATCCTTCTCCAAATCTTTTCAAATGTTGCCCTTGACTTTTCTTGACGTCTGTGACTCTTTTGCTTTTTCTTCAGGAGCTTCCTCCGTCTCCATCTGTCTTTGTTTACCCCCGTTCTTCAATGAGGCAGGTTGTCTGTGTATATCACTCTTGGCATATCACTGTACCGTCCCAGAGGTGTCTGTCCTTCCTCTTTCTTTGACTGTATATTTTCCATCTTTCTAAACATCTTGTGATCCTGGAACCTCCTCACACATCTTTAATGCTCTGCCATGTCTCTGTCTCCGTGTTCAATGAACTCTGTTTTTTTTCTTTATCTTTGTGTTCTTTCCTTCAAAGTCTGTATGTCAAGACTGATTACAATTATCTGAGCTTGTTTTCAAGAATTTTATGGTCTGTCTGTCACAGCCCAGGGATCAGGTCTATGCAAGGTCACTGGTCATGGTCATAAATCCTGTAGAGATACATGATGCATGGATGATGGAAAACTGAAGCTAGGGGTAAACACTGTCTGGACATGTTCATATATGTTTATCTGTAAATAAACATGTTGTACTATTGTCATTTGTAGACATGTATATCAAAGTTTATGCAAATACCAGTGCTTAAATTACAAATTTTAAGACCTCTGCAGTTTACCTGTTGCTCGGTCAGTAAAGTATCATCACTCATCAAGTTTATGCTGTAAGCTCCCAAATATCCACTGTTTTTTCAAGAGGTTCTCCTCCTCGATTTATGGGTTGATCAGCAGCCTCAGGCTACAACCACACTCATAAGTTTTAATTGTAAAATGACATGTGCAGCGTTACAATGCTGAATTTATTGTTAGCGAAAATATCAAGGTTAAAGGCATAGTTCACCCAAAATTTAAATTTCACTCATTAAAAAATTAAATAAGTATATGTTTTAAGCTTGTTTGTAGCGGAAGCTCCCAGTGTTGCTCTGCCGGAATCTTGTGTGATTTGTGGAGCCGTGAACTGGCTGTCAATGCAAATCGCGCAAGATTTGCACCGACACAGGCAGTGTCAGGCACAGGCAGTTGGACATACAGTGCTGCACGGAGCCCCGCAGTAACTCAGAGAAGGCACGGAGGACTCTGAAACTTCTCCCAAGCCTTAGTCGACATGAGGGTGAGTAGATAATGAGTTGAAATTTGAATTTGAAATTTGAATTTTGGGTGAACTATCCCTTTAACAATGCTTGAATTTCATCCATGTTGCATTTACCACTGGTAGTTGTGACCAATATGATCCAATCAGATTTTGCATCTCCTTTGCCAAAGGTCCCCTCCCATCCATTCAATGCAAGCCTGAAGTTTTAGAGCTAAAATATGTGCACACTGCGTCTTCAAAAGTCTCTGTTAGTTGCTTGAAAACTCCAGACTTGAGTGGGTGCATAAATGTGCAAAAAGCGATGTGTTTTAAAACTCAGATGTGGGAATGTAGGCCCAGGGACAGGGTATACCAACATTTTTGTCCCTGTGAGGCAAAGGGAGGGAATTCCCAACTGGAAGATGGGGGAAAAATGGTGGGGGAGAGGAGATTAAACTGCTGGTTTAACACTCAGTTCTGTCACACCTACACTTCAGCATGATGGTGGAAGTCCTTAAAATGGAGCACAGCTTCTTTGTTCCTGAGTCACCTTTTTCATTCTTTATTTATCTTGCTGTCACTCTACATTACAGGCACTTAATATCCCATTAGAATTTCTTTCGTGCATCTTATTGAAAAAAGCTTGAATTACACAAAATGAAACAAAAACACATCTAATTTCCCTCCCCCCCTGCTTCTCTATCCTCACCCACCTCCTCCTCACCCTCCTCCTCTTCCAACCTCCCTTTCCTCAGGGGAGATGAGGTCACAGTCTGAGGGAAGATGGAGTGATTAGAAGTTCAGACTCCACGTTTTTCATGGGTGGATTAGCTCTGGGTATCTTCAAAAACATCTCAGTATTTGTAACTGTTGGGACCTGCTTTAAAGTGTATCTTAAATCACTGGTGAATAGAGCAGGAGAAATGATTATGTTATAATCCTTCATCCCTTTAGTAACCACTGGAGCAGCTACTGTCGACATTTGTCTCTCACTGTCACAGATGGTCAGTTCACAGAGGTGGCCTGTTAGATGTTATAAGTTTCCCACTTGTGGTTAACCCTCATGCATGAAAACACAGCGCACACTGAGGCAATTGATGTCTTTGTGGACCCATATGCACATTTTACGTAAGCTCACATGTAATGGATATAATTTAGATAGTTTGTGGGCTACATGATGCAAAGCCTGTGGATGTTTGGTTCTCTTGCTTCCATTCAAACGAACTGAAACAATGATAACATACCCCCCCTGGAGATTCTGATTTCTGCCCCCTCTGTGGCTTTAGTCATAGTCATCTGCTGAGGAGACGTGCAGGAAGATTGTTAGAGAGCGTGAGAGCAACATGGCCCTTAACCACCTACAAGACTCTGAGCTGCAGAACACCACAGACACAGTGATTCAGATATATATTGAGTTACTATGGATAACCGGGAAACTTTCAAGTGTGTCATGTACACCTCATGCACCACTTCCCTTCTTGTTTCTAGGGAATGAGTTTTGTTTGGTACTTTTCTTTTTTTCCCCCAGCGTTCAGCTGTTTGTGAAGGTACCACATGTGCTTTCTGAGTCTTCCTCAGTTGGTAAATTGGTCTATGACTAAAATCCCAAACCCAACCCTGTTTTCAGACAAGGTTTGTTGGTTTGGGGGATTTGATTCTGCTCCTGATCATTTTTGTAACTTTCTCCAATTCACGATCTGACAGTCACACGGCATACAGGGATAGGTGTATAGCAGTTCTCTTTTTTCCCCATTCTTCACAGTTCTGCAAATAAGTGTAGACTATATACTGTTCTTTTGTTTTGTTTTTCATTCAGAAACTTAGATGAGCCATCCAAGATCATTTTGACCTAAACTCCAGTTTATTTTTGATTGGTCCCAGTGGTTTGGTCCTGCATTTACATGCTTTCTGTAACATGCAGTAAGCTACATGTATGCCTTATTTACTACAGTACATACACCATCACCTTTTATATACCATATGAACACTGAACACGCTCATCAAAAATGAAACTGGGTCATTTGTGCTGTGCATTCCTACATTCACTAATCTTTTTTTTTTTGTATTTGTATATCACAAATTCTGATCATGCAAATGTTCAATAAAAAAAATGCCAGTGATTGAAACATGACTTTTCAACAGAAAAGTTGAAGTAGTTGCAGTTTCACTATTGTTGAAACACACTTTGTGAATGTTGACTGTGAAAAACTACCACCATAAGATGATACATCTGTGTCTGCTAGCTTCAAAGAAAAACACACAGATGTAAGCTGCATTTAATTGAAAAGCTGATCCATAGACTAAGCAGCTGTGCTCTGAAAGCAAACAGTCTGTTGGAGCAAACTGTGAGTGTTTGGTTATTCAGTTAATATAGCATGGGCTAAACAAACTGAGCAGGCAAAGTGGGTTAAATTTGCTTATTCAGGGTTTATGAATGCATCCTGTTTTATTCTTTCTCGTTTATTCTCATCTCTGCTGCAGCTTCAGACCGTCTTTCTCTCTGTGTGTCTTTCTCAATACCCCACTTTCCTCATTTGTTCCCTATCTCCGCCTCTTCCTTCATCCCATCTCTCCATCACCCTTCACCCCCCCCACCTACGCTCTGTAAACAAACACACAGATGATGTCATCACTGCAACATTTGGTTTATCTCCTGGTGACAGAACATAATACGCTGGGCTGCTGACCCCCACAGGGAGGCAAGCTGGACGGGAGGAAGTTAGGGACACAAGGGGGTATGGTCTGTGTGTGTGTGTGTGTGTGTGTGTGTGTGTGTGTGTGTGTGTGTGTGTGTGTGTGTGTGTGTGTGTGTGTGTGTGTGTGTGTGTGTGTGTGTGTGTGTGTGTGTGTGTGTGTGTGTGTGTGTGTGTGTGTGTGTGTGTGTGTGTGTGTGTGTATTACAGCCAGTACATCTAACAGACAGATGTGAATTGTATTGCGGCACCATATTCTCCACCTACTTGCTCAGCAGCCCTCTGTGGGTCTTTGAACAGACCTATACACAAGCTTTACAGCAGCTACAATTTACATTTTTAAAACTGTGCCTGTTGTGACATGACTGACAGTGATGCTGGTTGCAACGAATTCTAATATACTGTATAGCTTATATAATGACTGCAGTGGAAACCCAAGACCCTTATTGATATGTATCAGACAGGGGTGTTAAGGAAATTGGTATTTTAATATAAATGATATTTTATGTGTTTCATGAAGGTCTAGTGTTTACCAGCACGTTCGACATTTACTGGTTTTGCATGTTAATTCCCATATTATTTTCAGAATTGACTTAAACATTCATCAAACATTCAACAGATTATTTGTATTGATCATGACAGAGCATCAAGTAAATAAGAGCTGCAGTAAGTACACACTATTAAGCATTAGTTAAGCATTAATACTGAATTCTTCATTTATAACACATGAATACTCATTTATGTAGTTTATAAATACAGTTAGTGCTTACCAATGATGAGTAAAACATTTTTAACTGTGTTTATAAACTACATACTAATGAGGATTCATGCGTTATAAATTATTAATTCCATAATGCTTAACTAAAGCTTAATAATGTGTACTAAAGTGTTCCCAGAGCTGCTTACGTGAAACACAGGGTGCATCACAAAACTAAAAGGAAAAGTGAGTATCATTTTCCTTTTTACCCTGCTAATTCACTGATTAATGATCATTACACATGTTTTGCATAGATGGAATAACAAATGTCAGTTGCTGCTTTGGCGTGGTGCTGCTCTTTATGGAGAAACATTATTTTGTATTCAGTATTACACAATTTTGACATTTTCTGTTTGGAAACGTATTTAGTGCTATCACATGTTTGCAGGAATCGCTATAGCAGCTATTTTTAAATGACGTAGTTAGTGTGCATACAAAACTAAGGATGCACAGTACTAAGAATATACTGTATATATATAGAGATAGCTATATATTAAACATAGCCTATATATACAATTTATATATAATTATATATATAATTTTAATGATGCACAGTTTTCAGTTCAGGCCCCAGACTCTGGAAAAACACTTACAATCCCTCTCTGATGGGGCATCACTATATATGGCAGAAGTAGGCTCCTTGTTTTCATAAATCACACAGACTCATGAGTGTGTCTGAAGTTTGGGAACTGGTCTAAAGGACAGAGTGGTTTGTCAGACTGAAAAATGTTGCCATGTACTGATGGTTGAATGGACAAAGTCTTTGGGACTATTTAAAAGATTCATGTGTCCAGACAAAGGCCAGTCTCACCCTGCTGTCCCCCATCTGACCTGGAAATGTTCAACAACCTCATTTGCATTTGCAACAAATGATAAAGACAAAATGTAGCTACATCTTTCTTGGTTGAAATAACTGATTTGAATATCTGTGATATTTTTGGGCTTCCTGACCTTCAAAATAAAATGCACAGTATTTTAACTGGGTAAAATTTGGGGATTTCACAAATGCGTTTGTTGACTTTTTGTCACGACCACATGAAGTAAACATCCCATTTTAGTTACCAAGGAGGAATCAGATTTGGGTTTCCATGGTTACCCCATAACACCAGGGAGGAATTCCAGAGTCAAGATTTGATTGCGGAATAGAAAGTTTCTAGAGGAAAGGGGGAGTGAAGCAGACTGAATGGATGAATAGGAGGAGAGAAAGCGGAAGAATGAGAGAGGCCAAAAAAAGGAGAAAGCACCCTCCATGGCCATCGTGCGCAAATGTGTTTGTTAAAACATCCTCGCAAAAACCGTTACTAAGCACAGAGGGCATGGAAAGTTGGGAGAGCTGGGAAATGATGACTTTACTCAAACGTCTGAGTCATAGTCAGTGGAGTTGTAATTAGAGGTATATAACTACAGATGAAGATGTTTGGGAGCAGCTGCAGTTGTGTGTGTCTTTGCGTATGTGTGCGTCCTGAATGGTACAGTGAGAGGAACCTATTAACATGTATGTCTTTACACTCTGGAGCGGAGTTAAGTATCAGCTGTGTGCTGTAGCACCCTGTGATCAGGGACCAAACGTCGAGGAATATCTTCCTTTCTCATATATCACATGTTTTCCACCCTCCAGCCACAAGGAGAAACAGCTAAAACAGTTAGATGACACAACAGAGCTGGTAAGGACTGACTCTGGTTGCAGTAAGTTGTTGAAGGGAAAGAATGACTGAACCTGATGTGACCCTGCACAGTTTGGGTATAAGGTGAAGAAAGTCAAAACAAATTCTTTGATGCCATTTTTACTGGAGACATAGTTTGGCGGCTCATTGTTACTTTCTTTCAATATTCTCTTTTTTATTTTTTATTTTTTAGTCTAATGTTTCTTGTTTCAAAAATGAAATATCATTCCTCTCCTTTATAGTTAGATGGAGGCAGAACTTTCAAAGACAGATAGGTACATGAGAAAATAAGGGGCATTTTTGTCATAAAGGTATCCTTGTTTAAATTTACTTACCACTTATCCTATAGTCTGGGATGGTATCATGTCATAAGGTTTGCCTGTTTAATGGTTATAAAAATTAATTGCTTTGATTTCTTGTGTTACAGCATAACCTGCATGAGTCAATTTGGTCTTTATGGAAACAGACTGGGAACTACAAACACACACACATAGAGAAAGAAGACAGACTCTAGACACTAGTATTGGAAATACATCAACTGGGCTATTATGAGATGATCACCAGGAGGGAGGGGTGGGGAGAGGAAGTGGTAGTGTGTGTTTGTGCTGAAGTAATCTGTATTAATCCATCTGTGCTTGGTTTTCTGGAAATCTACTTGTGAATGTGATCAAATGTTTGCATGTTATATATACACATATCATCTGTTCTGTATTGAAATATATCCTGACAGTGATATTCCGACTACTCAGTCCTAGTTTCTGTGATGTTCCATTAGAAGATATATTTGTGGCTTCAGGAACCAAAACCATCTCATTGTGGTTTTACATCTATTCTCCACAGGCTTCTCTCTGGAATCATCAGGGTCAGTCAGCCAATTAGAAGAGAGGAGGCTGTGAGCCTCTCTTCTGATAGGCTCACTGGGTCTCATTCATGAAACGTGAGCAGCACGGATTTGTGTGTAAACCCTGAGCAGCGCAAATTTACGTGGATTTCCGCATTCATCAATCTTTTAGTAGTGCTGATTTTTTCGTAGCTACTCACAAAATCTACACCTGCTCCGGACTGTGTGTAGCGCTTGTGTAAATGTAGGAATGCAAATAAATACGGCTTGTCACTGTTGAAAATTACAATTTTAATCTGTATTACTCTCTCTCATGTTCAAAATACGCCGACACCTTTGAAACACGTAATTTAAACATGACAAACAATTAGAAATATTTGGAGAGAGAGACGTTTTAGGGATCGGACACGCACAAACACGTCAAGGCTCCATCTTATGATGATAATAATCTGATATAAAACCGGAAAAAACTTTTTTGTGTTGCTACAGTATACGCAATGTGGACGCACACTTCACCCTACAGTAGCGCAGTCGGCACCGGTTTGGATGGAGCTGTGACAGACGGCTGGTGCTTCTGTAACAATATAACCTGCCTATATAACTTCATGTGTTGATACAACCATGCTCCTCTACAGCTGAGGCTGTGAAGAGCCTCCTCCTCCCGTCGCTGCTGTAGCTCTGTAGTTGTGTGTATTTTTATTTTATTTTTTTTCATGTTTCATATCGAACTATTCTGGCTTTACTTCTTAAACGGTTCTTTAATCAACCAAGGATAGGCCTACTTAATTCACTAAATCTGTTTCTTCCCTCCACGCCTTTGACCTCTGTCCCAGTCACACCACTACTAACAGAAGAGAATTAAATATTTTTTCTGGACTCCACTTCACCCAAAATGACTTTGATCCGTGATCTCTCTTTTTCTCTCTCTCCCTCTTCCCTCGTTTGCGTCATGGCCGCAGGTGAGCAGGTTGCACCTACCTCCTAATATGGTGGTCAGGATCTCCTTATATGGCTATTCATGTATGGAGATCTATGCTAATTGCTGATCACCGGGGGCGTGTTGTTAGTTTACGATGGGTTGGCATTCATGAAGTTACACACGTGTTTACGATCAAATCTGAGTTTCCCGCACCGTTCATGAATCCGGAGTAGAGTTTTAGTAGAGTGAGCTTTTATGTGCAAATCTACACACATATTTACTCATGTTTCATGAATGAGACCCACTGTGTTCTGATAAAACAAATGCCCATCAGATCTTAGGGTCAAACACTCAGAGTAAACAAATACTGTAGGGTTGGATGGTGGGTCCAGGAGGCCCGTAGAAGGAGCATGACTAAAAGTAGTTGTGACATCACAAAATTACAGAAGTCATGTTGGCAGTTTCAGGATACAGGCTGTGCACATTTCTATGTGAACTGACATTTTGATACTTTCACATCTGGATAATGATACCTTCATTTGGTGAAAAAGAAAAAGAGAGAATGAGTGAATCAATTGAGTGAGAACAAAGGGTTATTGGAACACTAGATAAAGTCATAATTAAAGAAAGATTTGAGCATAAATATCATGACAAAGCTTCATCTTCTTGTGCTTGAAAGTCGTTTTAACAGTTTAAATTGCTGTTCACTAAGTATTTACATCGACACCAACACCATGAGAGTAACACACGTGTGTGCACGTGTGTGAGTGTGTGCAGTAAATAGAACAGATCAAGAGAAGGTTTTGGTTTCTTTCATGTCTTTAGCTGGCGCTACGTTATTAGAGGAGCCTCTGTTCCTTTGCTACCTGTCCACTGAACCAGGGCAGATAAATCAGGTCGTTTCTTTTGATGTTGTGCAGTGACCTGCCCCCAAATATCTCCTCCACTATCAGAACAGAAGAGTGACTGTTTAACTGAGGCCAGGCAGCCCACTCTCCTGGAGCTCTTTATTAATCCTTCTGATAATATATGGTGGAGAGAGACAGGAAAATGAGAGGGGACAAATGTCACATCATAGATGGCTCAACTGTAATGATCAAGTGTAGCTTCAAATAGTGATCTTGAGCCAGTGCAGCAGACCAGTTTTGTCTCAGTTAAAAGTATAAGAAATTGAAAACAACAGAGAGACAATTGCAACAAAAATACTTATATCCAGTTCCATTTAAAATGAAATAAATCATGCTAAATTGTACTATAGTGGGTGAAAAAGGAAAAGGGGCCACCCCGCCTGCTTTAAACATTAAGCCAGTTTTGACCAATAAATACACGGGACTGTGTTTCCCCATAGTCCATCTACGTGTGTTGCAACCCTGTTACGTCAAGTAAGTTCAGACATAAAGCCAATTTTAAGCGAAAAAAAAATGTGTTTGTCATTGTTTTCCAGACATTGTGTACATCCCAAAGTTCCCTCTTAAGCAACATAAACTGATTCATTCCCATGTTCTGCTTGTCTTTTCTCACACTCTTGGTTTGGTTTGACTTATGCAGCATTTTTTTTTTTTTTTTTTTTTTTTTTTGCACATTTTGAAATAGATATGCGAGCCATGAATTACCAAATACAATGCACTGAAAAGCAACCACAGCCTTCTGTGATTGCTACACAAAGACAGATGAAATCTACTGAGAAAATGCAGAAAAAGAATTTGACCGATTCCAATGAGATCCAGAACTGAAACAGATAATAGTATGTTTTTCGTTCTACAGTGGCTTGTGATGTTACCTATAGAGCGCTTATTTTTCTATGCAAGATACTGTAAACGTTTTTAACAATCAACACAAGAATGGAGACAATTAAAATAAAAAAAATGTTGAATTGTTTAATTATGGGTCGAGGGAGAAAAAAAACAATGATTCACCACTTGTATTACAATCTAAGGAATTTGCATCACAATTTCCCCACCATAGATGGACATGCAGGCTGTAGCTCTGGATGTTTGTGTGTGTGTGTGTATTTGTGTGTGTGTCTGTACATGGGCATGTGTGCATGCCTCAGGCCTTGCAACATTATCGCTTTGTTTTCTGAAACAACACATCTCCAATGTAAAAAGACAGTGACTCAAAACAAGCTTCTGGCTTTGCCCACCAACTTTGGTTTATTCAAATTACAATGAAAAGAGAAAACCACACACACTGTCTCATCCAAACCCTCATGGTTATCTTTTTACCGTTACAAAACTAGGGGATTAACAAAACATTGTTTCTCCCTGTGCAATTGTATGGTCCTGAAATAACCTGTAATAACACGATGGTGGTTATGCAAACAGTCCCAGTGACTTCCATTTTCAGTCAAAGAAACTGAAAAATGCTCCTAAAACACCACCTATCCATCCATCCATATGCTGTACTGTTTATCCATGCAGAGCTGTGGGGGGCTGGAGCCAATCCCAGCTGACTCTGGGTGAGTGCAGGGTCTACCCTACACAGGCCATCACAAACATGTAACCTCAAACAACCTCTTACACTATAATCCTGACTGGAGTTGCTAATCAGCCTGGTTATTATGCTTGTTTTTGGACTATGGGAGGAAGCCAGAGAATGAGGCACAGGAAGAACATGAAACTCTGCACAGCATGCTTCAAAACAGGAAAAAATGAAAAATAATATACAATGGAGAGCAACTCAGAAAGCCTTCTCCATCGCACATGTGTTTCTGCTGAGATCTTTCTGTAGAGGATCTATGTTGAGAAATAACACGTCCAAAGTGACAGTCTGGATGCCACACTTTGAATCACAACGCTCTTGTGGAAAAGTTGTGACCTGCACAATCACTATGTAATATTACAACATATCACATATGAAACAAATACTCGTAACTTCTTTCTTGATTAAACTGCGCTGCGCTTAACGTGCACTTTTGAAATCACTCCGCACAGCAGCCATGTCTGGAATGTAGTTCCGGCTATGTATTTCTCTCGAAAACAACTCTGTCTCATAATGTTAAATTATTATTTAAAAGCATAGTGAATGTGCAGGTCACAACTTGTCCACGAGAGCATTTTAGAGTTGTTGGATTGTGTATTTGATCAGTTTAATGAGGGACAGGGAACCTGTACCGTTCACCTCTGCCCCGCCGATCTCAAAACAACATGCACCTATAATTACAGGTAATGACTATAGGGATAATGGCACTAGGCAAACTTGCCAAAATGTCGAACTATCCCCTTAAGATTCAAGGAGTTTATTACCAAAATCTCAAAAAGATTCAGGACAGTGTTGTGTGTGTCTCCGGGCTGCTGGCCCTTCCAGTCCCAGCCGTGCACAGAGCTCAGGTGACCCAATCCTTGGAGTTTTCTTCCCTGGAGAGGTGACGAGGTGAGCCACGAGATGTCCGCACGCTCGATCAGTAGGCTGCTACATTGCGTGAGGCTACTTCTCCTGGCCTCTGTTGTTCACCCAGTCCAATCATCCTGGACACTTTTTGAACGTTGTGGTTTCCAATCTCCCTGCTGATTCAGCGTCATGCAGAGAGGTCGCTTGCCTGCCTCTGACACCTCTAAGCCGGACACACCGACCTGCCACAGAGCACCTTCTTTCCCTGTCACCTGCATTGTTACACACTGTGTTCAGTCACATTGGGAGGTTCTCATGATTAAACACAGGAAAGAAACAGAAACGGTGCACAGCAAACAAAGCTCCACAACAATAAAACCACATGAGATGCAGAAAACATGCAGAAATATACATATAAAAGGAAATCTCTGGTGGTGATTGCATGTGTGACAGAAACTGTGCATTCAATCTAACAGAAAAAAATCACAAAGCAAAGGTAGACAATACTGGTGCACAATCTGTCCTTTCCTCACTGCTTTTGGCTCCTGAGAGATGTGGGAACCACAGAGGCTAAACACAAGGGTGAGACTTGGACTGCATGGTGCCATGCTGAAGAAGAGGGTAAGTACAGCAGACACACTCACTGAGACCAGACGAACACATGCTGAAACAGCTATTAATAATATAACTCTTGGTGGTATTTTAAGGAAAGAATTTCCTTTCTCTCACATATCCTGCTTCCATCTTTTCCAGGCCAGATTCCCAGGCTTGCTCACACAGTTTCTCACACAACTTTTCTCACCCTTTTTCTCCCTTTATCAGATGCATTTTAGTAAACATCTCCTTCATGTGACGTGACCCACTGCCTACATACAGTAATCCCTTTCTGTTATGTTTTAATTGTGGTTAGTTTTGTCCTTATTACCTACATTTCAACAACTAACATTGATTTGTAATCTTCCTCTGGCCTGAAACCAGTGGAACCTGCAATATATAATACAGCCATGTTTAAAAGTCTGACTTCAGGGTGTGTAGCTGAATGCACATCCCTATTGAAACTGTCAAACCTGTGCTGACCTTGTAGGCTTTGATATGGCTCGCTTAATGGCTATGATGTTTATACCACATCTGGCACTTCATGCATCTGATATGTTTCAAACAGTCCAGTTTTTTATGGGATTTAAAAACAGCCATGGAGCCACAGAGAAGGACTGCTGTGACTTTTTGTTAGAGACGGACTGAAAATATGTCCAAGTTTTCTGGCAGAGGAGTTTGTGATTTTCTGTCTCCAATTTTTCCATCCCACTCTCACTCTTTTCCTCTCTCTCTTTTCTTTAAAGGCAAAAGCCTGAAGAAATAAATTAAAATGAAAGGAAGACAGTCTGTCTTTTCAAACTCTCTCTGAAAGTCACAGCTGAAATCTCAGCTCAGTCTTTGTCTTTCATTTATGTTTTGGCTGATTTGGTCAGACGACATTGCACTTATAAAATCAGGATTTGACCATAGGTGGTCCAGCCACATTAGTCCTGGTCTTGTTCTTACTTCATATTTTATCGCTTTTCACACTTCCTCTTATTGTTTCTCTTCTTCTTTTAAACTCTGTCTCCACCCTTGCCTATATCCATTATTCACTGTCAACTATTGTCTCTTCCTCTTCTTTTCAATTAGTTTCACCCTCCTCCCAGCACCAATGACCTGAGTTGATCTGAGAACCGCAGTGTTCTCATTCATCCTTCAGCTCAAACCTCTAATCACTCTATCTGCCCCACAGTCTTAGAGTTGATGCTGTACATGTTTTTACACGCTGTGTGTGTGTGTCCACTGCAACTGAATGAAAGCCTCCTATCTCCTCCAAATACATTATGGTCACAGTCAGAGCATGTTGTGTGTGTCATGTGACAGATGACTGCATTTATGCCTCTCTTTATGTCAATATGAATTTGTATTTTTTTGGTCTTTGTGTCTGTGTGTTGTGTGTGTCATCCAGGAAATCATGGGCTGACCATCAGCCATTGAGGAAGATAAATTCTTAATTAGCCCCGATCTGGAGTTGCTAGGCAGAAAACAGATTTCTCCTTTGAGAGTTTGCTAACATCAAAGAGGAACAGATGCGGCTCTAATTTGTCACGTTTCATCTTCTTTCTGCCTTTTAATCTGCTCGTCCCCTCCCCTTTGCTCTCCCTCTCTCTCTCTATTTCCATTCTCTGCTGTTTCTCTCTGCAGATTCATCCTTTCATCTGTAAACAAACAAAGACAAACTGTTTCCGCACCCCAGACATTATGGTAATTGAAACCTAATCTGAATGTGATATCCACCATAATCAGTCAGACAAACCCACAGTTAAAGAACAGTGTGACAGTGAAGGATTCACTTTTTGATTTCTTTAAACATTCTGGCACTTATGTATGGAGAAACAGCACAGATGTTCGTTTGTTTATGTAAACTGAGCTGCAGGACTCTCACATCTGTCAGACAGGCATCACCTGATATGAGCAGAATCCATGTTTTTCTTTAATCTAAGTTTTAAGTGCTGCACGTGTCTACATATCATGTTTCTGTAATAAACTGATGCTACTGTATAAAAAAAAACTAACTTACCACTATGTAGGTTACCAGGTTTTTACAGTAACTGAGCAGATGCACACACGCGTGCACTGACAGTTGCAGCAAGTGTAACCGCCCCTAATGAGCATAATTACACTGACCTAAAATCATCATACAGACCTCATGGGACTGTAACCCGTTTCAGATGGCACAGATACAAAACAGAAATGAGTCAGTTAAAGCCAAGCCAAGCAGGCAACACAAAAGACACGCAGCTCTGTAGTACAACTGAATTTGGCAACTTCTCTGAGCAGGCGGAAAAGAAAGAGAGGAGCAAAAGAAAAGAAAAGAGCGGTGGAGCCAAGTTTGGCTTTCCCCTTGTCACAGGGCAGGAAGTTTGCCAGACTAGCTCTCTGTCCACAATCTGTATATCAGACTCCCTCCTCCTCCTCCTCCTCCTCCTCCTTCTCCTCCTCCCCCCATTGCCCATCATTCACGTCCCTCTTTGCCCCTCTTTTTTCAGACTTCTATCTTATCCTCAGCCACTTCCTCTCCTCTCACCTCCTCCTCCTCCATCTCTTCTCTAATTTCATCTTCCGCCTACCCCCATCTCTCCCTCCTCCATTATCTGCCTTAAGACACAGATAAGGAGTCAGTTACGAAAGACCTGCCAGCTTCACTTATGTTCATGAATATTCTGTTTTCTTCAATGAAAGCTTGCATAGTGTGAAGTATTACGGTTTTGATAACACCAATGGGTGTCATATTCTCTAACATCCTGTCCTTCATTAGTAAAATCATCACAAATTTTCTTTCAGTAATTAAAGCAGAAGTAAGCAATCCGGTTGTTTTGGCTAACTTCCTGTCAGCCGATGGAGTTAGCAGTCCCCGCCCTCGTCCCTAAGTCACCACATTCACGCGCATCCCTTGGCTGCACACACAGAGAGGACCCTTTATGCCGGCCTCTCTCCTCATTGGATAAAGGTTGTAGGATACAAGGAAAGTTTTCTCCTCGGCTTACAGCAGAGCAGAGTGACTGACAGACCCGTGTTTCAGACCAAACACTCTATATAAGTGATTGCTGTCGGAAGATATAACTATTTAAGACTTATATTAACACAAACATTCCGCTTACTTCTGCTTTAAGCAAAGGTGCAAGAACGGCAACCCTACCTCAAGGCATCTGGGAAAAATTGTGAAAAAGAAAGATGAACTGTCATATTTAACAATATAGATTCAAAGAATGAGGTATGATTCAACATTGCATTCAACTACTTAATCACAGTGATACAGCAACTTTGTAGGTTATACTTCCTTCCACATAAGCAACCCCTTTGTTTCAGTCCAACGTGATGTCAGCCAGAATGTGAGAGCCTTCAGAGGGACCTAGATCCAGTCATGGTTCATTTATGATGCTAAAGGCTTTATGAATCATAGCCAGGAATAACAAACCAAAGACTCCCTCGCTGTGTTGTCTTAAAAACTCCCATCCCACTGTGGGTCATTAGAGGGGCTTTTCATATACGTAAGTCTTGTATCAGCACGGACTTGAGTTCACACAAAGTGGAGAGTAGGGGGGTTAGGTAGGCCTATGGAGAGATGAGGAGAGGGGGCGGGGATGGAGTTTGAAGCGAAAGGGGGAAAAAAGTGGATTTAAGATAACTTCACGTCACTCCTAACTAAACACACACATACACAAACTGCCCCTCACCCTAACCTTAACCATTACAGCTGAATACACCAAGTAGTCCTCACCCTCAGACTTTAACGTCTCATAAAGCTGCCAGACCCCACAAGTGTATGGTTCATCTTTGCAATTTCAGATTTTTCAAGAATAATGGTTTAAAAAAAAATGTGTTGAATGCATCAGGTTTTTTAAAATAATGTGTGACAGTTGAGGTGCCTGTCACTATGCGTCCAATTGATGATGCGCCCTGGCTACTTGGCCAATGGGATGTCCCTTTGGGTGACTGGCAAGTGCGCATGACTCTTACCCGGGAGGTGTGGGTTCAATCCCTGCCCCTCTTCACCTTGCCACACATGCAATGGGCAAAAAATTACTTAAATTGTTAGTTTTCAAATATGGTTAAACATGAATTTTCAGCTGGAGGACGATTTGGATTTGGAGTGTTGAAATCAGCAGTCATGAGATTTTCACATGACGGCAGAAAAGGTTCCCTGAAGAGTTTCAGAGATTTTTGTTATAAGAACTGTTTCCTTCTGCATGTATTCATCACTTGTTGTCCTCATGGGTTCTAGGCGTGGTTTTAATATCACTCCCTCTCTGCCTCCACGCTGAAGCAGCTGACTCTACTTTCCTCTGTGCCCTCCGTTCCTCTCCTCTCTGCTTAACCACTGCTGCGCTCTCGCTCTGTCATTTAACCATACCGCACTGGGAAAAGACTCCCATTAGATGAGCCTACCTCTGCTCTGCTCTGCTCTGCCCTTGTGTGTGCGTGTGTTTGTGTGTGTGTCTAATGTGTTTCTCCCAAAGGGAAGGGAGGAGCAAAGTTTTGGATGAGATAGGATGCTCCGCCAACTGAAATGAAGCCAAAAAGACAAGCACACATATAAACACACAAACACACACACACACAAACAAATACAAAGAACACAGAAAATGTAGCTGCCATGTTCAACTTACCAGCTGAAGTTGTCATGCCAACAATCAATTTTATTGACTTTCAGTCACGCCTTGAACTAAAGTATCTGCACCGAAATATGATTTATTTCACAATATTGATATAATTAATATAATATTGGGTATTCAAAGCTTGTAACACAACACTAAGCAGTGTATTAGCAGGGGAAACATTGTTGTAGTGGTTTCAAAAGAAAAGAAATGACAGAGAGATGAGGTATTATTACCAATCATTCAGATGAATTCAGTTTTGACTTCAAGTTAACTGGTTGCTGATCTGGCTAAACTCAAATGAGGGCTGCATTTACAAAACTATGATCATAGTCTACTGAACCAGGATTACTTGTACACTGAATGTTGGCATGTATAAACAGGGGAGTAGAGTCAGATAAGGAGGCCAGGAGGCAGTTAGACATACGAGGCTGTCTCCCTCAGTTGACCTCTGAGCAAATGGCAGCTGTTTTTCAATGAGCTCATAATGGTGGAAGCCCAGTATTTGTCATGTCTGCCTGTATATGTGTGTGTGGGTGTGTGTCTCTGTGTGTGTGCTTGTGTGTAGACCTACCAGAGTGGATTTCTGGGCGGTGAGTCACAGAAAGTGGAGATTGCAGAGTCAGGCAGATACATATCCCAGTGTCCCTGAGCAAAAATACACCCCCTACCTACACACACACACACAGACGCAGGCCAGAAATCACCTCAGTAGCAGATGTTTGACATTAGATGTGTGTGTCTCTGTCTGTGTGTGTGCTACCTCATTTACAGTCAGAGTGTGTCCCTCTGGGAGGATCTAACTTTACTATTACTGTAAAGGTAGAGAAAATGGTTCACTTATTATGATTGTTGATAAAAAATGTCAGGTTACTCTGAGGGTACAGATTCTTGTCATGTGTTGTGTCAAGGACCCGTCCTGTATGTAGATCTCAGTGGACTCTCAACCAATTCATTCCATAAAAACCCCAATAAACAACATTTTGAAAAATATCTATAATCGAGACTGAGTTGAAACCTTGTTTAAAGGAGAATTCTGGCCCCTAAGTCGTTGTCCTGATGGTCACCCAACGCGACTAAAATTGATGCAGGCAAACCAGAGTTACACCATGGCTAGACGGCGCTAGGGATAGCGACAACGCCAACCTACGCCAACCTATCAAATCCTTACGAGACACCACTGAACTCATACAGTGTACAGTATTAAACAGTATAAACTTTGTGTTTTTGCATGTAATCACTCACCTCAGACAGCCTAACTCTGAAGCGTCCTGGAAAGACATTACAGATGCAAATTAGCTTAAAGCTATAATCTGGTACAGTGCATCAAATGGCAACATTTATGTTTGAACTGTACACTGTCCCTTTTAAATAAATTAAACTGAAATTGAATTACTATCTGATCGCAGAGCGCCTGCTCTCCCCGCCACAGAAACAAACACTTTTTCCTTGTTGTGATGATTTCTTTACAAAAATAGAGATCATTTTAGTCGCATTTTTTCTCCCCCCAACACTGGGTGACCATCAGGAAAACGATTTAGGGGTCAAAAAGGGCCGGAATTCTCCTTTAAGGCTAAGACATGTACGGTCAAGGTTCAAAATTTAGGACTTATAGAGAAAAACAGTTGCAGGACCTCTAATCAACTGACATCATCATCATCATTCAGTCAGATTCTGGCCTTTCTCAGATTATACATTATTTCTGATAAACATTAGCATTTCTAATAAATCTGTTATTATCTAGAACTTTTTCATGTCCTGTTGTCAGGCAGTGGAACAGGTAAAAAACACTGACTATGATTCAACATGCAGACTACTGTATATGTTTCCAGAAGCCATTTCCAAGTTGCTGCTGTGCCACTGCTCAAGGCCTCACAACGTTATCTGACAATTCACCAACCACATTAATCAAAGACTCAGACGGTGCTGTGATTTTGGCTGAATGGATGACGGAGTATCTCTCTTATTTTGTCTCACACAGCGTCTGTCTGACTAACAAACAGCTGCTCCACTCTCAGAGTGCTACTGAATCATCCTGCATCAAGCATCAGTGTCTACCAAAGATATCCATCTGAGGTAAGTTGAGACTCTGATTTACCACAGTGATTGAGAAGATAAGTGTGCATCTACTTCCAGTAATCAGTCTGTACAGTAGGAACTGATAGGTACAGTCATTCATTTCATTAGCCACTTTGATTGTTATAGGTTGACGAGTGGGGGTAAATCTCAGCAGACAATGGGTGGAGGTAACATACAATCGTTCACACTCATACTCACCTATGGGCCAGGTTGAGTCACCAGTTAACCTAACCTGTAGAAAACACTTGCAGGCACAGGGAGAATATACAAAGACTCATAAAGATAAAAATGGATGAAGGCTTCTGCCAGTTGTAGGCAATCCAGTGTCAGTTTCCTGTCTCATAATTTATTACATAATTTCATTTCCATCAGTGATGACCGCAGACAGTGCTTTAAAGAGTAGACAGACCGCTGGAAAGTCAGTTTGGAGTATTTACAATAACATCCTCAGTTAAAATTGGCAATGTCATGAGAACTGACATCTGAGCCAAAACAGAAGGACAAGGTGTGTTTTTTACTGTGTGTGTGCGTCTGTGCGTACACTTGTATAGGATATAGGAAGAGATGCAGTACAAACACATAAACAGTGCCTGTGTCTGTGTGAGTTAAAGCAGTGGATCTGTTATTTGACAGTGGACGGTGTACAGCCTTTAGCCAGAGCCTGATATAATCTAGTGAATGTAACTGTGCTGTACTCCTCTGTTGTCCAAAACAGTGTATTGAGCCTCACATGCTGCCATAAGCACAAGCTATTTTATTTTATTTATTTGAATAGGTTACTATGGTGAATGGAGAACAACTTTAACTCAGAAATGTTTTTCCAGCAGAGTAAGATTTTTGTTGTTGTTGTTCTACACCATTGTGTTTGTGGTTACTAAAGATTTCCAACTTCAAGTGGAACAAATAAACCAAAGTGCCAAATAAGATGAGGCAATCAGTAAGTTTTCACAATTGATGTGCTGACATACCGTATATGATTTGTTGACAGTAAGAAAAATGTAAGATAGCACCTGTCTTTAAGATGTTACAATTACAGTATATACATACTTTCCATTGAAGTCATTTCTCATTCATTTTTCTCAGCTTTTATGCCAAGAGGTAAGCGATATTTTTGTGTTAATATAAATCTTAAATAGTTATATCTTCCGACAGCAATCACTTACATAGAGTGTTTTGACCGAAACACGTGTCTCTCAGTCACTCTGCTCTGCTCTGAGCCAAGGAGAAAACTTTTCTCGTATCCTACAAGTTTTATCCAATGAGGAGAGAGAACGGCATGAAGGGCTGTGTGTGCAGCCAAGGGATGCGCCTGAATGTGGTGACGTAGGGACGAGGACCAATAGATCCATGACGAGGGCGGGGGCTGCTAACTCCATCGGCTGACAAGACGTTATGGTGCGTTCAACTCGTGTTTTTCCGACCTGTGAAGTCGTACCAGTTCGATCTGGTACGAGTTCACGGGTCGGAAGTTACGAGTGGCCGTTATAGTGCACTTTCACAGGTAAAACAGGTCGGAAAAACACGAGTGGGTTGCCTGGAACGCAGCATTAGCCAAAACGACCGGATCGCTTACTTCTGCTTTAAACTCCTTGGGAGACAGCAGATATGTGACTAGAACTGAAGTTGGATGTATGAATGTAGATGTGTATCTACTCTGTTATTCAGGTTCATACAAGTTGTATAATTCAGTACATCATAATTAGAAAAAAATACTAGGATGGAAACTCAGCTACAGAGACAGACATAGAGTATGATGTCAGTGCTCTGGTCTGACCAGTCCTGCGGTAGATAGAATCATGGAATCAGAAAAAATAGAAAAGAATCTATTAGTATTCCAGAGCTGCTTTAAGGGACCAACGAAGGGACTCTCTCTCTCTCGATTGATCTCCCAGCTGTGCCACCTATAGCTCACTGGTATTTTGCGCACACACAGTAGTTACAGTACAAACACCATATGTTTAATGCTGTATATTGGGTCTACATGTATGTGTATGTGTCTATTTGAGTATTCCTTCCTGTTTGTTTGTCATCATTCATCCCTGTCTCAGAGCCACTCGTCCATCTGCTCCATCATTACATGACATCATCATACACTGCTAAAGTGTCTGTTAGAACTAAAGAAGGCTCTTCTCTTGTCTTTGTGCATGCAGTCGATATGTCATCAGAACAACCTGCTGATCCAGCCTCTGATTCATGTCAAAGGAACTGTGGACATGAGTGGGTCTGAGCTGCTCGGCTGCCAAGTCAAGTAGTATGAGTGAGCATCAAATGAGTGTTGACAGAAAACCCAGCCAGGTGATCAGAATGAGGGATGATTCACTGTCTGACTTTGCCCTGGAAAGAGGAGAGAGGGGGAGATGGGGATAACAAAAATAATCTGTGTCACAGCCTTTTAGAGAAGATTCTTTCTTCCTCTTGTTTTCTTTCACTAATTTGTCATAAGATTATATTCACCACCCCAATAGAAATACAAAGTATTAATTAGGTGATTCAGATGAATGTGTGCCGTGGTTTCCATATACACTCACCATGTGGCTTATCATTTCACTGCCATAAAACCAGCCAACAGCAATGGCTTTTGTGAAAGGGATGGCTCATTTAGCAATAGCACTTGTGGACAGTAGAGAGAATGCACACACAAGAAGATCGAAACATCCGCACAAGTGAAGTTTTTGGGAGGTTAGGGGGTGTGGCATGGCTCCAACAGCTGGATGAGACAACTCAAAGATCCAAAACCACATCAGTGAGTGCCGTAACCCACATACACACACACTTTACATACAGTATATTACGTATACACACAGATGCATCCCGATATATCCTTAACTTCCATGTTAATACTGATTATCAGTTCAAACCACATTTCTTGGCTTATTAAAACATGCTGTGTCTAGATAATACTATTGCCAGATGCTGATCCACTGTGCAGTGATCACTGAATCCTGAGGCTTGGATCAACACATTTACAGGATTAACAATTACGGTAACAATGCAGTCTTAAATTCAGGAGAATCATATTTTTGTCCTTTAATCAGGCACAGTTTTAGGGAAATAAATCAGGACATTTTAAGAACATCAGTTGTGTAATTACTGATCCACCACTGATGACCACAGACATGCTGTAGAACACACCCTGCCCTGCCCAACGGCTTACTCAAGCCATCTGTGGTGTGTGCGTATGTATACGGTATGGATGCATCTGCAACTTCTGCATAGAAGCAAAGAATGACACCAAGTGAAGCATTTCATCATTTTTGTTAATCTGTGTGCATGCATTTTGATTTTCAACATATTTTAAGGCAATCATCTTGAAGTGGTGCACCATAATAGGTTGTTGAATATAAAATTACTATAGCACTATAAAATGGCTATTTGGTTACAATTTCTTGAAATAATTTACAGCTTTACTTTTCTATGCAATTTAAGCCTAACAAATCTTAGGTTGCTGGATTATAATTTAAGGATATGTACCTTAAAGTCATATGTCCACTGGGTAAGAATAGAGGAAATAACTGGATTGGTTCTGCTCTTGCTGTAGTGACTGTAGTGTAGCCTAGGTCTTTCTTCATTGGTGTTCCACAGGAGTCAATCCTTGACCCTTTATTGTTTTTAAATACGTGCGCCTGTTGGGTCATATCATACACATCACACTATTGATTTATGTCCATTTCTATGCTGACAATGCCATGCTATTCCCAAATGTACATACGTAAGGGGATCTTGGGATCTTAAAAGTTATTAGACACACCACACAGAATCTAGTTCAAGACAAACACAGTTCAGTCTTGTTTACATGGCTCATGAATAATGAAAAATGAAAACTTTCACTTCTCAGCTAGAGCCAATAAGACCTTTATTTGGTTTCTCTTACAAACAATATTAAAATGCAGTTGGTGAGTTTGACTTTAAGCAACATAATAGTGTTGCCTTTCTTGAGCAGACCCTTGACTTCTGACCTTCGTTGGGAGTCACAGAGGTCAGCACAGCATTGCCTGGTTTATTTGTTCAGTTCTCTAAACATCCGTCGCAAATTACTGTGTGTGTATTTGTAAGTCTGTTCAGTTTGTGTGTATGGGTGTAACACTGCTGTCATCACTGTCTTATCATAGATGAGATATAAACACTGCATGTTTTGAAAAGGGTTAAAATAGAGCATTTGTAAGTGCATTCTGTTTGGTTTAGTAGTTTAGTAAATCTAAAAATGTGTGAAAATGTACATTTTTAGATGGTTTCAAATAAACCATTATTCAACAAGTATACCTCTGGTAAGCAAGTGGATGAGCTAAAGAAACAGAGGAACATCAAGTATCTTTCAATTATCTGTATGATAATGTTTAAATTTTAATTATTGATGACAAATGTCTTAATTTTGTATCAAAGCATATAATTTCCAGTGCCTTACAGTTACAAATTATCTCATCTCAGTTCCTGTTTATACAAACTTACTAAGTGTTAATGGAATACACAGCCACAAAGACAAATGATTGTAAGTTTGTTTAGTCTCAGAAGGATGAGTTGAGAAGAGATAAGTATCAAGTCACCCATGTTTATTGGGTGTGTTAATACAGTTAGTGGATTCATGCTTTTGGTCAGAGTCACCACTTAAGCTCCAAATTTAAATGGCACACCATGGTCCATTGTTAGACCGACATCTATCAACTGTAAGTAAACCATTGGTTACTACAGCAAAGTACTTTGCATCTGGACATAAACTTAAAGGTCCTGACCTCATGAGTCACAGGTCCCCACTATAAACTGTCTTAGATGCTAAATTTGATTGAGACACAGCAAAAGTCTTGTGTTCATTAGTCTTCACGCACACAAGGGAGAGAGAGAGCAAAGAGAAGTGTAGGAAAACAAAAATATAGCATGTTAATTAATTAGCTTTGGAAGCATTGTTAGACAGCAACATTTTGTTAGCATTGGATAGAGCCAAGTTGGCTGTTTCCCTTTGTTTCCAGTCTTTGAGTTAACCGTTTGCTGGCTCTCAAGTGGGCAACACCCCACTGCAGCCTCTCCAAAAATATTTGACCATAAGCAGGAGTCACTGTCTGAATGACCATGAGTGTGTCTAACCATAACCACTGACTGGTAGCACTGGCAGTTTTTGTCTTCCTGTACACACGCATGCACACACGCACGCATGCACACACATTAAACAATAGATGAGCACTGAAAGGTAGTGAAATTCTGACCCTTTAATAGAGTATAGTAATAACCAGAGTGTGATGGTCTCATCTTTGCTCTCAAACTGTCTCAATAATTTCTTCTTTCATGTCACATTTCAGTCCATTTCAGTCGATATAAGAATACTGATCGTTGTCTCACTTTCTCTCTGTGGGATAATATTTCAGTGAAAGTCTGAAGAATGATGTCAGCCTTACACGACCTAAAGTGCACATGCATACACACACAAAGGTATAATGAGAAAAAGGTGCAAGCAGCACAATGCCTTTCAGTGGTGCCAGACTATTGGCCCGCTCCTCATTCTGCTCCCCTCCCCCAGCTGTTCCCCCTCTTTTAGCTCCACATCTGTTTCCCAAACTTGGGAAGGGGCCTTGGAGAGAACAATATCTGGGTCATAGTAAACTCTGTCTTTCTGTGTGCAAGTGTCCACACAAGCATGAGTGTGTGTATAGCATATTGTCATCAGTTGTATGAAAACCGGCTCACACTGCGAGGGTAGTGCAGTCGTCCAAATGGGTCAATCAGCATGTACAGTTCAAAACTAAAATGATTCATAAATGTCTTGAGGGAATATCAGGGTGAGAATTTCCATCTGTGTGCTGCAAAAAGCCTGATTCACTGTTCAGAAAATGTACAAATGGAAGTTTAATTTCCAATTTAAAGACTGCACTATACATTATGCACCTGATTGTTATACTTTATTGCAATTGTCATTTTACAGTATAAGCACTGCTACTTTGACACTAAAAAAATGTTAATGGAAAACTATATTCCTCAATAGTACACACCTTTCCTTCAGGAGCAAATGCTGAATATTTGCTTTCCTTTCAGATTTAGAAAAGGATCAAAGGTTTCACCCAGCTGTGAGTCAGAAACCTTGGTATTACTTTTTTCCTCCTTTCACTTTAACCCACTGGAACATGATGATGTGCTTCCACCATGTGGACAAACTGTAAACACAGTGTCAAATGGAGCTAAATGAAAGTGAGCAAATATACTTTATTAGTGACAAGATCAATACCAACAAAAAAAAATAAAAAATAAAAATACATACAAGTTGTAGCCACCAGTTTACATTTGTGTTAAACTATATTTGTCATGTTTAGTATAGACACCAAATATATCTTTGTCCATGCAGAGGGTTTCTTTTTGAGTTGACTGTCTAAGTATATAGGCTACCTGTAATACTTCACCAAAAACAAACACAGCACAAAAAAACATGATTAAACCAGTATCTTAACCTGCAACATTGGTTATTAGGGACTGTATAGAATAAACAAAAAGTGCAACTTACCACTGCGTAATGACTCAAACAACAGGTATTTGAATTTGCCATTGAATGTATGCTGGTATGTTTCAAATTACTTGTGTTTACTTGTGCAGTGTCGAACATTGACTCTTCTTTTAGCCTTTATGTCCTCTTCTCTCTTTCACTGTTATTTCTTGGGATATTTCTCTTTGGCCAGTCTGACAAAGTCCTCACCACTGTCCAGTGACACCAGGCAGTCCTGAAAGAAGGATGGAGACAGAAGAGGAGCATGAAGAGAATGAAATAGGTGAGACTCGCACATGCAGATGGAGGAAAAGAAACACAAGTCAAAACCTATGTGTGTGTGCGTGTCTGTGTATTGTATACCATGACAAAGAGGTATCTGGTCTGGGGTCCTGTTCCAGCGGGGAACAGAGAGGTGTGTTCCAGCAGCTGTTTCAATAGCTCTGTAGATTTGTTATTATGCTCGTGATCTCGACTAAATCGCCTCTGCCTGTTCACACACAGCAAGGCGTCCACCTCACGCTGATAACCTGCAGAGAGACAGCAGTGGAAAGTCAAAGGAGCAGAGGAAAAAGCCATGAGAAAAGAACTGCAGAGTCAGAGTACAGGGAGGTGGAGGAGGCTGATATAAAGTTCAGAATCTCACCTAGCTGCAACAAGATTTTCTTCCATCGAGCTCTGACTTCTCGTCTTGCATAGCGCAAAGTGTGTATGTCAAAATTCAGCTTTTCCCATTCCTATAGGTAAACACACAAACAAAATATAAAAAGATGGAGAGTAAATACTGAATCATAAATTACAACAAAACACCACAAAACTAAGTATAATAGTTTCAAATAGATGTGTTTGCTGTTTACTTTGTAAAAAATGTAGGTAAAAATCATCCAATAGAACCCTGCTGTTATGGTTTGTCCCTTGTTCCCTCTTCATGTCCTGTTTTATTTTGAAGTTCCCTATGTCTTGTCTTCCTGTGGTCACTCTCCTGTGATTACTGTCTCACCTGTGTGTGATTGTCCCACCTGTGTCTCATTTCTCTGGTATGTATTTTACCTCAGGATTTACTGTTGCCCTTTTTTGGTTTGTCCATGTTCCGTGTCGCCTGTGTCTTTTGTGTCCCTGTAAGTCTGATCTTTTTTGTTCCGCTGAACCTGTTTCCTGAGTCTGTCTACATTCTGGGTCCTTCAGAACCCCCACTTTAACACCTGTATGGTCACTTTCAGTTTCTAGTCATTATCAACTGACTAAAGCCACCTCACTTGCATGTGTAGAAACCCAACAGAATTAATAGATGGGTGGGTGTCAGCTCATTTCATACTAAATATTTGCTTGTACAACGTACAGATTTTTATCTGTTGTTCAAAGACACAAAACATGGTTTTACAACAGTTTTTTTTCCCCCTGCCACAGTGAGACTAATGGCAAAAACAAAATGCTTAACAATATGGACATCTTCACTACCTCACTCTGCTTTTCATGTGCAATATTATGATGTGAAATGTTGTTATATACTCTCTGACACATGCAATATCCCCCCATAGCATTTTCCTTATCACTAGTGACAGTTATGCTTACAATGTGTATGTTTATATTTACAATTTATTAATTATATGTTTACTTTGACTTTATTATATAGTTTTCTTCTCTTGAATGATGTTTTAATCACTTTTTAATTATAGACTATGTGCCTTTATAGGTCTTTTAACTTATTACAAGACTCCAACAGAGCCCTGCACATGTGCCTGGACTGTTTGGTTTGAGCACAAATGGCAAATAAAATCTCTTTACTGCTGACATTCATAGTCCACCTTCATGGACTAATCACCAGTGGAAACAGCTTCACAGGCGTGAAAAACCATGTCATGTTCTCTTGTAACTGAATGACACTTTTAAAAACCACATTAAGCTCTGTGCTATTTCACTGCAGACATTTTGACATGTCACAGCATACAATTCAAGTGAGGGAAAATAAAATCAAAATAATAGTCCAATGTCAATGGTGTCAGTAAAACCTGCATGAGCTGAAACTGAGCTAAAAACCTAACACCTGAGCTTTTACTGCTTTGACAAGTCAAAATGTTTTGCTGTTAAAAAGACAAAACTTCACACTCACTGACACTAACTGGTAGAGTTTGGAATGGATTTTAAAATATTTATTTGTGACGATGTGACTGATTGTATCTCAAATTCGTTCCACAATACATTGTGGCTGCATTCACACGTGAACTTAGAGCCGACCACGTGTGGTCAGATCACCTGAGACAAATGTTGACATCTGAACAGGACCTTTTGTATTAAAACATAGTTTAACAACAGTTTTCTCTCTGCTGGCATGTCCTACTTTACTTACTGGGCTATTCTTCCCCAGTGCTTAATGGCCTTTAATGCAGCACATCCATTCATCACTCATTAGTTTGGCCTGATGTTGCAAAGAGACCCTCAGCGGAACAGGGATGGTTCAGTGAATGTTCTGTTTGAATGCGGAGCTGTTGGCCCAAATCACTGTTGAGGAATTCATTTATTAAAACAATGTATTCACTGTGTCCTGCAGCCAGCTACTCTCAACACGAAGAGGGTTCAGACTGTGAGACTGTGAATGTACTCCCTCTGGACTCCCACAGTCATAAAAATAGCAAAGATGTTTTTGGCCACGTCATTACACATTGTGCAGTAAATGAATCAAACAAACCAAGTAGATGTAAATTACTGAGTGACAACTAAAGAGGCATTTTGGAAAATCCCAAATTGGGATATATCAGAGGGATCATCCTGGAGCAAGACCCTCCGTGTCTAATTCAGTCTAACGCTCTAATGTGCAACCCACAGTAAGTTGCTTTGTTTTTTACTTACATCACTGATTAAGTAAAAAAAAAAAAAAAAAAAAAGGGGGGGGTGATGCCTGCATGTGGGTGTCTTTGAGAAAAACAAAAGGATGAAAAGTTTGAAGACCACTTGTAAACACTAAATTTCAGAAAAAGTCATACTGCAGTTATTTATGGCAGATGATTTCAGTTGGAATATGACCCCAACTCACCGTCTAGTTGAAATGGTCTTTTTTTTTTTACATTTTAACTGAAAATGTTAGAGTGTGTGCCAATCACAAACATACTCCTCCTGCAGCACCTGTAATTTGGATATTGCACTTGGTTATATTTTGATTTTGTTAATGATTCAGCCCTTCCAGTTCCTCTGAATGATGCAAACACAGGGCAATGCAGTTTGCCCATGGCACTCTTTAAATCATCTCCAGTGAAATGGGCCTTTGGCTCACTTTCCTTCATTACCCCGAGAAGACCAAGTTAATTACTGCTAATATAATATTTCTAATATTAAGTTATTTTGGAATCTAGGTCATGCTCATTTCCTATGAGTAAACACGAAAAAGACTTAAAGGCCTCTTTGAGAGCCACCTGTGTACAGTATTTCTTCTCCCCTTATTGGATAAATACGTTAGAGAGCTGCGACAGAATTACTTTTTTTACTGAATTACAAGGGGAGCGCTCTGTCTGTACTGTTCCAAGTGTACCCATTTAGAAATGCATTTAATCTTTGTCCAGATCTAAATGTCAGGTCACTGCATGGTTAATTGGTTCAATTACTGATGATTACTGGCTGTGGGAAAACTGTGAACTACAACTACACACAAAAAAGAAGCATCAAGTCTGGGAGAATATGGATAAAGACAAGCTGACAGGTTAAAATATTAAATAGCTGTAAAGTGACATTATTAGTTAAAATAAAATATCTTAAATTGCAATGGCAAGTGTAAATATCTAATTTGCTGCACTATAGCATTTTGAGCACCCCATCATTATTCCATGTACTATACAGTTGTATATGTACACTATACAGTACATTAGGCTATATCTCTTATGATACTGCCTGCTGGTATGCATTGCAAATTAATGTGTTTTTATTATGAGACATATAACTAGATTAAAAAAAAAATTATTAAATGTTTATTTTGAACAATCACCTATTTTATATGACACAAATTATGTGTCATACACCTATTCATACCCTAACCCTAACACGAGTGTTAATCCCTCTTACTCTGTCTTTTGTGCTCCTCGTATCGTACAGAACAACAACAACAACATCACACTTTGCCTCACCTCTGTGGCCTTGTCAGCCTGATCTCTCATGCTGATAAAGGCCTGCAGCTCTCTGTCCGATCCTCGTCTGATGGCAGAGTCATGGGCTGTGTGTGTGCTGCTGGCCCATGGATTAGCAGTGCCCCTTTGGCCCTGCCTGTTCCTCCACGAGCTGCTTTTTGAAGGCTGCGGCCCAAAGAGACTTTCCCGTTCTGTGTCGCTGTCACTGGACTCACTGGACATCAGCTCCGGTCGTCTGGGAGCTGCAGTGGTTTGCATGCTGAGGAGAGAGACAGACCAATCAAAATGAAGTCTGGACCCTCAGATTTGTCATTTGTCAGGTGTTTTGCTCACCGTAAAATGGCGTTCTTCTCCTCTCTGTTGTGTTTCAGGTAGAAGTGACAGCAGCAGCTGGTGAGGTACGCACCCATTGGTCCTTGTAAACGTTTCCAACAATAGAATTCTAGCCTTTCTGGTGTAATCCTACAACAGTCACACCTCCTGCCACAGATTTCCAGAATCTTCGGGAAACCTGAATATTTCTAAGCTGACGGGTCCTCATTTGCAAACGTCCGGAAAGCAGAAATCCAGGCAACATACTAACTTGTTATGTCTCATCCTCCTCTCTCCTTGGCTCTCCTGGCCCTAAATGAGAGCCGTCTGTCAATTACATTATCCACGTGAGTCCAAACAGGGACACAACAACAACACACACACACACACACAGGGCAGTTGAGGGATGAATGGCACATTTGTTCAGCAGCTCCTGATAGTGCAGAATGCAGTGGCAGAGGCATAACTTTCTTAACACACGCGCAAATCAGGGCTGGTAGCATCATGTAGTCTCTGTTGATCGTCTGTGTTCATGTGCACCAGAGGAGAAGGAATGAACTGTCTTGATAAGATTAACACATTTAAAAAAAAGCAAAGCAGTTCTGCTTGTTATGTAACTTTAATGACATTTCATAAATGTTAATATATAACTGATTCACCATAATCCCCCTCATAGTTGTTATGTTTTTACCTCTGGTGTGGACTTGATTGTAAAGATAACCGGTAATGACTTTTTTTGTCCACATAGCAACAGCCTGTCCAAACAAAATGTACTTGTAGCGCTGCTGGAGGTGAGAGCAGTGTCGGTGCTGCAGGGGCAGGTGCAACAGGTTGAAGACCGAGCAGCTCGTCCAAGGAAGGAAACTGACAGAGAGGTCAAAGTGAGAAGGAGCAAATGAAGATGACATTTAGATATTGGCTGCTGGGTTTGTTCCTGCTGATAAACAGTGACTTACAGACTCCTCAGGGGTGAGTTGTGTCGTGTTTACAATTAAAGTGTGTTGTCTTCAATGGTTTGCCATTTGCTGTACGGGTGTGCAAATGTATTTATACATATATTTGTACTTTCCTGTTCTTGGATGTTTTGTTTTCTCGAGTATTTGAGTAATCTCGACATACCGTGTGTAATCACACCTATTTTTTTTCATACTGTTATTTCTATTGATGTGGTAATCCATTGCATCATTGCTGTCTATATTCTGGCTGTACACAATTTTGAGAATTAAGAATATTAATTTAAAAAAAAGAATTGGGGCGGCAGTGGCTCAGGTGGTAAAGCGGGTCGTCCAATGATCAGAGGGTTGGCGGTTCGAATCCAGCTCTGTCCCGGTTGCTGCCGTAGTGTCCTTGGGCAAGACACCTTACCCACCTTGCTCCTGATGGGTCGTGGTTAGCACCTTGCATGGCAGCTTCCGCCATCAGTGTGTGAATGGGTGAATGTGATGTATGATATACTGTAAAGCGCTTTGGGTATCGTTTCCGATGGAAAAGCGCTATATAAAATACAGACCATTTACCAATTGCCAATCGCATGAAGTATATCACACTGAAATGTTTTTCTTAGTTATTCTACAGTTTTTGTTTTAGTGTGTGATACCCAGGTGTAACTCAAATCTTCACTGTAATCTAAAGTATTGACATGTTGGAGGTTATATTTCTTTAATTATACTGAAAAGCATATATAATTAATTCATTGTTTACCTTTACAGTTTCACTGAGGGTTTGCAATCAACAGGGAGCTATGATTACACCAAATATCACCCCATGGATGAGGTAAAGCTCTCTCACTGTCAGACAATCTTCAGGGAATACTTTCCTATAAATAAACATTTTCCTTGATGCATCACAATCCTTGTTCTTCTTTTTAAATATTCACTTTGATCTGTGTACAGTAGAGACAGGCCTTGTCCAGAGAGAGCTATGAACAGCAATACATAAATGAATCATCATTCTGATTAAACTGCACCACAGGTCTACAAGTGGATGGAGGATGTGGAGCGAGGCGACCCAGAGCTGGTCTCCTCTGCTGTGTATGGACAAACCTTTGAAGAGCGAAACATCACGCTGCTGAAGGTGAACTTTATCTTTCACCACCCGGCTTTGTCAACTTTAGAAAATGGGACATTTTAATCAGAGCAGAGACGGGTGTTTTTTTAATATTTACTTTCACTTACCTTGCATCACCTGCCTCCATCTGAATTATTTATTCTCAGCATTTCCAAAAAAATGACCCTCATTCACCCAGACTGGCTTGTGTTGTGTGTCTCCTCCAGCTGGGGCTGAAGAGCCCAGAGGGCAGAGAGAAGAAGGTGATCTGGATGGACTGTGGTATCCACGCTCGAGAGTGGATCGCCCCCGCCTTCTGCCAGTGGTTTGTTAAAGAGGTGTGTGCGCACAGACATCAGTTCAATTAGTGACACATGCACTCAAACAAGTTCATGATGATGCATAAGTGTTGAAATTTTGTTCAGATTGTGCACTCGTATAAAACCAACAAGAAGCTGGAACAGATGCTGCAGAACCTGGACATCTATGTTACTCCTGTAATTAACGTGGATGGATATGTATTCACCTGGGTCAACAACGACGTGAGTTCTTCTTTTTCATTCTCGTGAATTCAGCAAATAGGACTGTGAGTCACTGGTTTATTGTTTTACAACTGAGTGACTATGGCCTATCCTGCATCTGCTAAGTGAGAACAGCACATTGATTCAGCTGCAGTTAGGGCTGTAAATGAGTGACAACAACACTGCACATGCAGACTCACAGAAGCCGACCTGTGTGTTGTTTTCATGAAGACTCGTCTGTGGAGAAAGTCTCGTTCCCTCCCTCCCCAAGGTAGTGACTGTTACGGCGTCGACCTCAACAGAAACTTTAATGCCAACTGGGGAAGTGAGTTACATACTTTTTCTCAAAGTAAAATGTGTCTGATAACACAAATGATAAAAAAAATAAAATAAAATAAACATGTGACATCACATTAAAGTAAAACAAGGTGCTCAGGATTTAAACATTCCTCCCTTTGACAATAGTAGAAAACACACATATTTCAAACATGTAATGAGTGCTGATGTGCTTTATTGTTCCTCTCCTCAGCGGTAGGCGTGTCATTTGATGCTTGTGAAAACAACTACTGTGGGAAATCAGCAGGGTCGGAGCCAGAGGCTAAAGCTGTGATGGACTTTGTTGGTAATTATCTGTCCTAATGAAACAGTATTACTGTAAAAACAATTAGCAGTTCTTTGTGTGTCATAGATTACATTAAATTCAACTTTTCACTTAGTGGTTCAACCTTTGAGAGGTTTATGTTCACGTTCTTATAACATCAGTATTTTTGTCTGTGTCCTTTAGGGGAGATGGCTGACCGGATCCTGTGTTTCCTCACCATCCACTCTGCTGGACAACTTATACTGCTGCCATACGGCCACCCTGAGATCTCTGCACCCAACTACAATGAGCTGGTGTGTGTGTGTGTGTGTGTGTGTGTGTGTTTGTGTGAGTGATATTAAATGTGTGAGGCTGACTGGCAGACGGAGGGGCGTGCGTGCGTGCGTGCGTGCATGTGTGCAGTAATGGACCTTTAGCTGAGAGATAAACGCATTATGTGTGAACTGTGCAGGTTGCAGTGGGCCAGGCAGCAGCAGTGGAGATGAAGAAGGTGCATGGGATGAACTACACTGTGGGAACATCTCCACAAATCCTTTGTGAGACTCACATACACACAAACACACACTGACTTGGCCTGCTCCTCCATGCCCTGCCCGTCTTAAATAGTACATGGTCTGATACAGTAAGTCACACTAATGAGCAACTTTGATAAAAAAAGAATGAACAGTCAGGCAACTCGGACCACATTTTAAATTTCACATTAGCAAATTATCTCATCTCATACTGTATCTTAGGTGTTGTGGGCTTGTATCTTATGTTTCTCATATATCTTTCTTCCTCTTACACAATACAGTTGAACAAATTGAAGAAAGATAATTCTGAACATTTTCTTTAAAAGGACATAAATTGGTGTTTCATCCGCATCTGTCTCTGTGCCTCTGTCACCATCAGATCCAAACTCAGGTTCAAGTCGTGACTGGGCTCGCCTCATTGGAATACCATTCTCCTATACCTTTGAGCTGAGGGACAAAGGTGAGCTGGACTTCAGCAACATCATGTATCCGTAGAGTCATCAGCCTGATGTAATGCACTGACTTTCATGTTCCTTGATGATCCTCCAGGTGAGTTCAGCCACTTGCTGCCAGAGGATCAGATACAGCCGGCCTGTGAGGAGGCGTACGCAGGAGCTCTCTCCATCATCACACATGCCCATGACAAGGCTTTCACCAACGCTGCTATCACCACGGTGATGGGCTTTGCATCAGCCTCTGGGGTTGCTATGACGATTTGGAGCATTCTTCTGACAGTGTTACTCACTGGAGGGGTCTCAGTGTAAGACGGTGAAATCCTCAGTCAAACAATGATGAGTCGTCTCAGAAAAGCCAAAGGTGATCACTGAGCTTTCAAAAGATATATTTATACAGTCTGTAATTGGATGTATTTTCCCGAATTTTCCCTTATTACTTTATTAGAAATGTGATGGTGATATTGTACACAATTTGAACAGCAGGGGGCAGCCTTGCTTTATTTTTACATACACTCAAATCCCATCCATGTGGGGCTTCTGTCAGCTCGATGTATGATGTTTCATTAACTTAATTTCCTTTATCTGAGCCACATGGCTGATTAAGTTAGCATACATTTCAGTCTCCACCTTCATGTGCATCGTCTTGTTTTATCGTCACATCTCATTCTCATTATCTTCAGCACCACAAAAAAAACCACACACATCACATGATGTGAAGGTAATAGACATTAATGAGAACTTTAGGTTTATGGGGGCTGGAGGTTTATCTGTGTTAGATTTAGACTCTATAAACATTTACATTCTCAGCATCCAGGAAGTTCACTCTTCTCTCTTAGACAAACTTGTAAACCGTGGTTCTTGAATAAATGCATCTGTTGAAAAAAATCATTATCACTGCTAATAAACAGTTATGTTGGTACTGTACTGGGATCAGCCAGTGGCTATATGAAAATGTGTCAATATATTGTCAAGTAAAATTATTGGTTAAGTGTTAGCTATTGGGTTCTCCCCAGATTTTCCAGGTCCAGCTTCCTCCCACAGTCCAAAATCATGCACACTAACTCTATATGGCCCGTAGTGTGTGTGGATGTGAGTGTCCGTGTATTGTTGTTTATGTGGCCCTGCGATGGACCGGCAACCTGTCCAGCCCTCGCCCCATGTCGGTTGGGATTGGCTAAAGCCCGCCCTGTGACCCTGAACATATAGACAGTACAGACAGTAAATAGATGGATGTATTGCATTGATAAACATAATGTGGTGGAACTTCATGTTCCTTCACTTGCTGTTCATCAATTTGCAATTTCTGAATCTTGATCACCCAGTCCCCCATCTGGAAAAAGACTCAATTTTTGAAGGCAGCTGCTTCAAGCTTGAAATTAATTTTCAGGTGGTATTTCAGAATGTTGATTTATTTATTTTTTTACACACATGTTCATGTTGGCACGATGGTACGCCAGTCATGTCTAAGGGGGGATTTTTCATGTTTGTGTCCCCTGATGATGTAAAAATCACAAACCACAGACCTCAGATCACTGAGGTCATTCATGTCGTTGTTAGAACCTGGACTTTCTCCGCTAGAGGTTTTGCTACATTTCTCACATTGCACATTTTCTGCACTGGAGGGCGTTGGCTTTCCTCCGACATTCTCTCACCGAGTTTGAATTTTTTTTTATGTCTATTTGGGAAAAAGTGTCAAGAGGTGGGTTTCTGTTGAGAACTTTAGATACACAGTTTTCCCTCAACCTATGTCCTCTCTCACTCACCCTCTCTTTCTCCCGGAGATTTATATTTCCAGAGTGTATTCCCCCCTGCTACCTCAATGACTGCCAGACCACCAGTTATACAGACAGACACACACACACACACACTTGGCCATTGACAATGTGACATTGACATACTGCAGTTGAATACCTTATGTGAGGGTGAGTGATGGACTAGTCGCACTGATGGCTGCTCCCTAAAAGTGTGTGTGTGTGTGGGATTGAGCAGCAGTGGAAATAGAATTATATTCCAGCTCACATGAAACCTCAACAGAACAGAAAGACGGGTCAAACACCAGGGGACTAAGAGAATAATAAGCAGGAAAACTGACACACACATATAGACACACACACACACTCATGTGTAGGCCTTAGGGGGAAAAGCTATTCGCTGCTCCATCACTTACACTCCTAAAAGACACTCACACAGACTCGGTGAAGCAGAGCAGAGCTTCCTGACATACACACACACACACATGAACATAAGAGCTGGGCAGGGATTCAGAGACACAGATTGAAGGTGATAATAATTCACAGTGAAGTCTGGCTGGTTTAGTTATCATCAGCTCATCCATCTACATGTGTGTGTGTCTGTGTGGTTTAGCACTCATCAAGGTAGCAGGGGGGGAAATACACTATGGACATATAAATCACAAGAGAAAGAGAGACAGGACCAAAAAAAGTCAAGGAAGAGGTGAATGAAGATGTCACTGAGAGGACTAAGTGAGGTGCACAGGATGGCAATAAAAAGATGTAGAGCACAGTGTGTCATTCAGAAAACCAAACCTCAAGGTTCTTTTCTTCTGAGTTATGAGCAGTAGCGTCTGTGTCTAATGCAATGCCTGTAAGCAAACTTTAGGATATAGGCTAATGTGTAAAATAGAAATACTCCATAAGGGGCCCTATTACGGAAACTCCTTAACTTGAAGATAGTTGTGAGGCCATGACTCAGGAAAAAAAGATGGTTTCTAATGTTCCTAAGATCGTAATATACCCAGGGGGCAAAGCAAAAAAACGGACACGGAGCGTTGTAAAAGGTTTGACACCAGAAATGATATGTAGGAACTTCAAGGATTAAAACCTGGGTGGACAACCCGGTCAACTAGCTACTGGAAAGCTACAGGGGGCCAAAACCCCTTTCTTGGGTCATTTTGCTGGCGAAATGATGTAAATGCAAATATTTAGGTACTACAATGGCATAAATAGTCATACAACTATAAAATTTGGCAGAGAGTATCTTGACACATAGGGGAGGCATGAAAAAAAGATTCTGGGGTTTGTTGCAACTCAATTTTAAGATATTACCCTCAACATCCCAATAAAGACCAAAAAAAAGTACTGTTCGCCTGACAAATTCTCATGAAAATTATTATTTTTCAGCACTTTATGGAGAATATCTATGCTTATACAGAAAATTTCCTTAATTCATAAGCTTCCATTTGAGTTCAAGATAGCCTTTCTACTAGCTACTGGAAAGCTACAGGCTGTCTCCAAACAATGCAACACCTATTGTGAAAAACTACTTGTTAACTGGCCTGATCAGAAACCATTATTTCTGGTCTCCCCAAAGTGAACAGATAGATAGAGAAGACCGTTGGCCACAGCAAGTGGGGCTTTTGAGATAGAAAGGCTATCTTGGTCTCAAATGGAAGCTTATGAATTAAGGAAGTTTTCTATATACATGTTAAGCATAGATATTCTCCATAAAGTGCTGAAAAATAATAATTTTCATGAGGATTTGTCAGGCGAACAGTGCTTTTTGTTGGTCTTTTTTGGGATGTTGAGGGTGATATCTTAAAATTGAGTTGCAACAAACCCCAGAATCTTTTTTTCATGCCTCACCCTATGTGTCAAGATACTCTCTGCCAAATATTATAGTTGTATGACTATTTATGCCATTGTAGTACCTAAATATTTGCATTTACATCATTTCGCCAGCAAAATGACCCAAGAAAGGGGTTTTGGCCCCCTGTAGCTTTCCAGCAGCTAGTTGACCGGGTTGTCCACCCAGGTTTTAATCCTTTAAGTTCCTACATATCATTTTTGGTGTCAAACCTTTTACAACGCTCCGTGTCCGTTTTTCAAAAAACTGGGATTTTGCCCCCTGGGTAATATGAATTTATGGAATCCAAAATCTTATAAAAACTATCACAACTCATAACGCTGTTAACCACTTGACTGAATTAATCTGTGCTGTTGTTCCTCTGTTGATTTTACACAACAGAATTTGTTTTCAGTGTGAAACTGTAACAATGTGTAACAATCTGATGACAGAACGTCCATTACTACAGCTAGGTTACCCGGTGCCATGGACTGAGAGTCAGCTGAGCATTTCTAACCGTCCTTGGAGAGGCCGACACGGCAACATGAGGTTCTCTCCTGGCTGTGGTGCAACCGATGAGTGCACTTTACTGTCCCGACTTTTTTTTTTTTTTTGCTGAAAGAGATTTTCCGAGTGAAGTGGCCATTTTTTTGAACATTTCTATGAGAAAACTAATGGGTTACAAAAATACCTGAGTGAGCTAATGAAAGCATTGGTTGCTAGGTAACAGATTTGTTCGTTGATAGCTGATGTTGGATTGATTATTCAGGATTGCTTAACCTTAGATAAGATGAAGTAAGACAAGCTAGGATTTCTATAGTTACTTAAAGGGATAGTTCAGCTTTTTTGAAGTGGGGATATACGAGGTACAGATGGCCATTAAGTTTAATATCTGCAGTAGAAAGTTCTCTCTTGGATCAGCGGTGTGTGGAAGAGGCAGATTCCCTTTAAGGATCCTTTTAAGATTTACTTAAAACCAAATTGGGAAACAGTTTGTACTGTTCTGACTGAACTGAAGAACTTGTGAAATAGACCCAGCCAGAGGGATAAAGCCATGGCAAACAAAGAATAGACATTTAACAAAGTTTTGTGGACACTCAGTGATTTATAAAGTAGTGTGCATGTAGATATGTGTGAAAAATGAAAAAAAAAAAAAAAGGTTTTAGGGAGGTATAAATTCCCTAAGTGCTGATCCAGTTCACCATGTTGAAATTCAGAAGTGATCTTTTCTAAGTGCTTTAAAAATTCAGCCCAGCCTTTATTGAAACAATGATTCAATAGGGTACAAAAAGTGAGTTTTTTTTTTTTTTATCCATTTTTATTTCTCTTTTGTCATGACAGAGACTCATTAAATCAAACCGGTGCAATCATATTGTTGGGACCCTCGAGCAATTGTCTCAGATCGATAAGGAACAAGTCGCCAAGGGACTTCTGACACTGACCACCCTGTCTCTGTGTCTGACACGGATTTCAGTGCAATCACTTGAAAAGAAAAGATGGACAGTGGATAGTTTCACAGGATCCACGGTGGCTTATTGTGATAGATTTTGATGGGACATTTCCTGTAATATTTCAACAATAGAGACCTTGTTGAAAAGTTAATTACAGCAAAGCTAAAGGAAATGATAGTAATATGTTTACTCAGGCTTAAGTGTGTATTTTTAGGGTGAGACAATACATATAAACTCTCTCAAACTCTGTGTGAATCCCCCGGGAGGCAGCCAAGGTTCAACTTCCAGACGTTCTGGGCTAAAAGAGAAAAAAAAATCTTGTTTTTGTTTCTGCAAGTGCTGAGATTATTACGAGAACAACCTCTAATTTGTCTGCTGTTTTATTTTACATGGCTGCAAATGGGCGAAGACCTTTGGTGCTGCTGTCTTTTCAACACTATCTAAGATGATATCCCCAATACTATGTTTCACCGCTGATGTATTCTCGTGCAGGGTGTCACGGGGCTCTTGAGCTCCTTTTGAAACACGTGTTCACGTGCGCCACACACATTCAGATGATGAATAGTGGTGTGTGAGAGAGGGCTGTGGGCTGTGGACCCATGACACATCTTTACCACATACTTTTATTGCTAATCAATATAGATGACACCATTTTTTTACACACTGTCACTGACGATCAATGGGAATTATGCCATGCTTTTTACCTGTCACCGGTAATCAATGAGGGTGGCACCATCATTTGCATCTCCTGATCATTAAACCTGGTAATCAATGACAATGTTGGCTGGGGATGACACATGATCTTCATATGAGCGGTCTGTGATGATCGGTAGGCGTGTGTGTGTGTGTGAGAGTGATATATTAGAGAATGTACATGTGTGAAGCTGACTGGCAAACAGACAGACAGACAGAGGGAGGGAGGGAAGCCGTGAAAACAAAAGCACAGACAAAAGGTGGCTGGAAAGAATTTGACACCAGAGACACAAAGCTCAGGAAACAGAGCGGCCATATTTCCAATCATCATTAGGTCAGGGCTGTCAAGAGACTAGACAACACAACCTCCCTCCCTTCCTTCCTTCCTTCCTTCCTTTACCCCTTTCTTCCTCTCTCCTTGATTGTTTAGGTGCTCGCAATGCACAAAAGGTGCAATCCAACATCAGAGATAATAATCGGAATCAAATGTGGTGGATCCACATCCACACCTGCCATAATTTAATTTTGGCTTACAGGGGGGGCAGTGCGCCAAAAAACACCATTCAGTATCATCAGCAGTGATGCCTTACAACTGTAAGTCCAGTATCGGCTCTCTCTTTAGTTCTGCTGTCTCTCTCCTAACTCCTAAAGACAGTGAGCTACCATGAAAAGCACTGGTATTACCGTCGGTAATAATTTGATGACCAGTAGCTGCGTCCAAGCACACTTGTGGACAACAGACCACCATTACAATCCAGTAATTTCCAACCTCCTCAGCCAAAGCTGTCACACCATCCTCGGCGCCGGTGGCTGACTGGAAATTTCAATTTTGCCCGAAAGAAATATTTGTCATAGCAGCTTCAGGCGCCACCATCACCACCAGAGACTCACTAGCTTTGTCTGTTTGGTGCAGAACTGCTACAATACCAGTTTTAGTTTGTTTTTGTGTTTTTTTTTTTCATCTTAGGAGAAACTGCTGGGAAAAAAAGTTGGTTAGGTTGGAGACAATTAATCAAATTAGTGAATTAGATCAATTGATCGGACCAAATTTAAAGCCCCAGTACAGACTTTTCATTTAGTGTTGATTTTGGCGGCCCATGTGGACGAAAGCGGTGGTGTTTTGCCGGAATGAAGACTACATTTCCCATTGTCATGAAGACGTTTGTCTGGCCGGCGCGTGTAGATCTGTTTTGGAAACATCGGAAAGTAATGTATCTATTTGTATCGTTTCGTCAGTGGTCCGACCCAACCATGCCTTCCAGAGGTATAGAATTAGACTACTTAGAAATAGCGTATCTTCACACTGATGGGCTCATTTGCTGTTGTAGGTAACAGAGACACATCAGCAGAAACCTGAGACTTTTGCGTATCCAGTTAAAAGCTCCGTACCGGGGCTTTAACAGAATATTTAAACTTTTAAAAATGTATTTTTCTTTCCTTGGCCCACTCTTTGTTTCTTGTGAATATGCTTGTGCACCCGCATGTATTTGTGTCTCTTCTGCCACTATGTGATGCACATGGTAATAATTTGCTGATAATGTGATTTCAGAAGTGGAGTGAGTCACTCCGTGTGCAGGGTGGAAGAGGATATAGTACTGTTGTGCAGACATGGAGGTGTGGTGCTCCTGTAAAAACATGGAAAATTTACAGTTTCTCTTGTCCCAGTTCTCACCAGTGACCGTGTGAGCACAAGGGTGATTTATTTTATTTACCTAACCAGGATGAACTTTCTGACTGCAGCCAGCTTCCTTTCGGGTTTCATAAGTGCAGGAATGTGCTGAAAATGTCTCAGAGAAATCTTTACCTCCTTAGTTTTTCGCATTTTAGACTCTCTAAATGCTGCATGTTGATATCTCATGTCTTCTCTCAGATAGCCAACGAGCATCTTAAAGCTGTTATTTTAACCTTTGTGACTGACAGTTCTTTTTTCACCCATGAACAATTGCGTCTACTTGAACCTTGAGAACAAGACAAGACATATTCCTCCTGTACATCCCGCTTGGCACTCTCGCTCCAACTGTTGACCCGACATTCTCCACATGAGTTAACTATGAAAATAACTCACATCCTTTTTTCCTGTTCACGCACCAAGAGATAAAGCAACAGAGAGAGAGCAGAAAGCAGGAGAGGAGAGGAAGTGGACAACTAGAGCATCGCAGTGGAATATATATATATAGAGAGAGAGGCAAACAAACTAACACAGACCACACAGCAATCATACCAGTCATAGACCATCAACAAGAGGTGACCAGGCCATCTGTGTCTCTGTCCGCCTGCAAAATGACTTGCCATCAAAACAGGAAATAGCCAATATTGCACTAATACATGGGGGGAACACACTCAACGCCTTGATGGACATCTTTGTACTGACACACTTTTGTATTTGTGAGCACCATTGTATGTTTGAATGTGTGCGCTTTTGTCTGTGGTTAAGTTTGTATATCTTTACTCTCTGGACAAAGTGCTTCCCAACTTCAACATGGGAAAAACAGTATTTCTCTTCACCGACTACTAGATAATGATGGAAACAGACACGGCATTTGATCAAGACTAATTCAGAAATCAAACACAGAATAAAGAAGTTAATATTGCAAAGAATGACTCAATTCTTGGACAGAGTTTGAATTACTCTGTTTTAATAATGTGGGAAATGGAAAGGAATAATCTTGGACTCAGTGTTATTTTATTAGGCATACTCTCAGGGGAAACTCTCTCTCTCTCCCTGTGTGCGTGTGCATGCGCGCGTGCATACACATGAAAAAGTAATATGTTCATGATGGATTAAATCTGCAGCTTTATAGATCTATATGTTGATTTATGGCACCACTGGACTGAATAATGATTGTGTATTTGTGCATGTGTGCCTTTCTGACTGTGTTATATGTCCATGAGTCCACACTTTGACTGGTGTCGTGACCTGATGGCGGATCATGAATGATAATGATGGTAATCAATATCTGCTCGCACTCTTGACTAACTGTGGACAGCTTCGGGTGACTGACATAACGTGAACGCACACGCTCACACAAACTTACGCACACGTCACAGTGCTCCCCCTCCTCTTCCAGAGACTCCCTCCAAAAAACACTTTCAGTGGGACAGCTTTGGAAAGTCCAATCTTTCCTTTGAAGTAAGAAAACAGATTCTGCAGTTTGTTGATTGGTTAAACAGAGGGAAGGGAGACTTGCGGTTTCTCTTCCCTCAGGTTCACCATTGTTGCTCTCTCCCTCTCTAGGTGGCACTGTTGAATAGCACAGAGACACTGACAACCATTGGCAGAGGAGTTGCTTGTTCTGGATCTCTATGCAACTTTAGACTTTGCACATAAATGAGCTGTGAGGAACAGAAGCACAGAAGAAGCTGTAGGGTTGGCATCCATACACCGATATGTGTTAGGACCATTCATTTTCAATGAATGTAAGCTGACACAGTAAGACTTTCCATCTTGGGTGTATGCAGCAAACCCATGATGGAACATATCACATAATAAGTATTTATATGTGCAGTTGGTTGTTGTTCTAGGCTGAAAACAAGTTATCCTAATTTGGTTTTGTGCAGCAAATGATGATGAAAACTATGAAAGCACTAAATATCAAAGGTCTTTTCAGAGTCTGACTTCCTCACTCATTCACATTGACTGTGTGTGTGTGTAGATGTGCGTAGGTGTGTGTGGGTGGCGGTTCACACAAAACGAGCACACAGCTGTGAACTTGTGCTTGATTTCTTTCACCCGCAGTTTCAACCAGAGAAAAGGCATCCTCTCTGTTTCCCTGTGCTTTCATCTTCCTCTCTATCTTTGTGTCCTCCTGACTCCTTCTTGTCCTCTCCCTCCCTCAGTGCACGGCGCTGCTCTTTACTGGAAACGCATAAACTCTCATCGTTAAAACCCGGTTCATCGATGAGACGCCCAGCCCTAGAGAGACACACACCCCAAAAAAAGGCACACGCGCACTGCACAAGATGGATAATGCTCTGGAGTAATAAGGCATGGATGCGCGCACACACGGAGCCAGCCGGAGTTTGGGCCCCTGCCCAGCTGTCCTCGAGGAGACAGTGCCCTTTAGCCCACATAAGAAGCATGTTCCTGCATCTGTCAGGGTGTCATCATTTCTCATGCCGCGGTGTCGGGGTCAAGCTGCTGAGCCGCTGGTGGGCGACAGTAAAGGTCCAGCAAGATGAAGAAATCTTGCTGATGGTGGGAACAATACCCGACAACATTAACACTGGCTGAGAATTAACAACTGACATTAAGGAGTGGTTTTGTTATCAACTCTGGAAACTCCACTCAGCTATCATAATCTACAAATAACTGTCAGGGATGTGCCCCTTTGTTTCCATTTAGACATTTTGAAGAGTTTTTTCTGCCTCTTTCTTATCTATTTCCCTGTAAAAAAAACACACACACACACACTCTCTCTCACACACACACATGAACTTGCCCTCTTGTTAGACTGACACAGATATCCTCCTTTCAACATGGTAGAGTTGGACGGTAGCCCAATTTGTGACCTCCCTCACACACTCCCATTTTTCACCACTACACATTATCCTGTGATTTGGCTGCATAATGTTTCCTGAACCTGAGGGGAAATCCAGTATTTCCACAGAGAGGGCCACTAAACTCTGCTTTTATTCATCTGTACAATGTATTCCTTAAATCGTCCGTGCGAGCCAGGGCAGTGTTTGATGCTGACGCTGTAAATATTGAATTTAATTATCGGTTTCAACTGCAGGCAAATACGGTATGCATCTCTTTATACAGACAGAAAATAGTGGATACTATTTAGTTTTGTTCAGCCTTAATGCTATGCAGTGCTATGACTTAATGGCATATCTGTGGTAGCCTAATGGATCCTGAAGCTGAACTGATTCTGCAATCTACTGTAATGGAAATTATACAGTAACTATTAAAAAAAACTTTGTTAAGAATTTTTTTCTTTTTACTTGAAGGAGCTGTTTTATACATTTTGCTATTAAGATAGCGTTAGCTTACACAACTGTTTACCAATCTAGAAGAAATGTTGTGAGTCCAGCATCAAACTTAATTCCTTCACCCACAAAGTTGTTTTCCAACTGTGAAAAGCATGGCCAGTTTTTCAGTTAGATCTTTTCTTCTGATGATGATAGAGCGGTTACCAGATAGCCCCAGCCCGTCTCTTCTGGTCAAGTGACACCAAGCGCTTTGCAGTTGGTGGATGCGGAAGACAAGGCTTTCAACACTTCATCTTCCAGAATGAATGCAATTTAAATAGTAACAAAAAACATCACAGGGTAGCTTCAGCTTGGGCATTTCAGCAATTCACTCATATGTACAGAGTATGATGGAAAAGTTTGACCAGTAGGTAATTACCAACCATATATTTCTCAGCAGTCGCAGCTGCCTGAGCTAAGAGCCAGTTGGTTTACAGTTGTCTTGTGTGCTGTTTGGAAAGGAAATGAATAAAGATTAAAGAGGCGATGAAACCATTTCATGGACCCTTCAAGCTGTTTTTATTCTTTGCAATGCCAAGAATGCAAAACATGCGCAGGTGCATACATACACACACAGTAACCTTTCTTCTCCACATCTTATAACGTGTGTCGATGTCGTGTCCCCATTGGCTAGAAACTCTGATTTAACCCTGATAAATTACTGGAGAAGACAATAACCCCACCGAACACACACATACACTCTGGGCTGTGAATTCTGAGCTCCACACACTCATCATACTGGAAGTCAATAATAAAGAAAGCATAGCCTCACACACACATAGGGGATAGCAGTAGGTACACACAAACAGACACACCATTAGTATAGTTTAGTGAGCCTCCATGCATACAGACTACCTGTTTAAACCAATCATTACATCGCCGCTGGCTCATATGTAACACTAAGGAGAGGAGAGGAGGTAGATGGCTGGGGGAGGGAGGGAAAGACGGGAAGATGGATTGACCATAGTTGCAGAGGAATAGATTGTTGGGTTATGACTAAACCTGGCTTGAACCTGCAAAATGATGGGTATGTCCTATCAAAAAGAGCTGATATATACTTTATTTGACCGCAAGGACAGTTTAAGACGAGCAGGTAGCTGGATGCTAGGATGGAGGGATAAGACAAAGAAGAAATTAGATGGATGAGAGAATAGAGGGAGGAAGGATTTAACATACAAACGGGATGACAGCATCAACGTAAAGAAGACGGATGAATTGGTAAAGTGCAAGAGTGAGATGTGGAGGGGGGACAGGTGTAGGGACAATTTAAAGGAGGTGAATTGATAAATGGGGGAATATGTAACAGCAACAGGGACGGCAGGGTTGGCTGGGTGTGTCACCGCAGAGAGTCAGGAAAAAGAGAGAGAGAGAGAGAGAGATGTGAGGGTGAGATAAAGAGAGATGATAAAGTGTAAGAGTGGGAGGGACAGCACCGGTCGGACGGATGGTCGGTGTGAGGAATAATATGTTGTAGGGGAGGAGGGAGGGAAGGTAAGTACACAGCAGGAATGAAACAGTGTCAGATGCAGGGTGATGAATGATGAACGCTGTGGGCGGGAGGAAGGTAAAGAAAGCTAGATGAGGGGAAGGAGGGATAAGGCAAGGGAAGGAATGATGAAAGGAATAACAATGCAGGGTTACCCTCACATAAGTTATCATTATTAAGTATAATTGCATTGCATTTTTCCATTTTTTTCATTTTGACCTCTTGTTCTACAACCCAAACTGTTTCTCAGAAGATATAATCACAATATTTTTAGTGGGTTCTCATCAGTTTAGAAAATATATTAGAGCGTTGAGGCTGAGGGGAATGTCATTAGTCTTGCAGGTAAACCCAAAGTAGTGGATATATTAAAAAACTGACCTGCTGGCAGCACTAGATGAAAAATACAGAAATTACAATTCATCCAGAGTAGAATACGAATATGTGCACACAATTTAATAGTAATCCAGCCAACAGTTATTGAGGTATTTCCAACTAGAGCAAAGTGGTGACAAACGGACTCACGATCAAACCCCAACCCATGCTGTTAGAATGAAGGAGTTTATTCTAAAAGGCAAATTTGCCAAAAAAGTAAAGTATTGGAGGTGAAAACAGAGTATGTAGAAGTGGAGGAATTGGAAAGAGTGGTGAATAGGTGGAAAGAGGGAGGGAACAATAGATAGACGAATGTCCGATGCAGGACACGGTGTCTGACTAATGGTAAACCAAGGTGGCAGAATGGACAGAAAGGAGAGCTGAAAGGGAGGATGGTGAGGCACAGATGGATGGGAAGAGTGTCATGCTGCATAACTAATGTTTCCCAGGCCTGTAGTTCAATTCCTTTTCAGAATTAAAGCTCCATCTATCACCCCAATGTGCCTCGTTAGCAGTGCAGCCCTAACCAATCCCAACACAACCATTTACATTTTAAGTAAGACGGAAGATCAAGCTTTTTTTTATCTCCCTGTGTTCCTGTCATCCCGTCTGTCTGTTTCTGTCTCTCTAACACCATCTTTAACTCTTGCGCAGTCACACACATACACACACAAAACACATCAAAGGCATATTATGTCCAATGATGGTAAGAAATTGCTGCACAGACACTGAGAAAAACGATGCACATTCCCAAGACTGCAGAGGATTTTTCCATTGAATTGTCTCTCTGTCAACCAGAATTGTGTGAAATTAGTTTGATTAAGGTAGTAATAGACATACCATTCATTAGACACTTTATACTTGCATGGCCCTGGGTATTCTTTATTATCATGGCACACATAATACATAGCTCTTGCCTAATTAAAATTATGCTATCCATTTTCTTTCTGCTTTCTCCCATTATTTGTAAAAAAAGAAAAAAAAAAGAAAATACACATATCTTTGTGTCTGGCACTGGCCCAGCAGCCGGCTAATAACGACTGGGTTGTATATCACACAATTCAATTTCAGTGATGAACTGCGAAAGGTCTTAATTGCTTTTGGTTTTGCTTTCTATAAAGCTGAGTCATTTCCCACAGACAAGGAAGGAAATTGGAGTGGTTTCTCTATCTCCTATATTTACAACGCAATTATCAATATGTCACAGACTGGACACTAGATTCTTGTCAATCTGATTCTCTGTTTAGATATCAGAGGAGTAGCTATAGGTATATGTATATTGTCAACCTAAACCAAAGTCAGGGTAACATATGCCGCAGGTAAATGCATGTAGAGTGTGACATTTTAGAAATTTGCACCTCAAGCACTAGTTTAGTAAATAAAGGAAAATAAAGTGGATGTGCATTATCATGCTCCAGTCGTTAATGGGGAAATTAAGGAGAATGAGATGCATAATGATGATGGCAATTATGATGATGATGATGATGATGATGATCTAGCTTCCTATGATGTTATTGGCCTATGTCTAATTTCATTGGTGCTTAGGGGGGAAGACCCTCTGAGATATGTTGGGTAACAGTGAAGCCATTCAGCAGCAGAGAAAAGCAACATGGGATGTAGGAAATGTACAGGTCAAGAGTTGAAAGATCCAACTGGAAAGCAATACATTTTATACTAGATATATATATAATTTATGGTTTGATAATATTCTTTGGAGTTTCTGGTAGGCGATAAGTGTGCATGTTTTTTCTTAAGGCAGAGCCAAGACAGCAGTTCCTCTTTCCCACTTTGCTAAGTTAATCATCTTCTGGCTCTGCCTTGGTACTTGAGGCACAGAGCAGTGCTGGCCAAAAATGAACAACCAAACACTTTTGACTGGGATTTTTTGCAAGTTAAAAAAAATATTGAGTGCACACGGGTACGTACTGCCTTCAGGAAAAAGCCATGAACTCGCTGTGGGACTGATAAAAAGAAGAGAAATGTCTGAAATTTTAGAACCACACACATTATCTGTGATAATACAAACTCGCATAAAGACTAAAGTCTTAAAGACATTGCTTGCTTCAAACAGCATAGGTAGCATCTGAAATGTTTTTCCATAAGACTTAACGAAGCTGTGTGAGCTTGCTGCTGGGAAGGTTCAGTCCCATAAACCTGTCACTCCCAAGTCGCCCATTGTCTGCTGATGGATATGAAACCAAACCACATTGTGGTTTTGAGATCACAGTGAACTTTTGAAGCATTGAAATGGGTAAAATGTTAGATGTATAAAGAAAAACAAAGTGTCTCCTCCAGGTTGCTTACACAATGTTTTGATGTTTACTCATGCGTGACAGAGCCGCTTTATGATTTTATACTTGATCCCAGTGGATTGGTGTGGTTGCATTGATGCAGTAGTCGGCAAGACCAGTCACCCCCACCAGCCCAGTTTATACCCCGATAGGCTCCAGTCTGGTATCCATGATACATGGCCACGATAATGGACTAATGGATGAATGGATCACCCTACTTCCATCCATACCTTGTTCTCTCCAGTCACTCTCTGTCTCTATGTTACTCCACCTCTCCCTCCTTTGCTCTTTCCTAGTCTCTATCCATCCATCTCTTCCACCCCTCTCCTCTGCACCCCTCCTTTACTGCCCCATCTCTTTCTCCATCTCCACTTTGCATCCCTTTTTTTTCTCCATCTGTCTATGTGTCTCTGCTGACGGTGGCCATTATTAAAAGCTGTCCTGTCAGATATGTCGCTCATGGCTGTTATTGATGCCCCTTCATTACTCATTATCGGTGAGTGCATGTATTAGTGCTGACTGGCCATAAACTGGCTGACACGGACACACAAGCATAGTCTGTGCACACACTGTTGCACACACACAGAGCAAATCCAGAGCACACACACAAAGTCAAAAAGCGAGGAACAGCAGAGATTGTATTGTTTCAATCTCCACTCCGGAGATCTGTCGGTTTCTTAACCACTGGATGACAAGCGGCAAATAGACACGACAATTCAATGCATGCGACCCAGTTGAGTTTCCGCAATATACATTACATTGTGGAAGGAGCGGGCAATATGATGATCTTACACTGCCATATGATTTCCTATTTAATCACAGATCTCACATCATTAGAAGATGCTATATCTACTTCTTGTCTGCAGCCTCTCAAAGTTCAGCTGAGGGCCACACACATATCAGCTCTCCACTAGAATAGAACAAGAACCACTGTCACCAGCTGCAGTCCAAATCTGTTTGAAGATTGATTACTGTACATCACAGCGATGGCTCCTTTAAATGGTTACTTCTTCTCTCGGTCAATGAGGACTCCAATGGGTGGATCCTTTGTGCCCCAAATTATCCCAAGATTCATGTGTGCCAGTAATATAAGCAAACAGCACAGGCGAGGATTACACTTACACTATTAATTTGTGTATCGGGTTTCAGCTCAGTTCAAAAGCGTTTCAACAGTTAAGACCATGGGCCTCTAAACTTCAAGTTTTTGAGATTAAGTTATGTGTTGTCAAGGTTTCTAGGCAACAGGAACAACACATTGCAAGACAACAGTGAGGGTGAGCGCAGCTTGTGACGCAAGGCTTTAATCCTCCATTGGTCAGACTGTCTCATTTTGGTTTGGTTTGGCCCTTGCCCTGACTATGAAGGGCCACAGCTTTGCAGTCCACGTCGTCCACAAAATGCAGCCCCTAAACTGGGACACAGCTCCAGTCCAAGAAACCTATTCAACCTTTAGACAGCAGGGGAACCTGGAGGTGGGACACAATAGAATCAGAGCAGAAACAGGATGCAGGTCATGATTCAGATCCAGTTGACTGATCTTTTGGCTACACAATGGTTTACTATGTGTGATTGTATGAATGAGTAGAGTACTCTTGGGGTACTAATAACTTCTAAACCTGAGCATATTGATTCTATCAGTTTTCTTTGGCAATACTTTGTATTCAATATATGAGATCTTGTTCAATCCACTTAAAAGTGAGCTCATACATTTCCTTAGCATTACACGATCCCAAAACAAATGAAGTGCGATACAGACATTTAATGAAACATATTTCTTTTGATTCAAAATGCTGCCAAAAATGAATGCGCAGGAGGAAGTCCAGACTTTGCAGGTCATGTATTATGATATAAAGCATCACACAAGCTATGCATGGGAAGCCACGTCTCACATGTAGGAGACGCAATGTTCCGTTAACACATGGATGATCTCATCGTTTATGTTTTCTTGATGGAGAGGAGAGGAGTAGAAAGGAATCTGACAAATGAAAGATGGAAAGGTCGTGTGATTTATTTATTTTTTTCCAGTGGTTAAATTCAAATGATCCTTCACACACACCCTTTACGCAGTCACTACTGTTAACACAAGACGGCCTGATTTATAGGTCACAGGACACCGCTGCTGTTTGTACTACAGATACCTCTGTCCTGTTCATATGAGAAAACCATGCAGAGTGAAGAAAGTTATTTGACAGATGCATTTTATGAGTCTGACACTCGTTCTCCTGTTTGCAAATATGTTAGTGTTATCAGACCTCACACACACACATATACATAGACATACATATATACACAAAGAGGCATATGGAAGTACTTTCCCCTGTTTGTCTATGTGCTTGTCTCTGTTGTCTTAGGGTTTGGTTACGCGCCATAGTGAGCCATGTTGGGCGTCCTCTCTACGCAAAAGACTGAAAGGATCATTGAGTGCACTGGCCAAGGCAAGGTAACACTGAAATGAATTTTTTGGGTAAACATACTGGATGTGCCAAAAATGTATACCAAACTATATGACGCCTGCAGTCAAAAGCATGTTATCAGTACGCAATCCACAGATGGCATAACATTTGGATGATTTATTTTTCTGACACTTTTGATTTTATCTGCTGTTTTACTCTGTCCAGATGTACCATGGCCACGATCTCTCATTACGCTGACTGAACACATCTGGCAAGTCAGTTCATTCATTTCAAAGGTATAAACATAATTCTGTTAGCTGTACAGAAAGGTGATGCAGGACAGTTTTAGACAATTGGTTTTGTCTTTTATGCATTTGCAATATTTTTTTCTGGTTGGCCTGTCTCCATTGTCTTCACCTTTTATAATTAAAAGATTGTGCTGCTTAAAGGACAATTCCAGGCAAATTCAACCTGGAGCTATAGTTTCGAGTTCGCGTGAGACTTCACAAGACTTTGTATTACAGCTCTGTTTACAAACATGTCCGCTTGCTTGAAGTAAACAAACCCCTCGGTGCATGTTTGAATAGCCATCTGACGCTGTCTGTGGGAAAAAAATGCAGTTTTGAGGGATGTAAATAAGTAAGAGTAAGAGTAAGATTGGTCCGATCCCATTCAACGCTGCTGTGACGATGCATGGACAGACAGAACCACTACAACAGGAGCAATTAAAAAGAAAAACATCAGAATCCTTCTTTTAGGCCAAAAATATTAAGAAACTATAGCCCCAGGTTGAATTTGCCCGGAATTGTCCTTTAAGTCAAAATTTCAAATCACAGGCAAAACGTCAGACAACACAAAAGGGTATACTGTATGTGCCTTTGGAGATAAGGTTTTGGGCTGCACATGTTACAACATCCTCTTTTTAAACATGACTGTGCAGCTTGTTCACGCCAACATTCACAGTTGAGTTTGCCTTAAAATATACAGTTTTGAGTTCGACAGCTTGCCCATACTAAATCTGCATTGATTTTTTTTGTCCTTTAGTGTCATGTATCTGGTCATTACTCAGTCTCCTTTTAAACTCTTGTTTTGATCTCCTCCAGCTCCTGAGGGAAATATCTGCCTCTTTAGCTGCTCAGGGCTCCACTGTTTGTCTGCTGCTTGGTGCAGGGCAGGTGATGCATGGTGAATTTATCAGTGAGATGATCAGTTGCTTTTTTGTTTTATTTTATTTTCCGTGAACAGCTATTTGATGAGAGCGGTGATCCAAATCAGTACATTTGCAGGCCCAGAAAGTCAAAATAATAAGTTCAAGGACACAAGCTCCATAATGTGAAAAGGGGAAGAGAAACTTTGGTGAAGTCAACACAAAACTTGACGACACTTTCTCATTATGCAGTTGGTGCAGCTTTAAAACATATTATGCTCTGGATGTGATGACACGACTGCAAAAAATCCTGGGCGCAAGCCATATTGACAAACACTACAGGTGCACTGCATGTGGGGTTGCATCGGTAAAGTAATAAAGACACTGCAGGGTTGAAGTCTTGCAAACTAATTGCAGCATGATGAATTTGTCTTGGAACGGCAAGCAGCATCTGAATGCTGCCTTGTCTCTTTGACAGATTATACTGAACAATCTCCTCCTTCATCCATCACACATCTTTACCGCTCCACCAGGGAATAGTTTGTACAGTACTTGTATGTGTAGCTTATAGTCTCTCAGTGCACACGTCCGTACACTGCAGTTCATTGTGGCTCTGTTTTGGTGAGTGTGTGTGCGTGTGTGTGTGTGTGTGTGCGTCTGGAGAGTCGTGGTCAGGCAATTAACCAGCTGTGCTAACGATCATCTCACTGCAGAATCACACAATGTTTTACAGCACCATCCAGCACTTTACTGCCTTTGTTGTCACGGTGATATAGTATTCACCACCATAAAGTGCTGATACTGGTTGATTGTTTTGGTCTCTCAAGGTTTTTTTTTTCTTTTATGCACATACACACGCACGCGCACACACACGCACACACACACAATGCATATTCACTCTTTGTCTTTTACACACCCATACGCATGCAGACACATTACCATACTTTTATGGCTGGTGTATCTTTTATAGCTAGTGCCTACTGGTCTGCCCTGGGGCTGGTCTCAAGCCGTAGATCTCCCTTATCGTAAAATGAGTGGTGTGGTCAGTGTGGCCATGCTGGAGATGTGCATTTAAGACCCAACACTGCAGTTCATTCATTCTGAAAACCTGGTAGGAAAGAGACAATAGATATGAGACTGAAGTCCAACTCTGTCAAACAGGTTTTCTTGTTTCTGATAGCTGTAGGACTAAAGGTTTTGTTTTTTTTGCAGTAATTCAACTGGTATTTACTTGTGCAACAGAAAATGTAACTTCTTTTCATTATTCCATCTCTCTTTTTTTATTGAACATGTTATTTTTGGGGTGCTGAACATTGTTGAATCAGGAAAAGGAGCTGTTGCCTTGGTGACAGCACACACGGCACCTGATAAATAAACAATAAAGTTCAAGAGACATTTCTTAAATAGATGTATTAAAAGGTCAAATGAAAAGATTTCCTTTTATTAGCATCACTTTATGTGATTTTCTTTCCTGTATACATACTGTATATGGCTGTAATTGCATTTGCAATTCAACACAGCAGGGTTGCTAACAGTATTTCCTAACGTGCTGGTAGATCACGTTTCCTTCAGCCCGGGCCGCAGCTCATTGATGTCACTTGAAAGTTAATGCATGTGTTGATGGATTCCAGTGAACGCAGTTACATTTCATTGTCTGTGGTTGTTTATGCAGCATTCTTAGAGTTAAGAGCAACAAACTTTAGAAACCATTCTGCATATGTAAATACAAGTTGACATTTTAATAAGTTGAGTTGAGCATATTGCAAGAAATCATATTCTTCACAAACACAGTTGCACACACACAAGCACGCTAGGCCCCAAACAGCAACAGATGCTACCCCTAACAAACCATTAAAGCAGCATAAGCACCACAATAAACAAACCCTCGTGGTAACATCAAGAAAAGTTTGCTGACGATGAACTCATTAATGTCTTTACTTCTTGTTGATGCTGTGTACGCAGCTCCTCCTTCTGTATCTTATGCACATATAGAAGTCATACATCAGGATATTCCCCTCCACTCCCCCTCTGTTTGGAGCAGCTGCAGACATTGTAACTTATTGTGTGTTAGTGCATCCATTTGTGTGCTGGAAAAGTGTGTAAAAGACTAATGGCGAATTACGCCTCAATGTGTATGAGCTCCTCACCCGTGTGCGGATCATGGCGTATGGATTTATGTGTATGTGCATGTGTGCCTGCCTTACTGACTGCCTTTGAACGTGCATGCTCTGCAAGTGTGCGTGTGCATGTGTGGTGCATTGGGTCTTAATTAATCTCTGTCATTAATAATTTAATCATGGCTTTTTGTTTAATAAACAGTTTGGCAGTGATGTATTGCGGCTGGGTCAGGTAATTTGATTGGCGGTGGAAATGAGCTGGGTTTGCATATGTCTCTCTCTCTCTCTCTCTCTCTCTCTCTCTCTCTCTCTCTCTCTCTCTCTCCCTCCATCGCTCGCTCGCTCTCTTGCTACCAGAGATATTACTGCTGGCATTCAGGACTGGCGAGTGTGCATGCACAACAGAGGGAGGGCAATTACACTAAGATGCCATAATGATCAGTGATGGATGTAGAGAGAGGAGGTTCTTTCAGAGCACATTTCAGCTAATGGAATAACACTATGGGGGGAAAAAAAGCAAAGAAAATTTTCAGAATTACTTTATATTACAAAGTACATTTCCATCAATGTCTCTTCAGCTATTGTTCGGGGACTCAAAATGGGGCTATATGCTTTTTCCTCTGTGGGCTCCCCATTCTGCTCAAGTACATTTAATGAAGCTGGGTCTTGGGCCAAGACTGGATGCATTTACTGCTTCCACCTGTCAACACTAGATGGCACTCTTAAACAGTCAGCTCCAAGCGGCAGCAGCAATTCAGAAGATCCTGTGACATTTCCTTCCTGTCTAAATCCACACTTACTTCCTGTCATCAGTCCTATACTTATTTAGTCACTGCGGTCACTGCCACCAACATGTCATTATGCTCCATCATTAAACACCTCTGCTGATCAGCTTTCACTTCCTGTTTGGGTGAGTAGCCTAGTCCTCCTGTTGTCCCCAAATTTGATCAATTTTCAAATGTTTTCATATCAGAAATGTAGATTTCTTTGGTGTAATTGTTTGAAATTAACATGCATGGTTCCTTAACACACTTTTTGCAAATGTAATTAATGATCACTGTTTTGATCGCATATGTGCTCTTCCTGGGTCAATTTTGACAAGTCCACTATGGTGTAATTGGTTACTGTGTTAAAATGGTTTCACAACAGTATCCTGACTTAACTTTGACATATACCTGGCTGTGATAATCCTTCAACATATTTTCCCACACCTGTCCTGCTGTCAAAAACAAGATTTTTTTAATACAAAAACTAGGTCTATTTTTCTGTGATTGATATCTCACTGTAAAATTTGAAAATAAATTGTAAAACTTGATTTGGAGTGAAGTAGTAAAATATATACTGCAATCAATGAATTAATAAGGGTTATAATTTTATATTTTACGTTTTAGAAATCAATTTTAAGATGGAAGAACAAATGTTGCATGGTTGACATGAAGACAATATAAAGGCCTCACTTTGCCGTTTGCAGAAATAAAATAAAATCAGTAATAATGTCAGGTCTAACTCTAGAGCACGGCCGATTATGTCCAACCTTCAAATGAGAAGAAATTACCTACTGTGTACATGATTTTAATCATGAGTTACCTCGCTTACACTGTAACAGTTCTTTTAAACCCTTTTCACAATCATGACCCAGGTTTTCACTTCTCTGTGCTTCTGTTTCACTTTAACCATAGACGCTGCTTTAAGTGTTTAAAGTGCCACGGTCCAGTGGCAAATTTACATTCTGTAGTTCAGCAGTCATTGAATACAGTATGAATATTTTATAATGTCATTAAAAAGTAGCACATTAGGAAATAGCTTACTAGTTCTGATTTCAAGCCCAGACAACAAAAGCTGCATGGAAGTGAACCTAACTACTTCCTCCCAGAGCTTGGCTTCTAATCAAATGCCTACAATCTTTAGTGTCTCTGTTCCCACTCCAGCAAACATTGTGTGTAGTGTTTTCCAAAAGGTGCAGTGGAAACATCACAACAAGAAGAAAGAAAAAAGGGACTTATTATAAGAGAATCCTAGAGTTAGTATGTAAGAGGCTATATGCCACCCAGTACCACTGGTCTATTACAGTGGACAGCTCATGGGGAGAAAGGCATGCTGTGGCACTGCATGGTCCATTTGATTTGCTCTGGTTGCCATATTGTCACATATGTAAGCCATTGTGAGTATTGTGAGTGTATCCTTTTGGGAGGCATGTATAGCCTATATAGAGTGGGTAAATGGATTAGGAGTGTGTGGACTGGGGACAGCGGTGATGGATTTATTTATGGATGTGTTACGTGTTTTTGTGGAAATCTTGTTTTCATGGCTGCACAAAACTAGCAGCATTAACACATTTTTGTATTTAACTTTTTTGATATATTAATGCCTAAGCAATAAGTTCAATAAATCTCATCTCTTGCTTACAAGGCAGACAGAGAGATGCAAATATGTTTAAATGTATGTGGACACCAGAACGTTAATTTAATTATTAAACATATTCTTCTGTGAAGACCTTTGGAACCTGAGACCCATTCCCAAACCAGTCACTGTCCTGTCCATCTACAAGGTCCTGTACTACAAGTAGGTTGAGGCACATACTGTATAGTATCATATACTGTACCTTGCTCACACAGAGAGAGAGACACACACACACACCCAGACTCACATTATGCATGTGTTTAGGGGGTAAGGGGCTGATGCAGTGCATGAATTAAAGATCCTTCATTACCAGTTATATTTCACTGAGGAAAACAATGAATGTATGTAAATAAATGTATCCCCATGCATGGGGAAAAACCTCAGCATGTGAAATTCAAATATGTCATTCTGCATGTGTCCTCAGTTATTGGATGAGTTGGTGGCTTATTGCTGTATGCCATGGCCCATGACAAGTATTTAACCTGACAGATAGTCCACTAATAATTTGGTACTTGGAATGTGTGTTGTTTGTGTGTGTGTGTTTTTGTAGATTGCAGAATCAGCACAAAATCACAAAGATAGTCTGTTGCGGAGTACATAAAATTAGATTCAAATCTGAACATCCAGCTGAGGCAATGTAGAGGAGAGGAATAATGAGAAAGAGAGAGGTGGAATAATGTTACTAACAGCTAAGAAGAATGGCTGTGAAAGATAAGAGAAGAGTGATGAGAGTCTAAGTTCTGCTGAGAAGGACTTTTACCATTTCACTCTGCATTGTGTAGCCATGCATATAGGCCACTGCAAAACAAATTATGACAAACATAGTGAAACTGCAGCCTTCGGGGTCCCTCAGGGCCTGAAGCCCAAGGCCAGTGGTTCATTTTGCCCGGTCCAGCCTTGTGTAGAGTGTATCCACTCTGAAAATTAGTAATATTGTGTTGCATGAGATCCACCACTATTCTCTGTTCTTGTTTGACCATGGACACAATTTGAGAGCAATCACTGAGATTACTCTTTGTGTTAATCAGCCAGGATTTTAATAGCATGAGCCCAGCCTCCTCTTTTACTCTCATCTTCCTGTTTGCTGTTTGTTGCTTGGCAACATGCAGCATTAAGTCCAAGGTATGATGTTTCATAATGTTTAAAGAAGAGATGCCAGCACAACCAATATCAGATAAGCAAATTAATTACTTAAATTGTAACTTTAGGACATTTGACCGTTTGTTGGCAAGTGGTGGTGCTTGACGGTAATGAGTCTGCTGAGGCATAGTGAATGTTTCATACATGGACGTCAATGGGCATCGTCCTTCACTTACCTTAATGCCACGACTATTACTTAAGGTAAAGGTAAAAGCAATTAGTGGGGCAGTGGAAAACATTTTGTTATTCCACATTATACTTACTGAGGGCCACTTTGAGTAACTTCAGTAGCCTTGCAGCGGTTGGACAAAGAGTCGTCTAATGTGGTGGCCATCATAATTCACATGCAGTGTATTCCTGGTATTCACATGCAAAAGCACCAATTTCAGTCCTCTTTGGACAGTACTGTTAGAATGAGTGGACATGCTCTTTCCCCATCAAACCAAACCAAACCACACAGTCAGTGGCCACTATATGTAGGTCAGCAGTGTGTGTGTTGGTTTTGAGTCCATGGACCTGCAACAATATGTGGTTTTAAGTCTCTTTGTCCATCTAAGAAGATTTGGACATATCTGGTTCATTCGTAGAGTATTTTCTTCTCTTGGTCGAGAAAAACAAAAGAAAGCTAAATGTTGCAAGAGATGAAGAAAGAAAACACCTCATAGTCGGTGCATTTTAACCACTGAACCAGCTGGAACAAAGACCTCTCATACACTCCCTGTTTTCCAGTCCAGATGGGAAGATTCCATGACTACATACACAAGTGCATCACAATAGTCTGAGTGCCTATATTTTTAGACTTTACAATCCTGCAGGAATTGTTCCCTGCCCTGCTACACTGGACAGTTGCTCTCAGTCTCATGCTGTACGTGGTACTCAGTAGGTTTTCATATGAGTTTGGAAGTGTGCAGTGAGTGTTTTACAGGAGACTGTGTACTATAAATATACCTACATCTACTGACTTAAAAGTCCAACCAGGGATTGAAATCTCCAACATTGTTCTCCTATACTGCCCTGACCCTTCAAAAACTGGCATTCAACCCAAAAAGCTATATTTAAAGTAGCAGTAAACTTTAGGCTCGGAAGACACTCCAGCAGTAAAAGTGTGTGTGGTTTCATCCTTCATGGAGCATTACTACTATTGCCATCTTTATTTAGTGTCTTTTACTGCTTGAATTCATGGAGTGTGTGGACCTCAGTTACCTTCACCTCATCAGTTTCTTTTTTACTGAGCCACAGGCCTTTAAATCCATTTCTTGAACCAGATCCTCCAGCTCCTGTGGAGACATCCAGAGGCATTTTCAGTCCAAATGGGACTAGAAATCCCTCCAGTGTGTTCAGGATCTGCCCCAAGATCTTCTCCCAGGTGGACATGCCCAGAACACCTCCACAGGGAGGCATCTGGGAGGCCCAGACCACCTTAACTGCTTTGATTGATGAGTCCATTTTAACATAAAATGGTTCAGCAACGAAAGGTCTGACTCTGATGGCTCCAACTCACCCTGCAATTACACTGAATCACATCAAAGGCATCAGAATAAAACCACAAGTCTTATCTTTTCTCATAACCCCACTACTTTAAACTCTAAAGTCACAGGCGTAAGTGAAAACAATGTTTAAGGCAATTGTTGTCTCTCTCGTTACGTGTTTGTCACAGCTGAACAGATTAAGTGACAATTCCCTTCCTCCCTTCAGTGAGTTGACCGGTTTGTTGAACATGTGATTAATTAGATACAGTGTGCTGGAGTTTTACTTTGACGGTGCTGATGATGCAGAACATATAGCTACTATACTGACTGATATGTTTGATGCCCCCCACCCCAGAAAGTACTTTTTTTTTAAATCCTTCAGGGCATTAGACATGCATATGATTAATCTGAAATGTGCCTCTGTGTGTATAGGACTCTGTGTTTGTGTGTATGTGTCAGGCAGTCTCATTAGCTGTAGATTCACAGCAGTAGGTATGTACTGAAAGCGTCCACTGTCCCTCTAGAGAGACGGAGTGAACAGATGTTTACTGTGAGGAAACACTACAAAAGAAGAGAACAGAGGCCTGTGCTACGAAGCGGTAACTCTTAGTTATCTTGAATGTGTACCTAATGCTGACTGTCCTGGATAAACTGTACTATCAACTGGCTTAGTTAAGCGTCAGTTTTCCTCCCTGGTTACAAGCACATTCGTGTGAAAGAGATGAATTTGTTATTTATAAGCAACATCATCAGAGCCATGAATGCTAAGGATTCTTAACATGATACGAGAAGAAACACTGAAGCCTGCCAGTAATTTGAGTCACAGCAGCGTCCAACTGTGATTTTCATCAAAGTGAAATGTAAACAATATGATCTCAAGTGAACAAAAAAACACACACATTCTTTTAAGAGTCAGTTTGTTCAAAATGTGCTCCAGTAATAATAACAGGCATGAAGCAAGATCTCATTGACCAGAGGTGAATATTCATAATCTGCAGAAATAAAGTGAAATCAGATTTACTTCTCGAAATGCTTGGTTATTAAAAAAAAACAATGGATCATCATGAGTTTAGGATGCAGTGGGGAAAAGCAGGTGACTCACTTATAGTCAGTGATCATCAATTTTACCAGCTGACATCTCAACTGTTGCTTCCAGATTATGTTGAACCAAAAGAAAAGGAACAAAAATGATTGAGGGAAGATTTCATTACATGACATTTTGATTCTGAAGCACTGATTTGTTTCAAAAAAATTACACATTAATCAACCATATAGGCTACTAATGTTTATCATGCACTTTTGATGCCTACATGTCAATTCAGTTCACTGTACTGATATAAAGACTAATCATTTTTCAAATCCAGCACAGAACACTGATGCAACCTGTAATAATAATAATGATAATATTTTAAAAAGTACCGCACAGTTACTATTGACTGTAATCAGTTATATAGAGCATTATAATGTAGCAACCTACACTGACTTCTTGCTCCTATTTCTGTTCCTTGCAAACAGTTTTAAAATGCAAAGAAATCCACGGTTTGACAGGTGTGTTGCTTCGCTAATCACACAGATTGGACAGTTCCTGTTTGGATGAGGATGAGGAATTTAGCAACTGAATGTTTATCACCTTTCATTGTTATTATTATATTCAGTTCAGAACATCAGAATTGACATGAAAACAGGAAGAGAGAAAACAGACAAGTAGCAGAAAAATTGAATAATAGATAGCAAAGTACTTTTCCCTGTTGTTTGATCGTGTTTAATTTCCTCGGCCTCTCTTTATTTCCTTAAATCTTTTCCCTAATCATACCAAAGGCTTGACTTCACTTTGTCCTTTACAGTAACCTGAGCTGTAATGTAACTACAACACAGCCATCTAATCAAGGTTTCAAGGTTCAGTACAAAGCTCATGCTGGACTATATTAAACACATTATTAGGCCACATTACTGCGAAGCACCTCACAAAGAGAAGACAAGAAAATTAAAAACTTTTTTTTTTTTTTTTTTTTGCAATTTTAGATAATTAAAAGTCATGCATGCTGGGTCATCGCAAGAGCCGGTCCTTTGTGCTCTGATTGGCTTAATTAGCTTTTGAAGTAGAAAATTACTCCTTCAATGAGATTGTGTGATATTTGAGAGTGTGAGGAGAAGGACTTAATCAAATACAATCAGAATGGAATAATTAGCACTTATCTACAGCATAATGATACAATGGAATATTCTTTACAATGAGAAATGCCAGCGTATGGGTGTGCAGATGGATCACAGACATAATACAATGATGCTTTGTACTTGATTGAACCCTCTAATGTATAGAAATGTGTTCCATCCTGGCAGGAGTCTTTTGTGTCTCTTAGTTTCTGTCACTCTTATATGGCAAGAGTCAGCTCATGTGCAATTTATGAAAAATGAACATGACAGACATTGTTTTAATGAATTCCAGCTGGATTGGAAGGTTGCTCTCACATGACAAGGTGGCGTCGCAGTCGTCAGTTCCAGCAGAACAAACCTGCTGAGTTCACCCAGATGTGCCCTCCTTAACGACGGCAGCTGCAATATGTAGGTAAGTCTGAGAATCCATGTTTCACATCATACCAGCTGGTAATGAGAGCAGTTGCGGTGGAAAGAGTGTATGGACAGATGATCGAGGCCAGCCCATGCACATACACAGACACACACATACACACCTCACTCAGTCCCTCAGTTGTCATGGGTACCCTGCTGACTGAAATAACCATTGTTCTTTGTTCAAACACCTGTACGACTCTTCCTGTACATCTCATCAGTCATTTTTTTATTTCCTCGTTTTATCCTTATTTTATCCTTCCTCCATCTCCATCCATCCATCCATACATCCATATACATCATTAGCTGGACTCACAAACATGTTCTTCACAGTTTATTTTAAAATGAATTCAGTAATCTGCACTCACTCCTTTGTTAGTTTTATAGCCGTTACTTTGTTCCTCTCATAGATGCACCTTAAATCTTATTGAACTGGGGTCGCCTCTTTCTGAACACACACACACATGCACACATAAACACATACACAAGCTTGCACATACACACACTTTAACACAGAAATAAACACAAGACACGAACAGAGTACACACACACACACACACACAATGGGGACACACAGTGCCAAATCCACTTAACCAAACCACTCTCTTCCTGAAAACGGCTGATTTGAGCCCCTGCAGCCCATAATCATCCAATCAGGGACAGAGCAATCTCCTCCCCACTGGGCCTATCAGAGCCCTTCGCTCAGCTTCCACTGTTCCTGCAGTGATGGCAAGATGGAGTCGTGTTCAGAGCATCCTGCCACTCATTTCAGGCATGTTCAGTGGGGCTGTCCCTCACTAGGACTTTGTGGTTCATTTATATATTTCTCTGCGGTGCACCAGGCTGCTGTTAAAAAGTGCACATTGCAAAAGGCGTCCAGTCGAGATCGCATATCTCCAATTTTGATTCAGTTTTTTTTTTTTTTTTCTGCAACTGCTGGCCACCATCACCTCCCAAATACATGACATATATGTGTAATTACCTGGGAGCAGGCTGTATGGTGTAAATGCTTTAGTCTGATTGAGTTTCCACAATTACAGTAATTTACATATTTTGGTGGATGGATGGATGGTTGCATGGTTGGATGGATGGCACACATATTGACCCCTCACTAAACTCTGTCATCCCCATGGTTATTGTTGCTATGCCTGTCAAGCTTTGCATCCTCACTCAGCATGTGGGCACTTTACAATCATATGTTGGCAGACTTGACTCCTGAAATCTGTAGTAGTTTCACAAACAATGGGTCCTTGATTTCAGGTTTCTATCAACACAGGCAGGCAACTAATTTTAAGTCAGCAACCATTGTTGATGAACATAGATAGATAGATAGATAGATAGATAGATAGATAGATAGATAGATAGATAGATAGATAGATAGATAGATAGATAGATAGATAGATAGATAGATAGATAGATAGATAGATAGATAGATAGATAGATAGATAGATAGATAGATAAGCTCATCATCCCTTTTTTATTGACATATCTGTGGTTGTAAAAGTGTGCCCTGTGTGTAGTTATCCAGGGCAAAGTAAGTGAATGAATGGATTTGTCTTTGTTAGCAATTTGGGGTTGTTAAATGCAGTGCATGCTGGGTCATGGCAACAGCCAGTCCTTTGTGCTCTGATTGGCTTAATTAGCTTTTGAAGTAGGAAATTACCCCTTCAATGAGATTGTGTGATTTCTGAGAGTGCGGAGAGAAAGACTTAATCAAATATAATCAGGATGTAATAATTAGAATTTTTATGGCGTAAAGTTACAATATAGTATTCTTTTTAATAAGAAATGCCCCAATTACAGGGCTATTGATGTATGGTGGTACAATTATGCTTCATACTTTATTCAAGCATTCAAAAGAAATGGCTTTGTGTGAGCATGTTTGCATTTATGAAACATCTGTACATTGTGTTCTGGTTTCCCTTCATGCTGAGGCACCTTTTTACCTGAACACAATTCATTTTTTAGATCTATTTGACCAACCGAAAGCTGCACAGACACTGGATTAATGAGCTTTTAGCTACCACTGATTACGTCTGTGTGAAAAACATATATCCAAAGAAAGACGAAGGGTGATGAAGAGTCAGATCAATGGACAGATAGAGGGCCAAACAGAGGGAATGATGGAGCTTTGTCTTTGACAGAAGAACAACCCCAAAGTGTCTCTTTTGTTTGCCATCTCTGTTCATTTTGGTGTCATGAAAACAGCCTCTAACATGCTTCATGTGGAACAGTGAAAAGAAAACGAGTACAGGCTTAAATGAAAAAAAACTGAATGAGGCAGGGTTGGTCGAATTAGCTTTATATCCGTCTCTCTGACAGTGAAAAGGGACATAATTAGAGAAAAGCAATCTCCCCTCCATATCTCTCTGTCTTTTACTACCTGTACTCTCACACAACCCCCATCTCAATCACTCTCTCTCTCTCTCTCTTTCTGCCCATCTCTGAGATGTTTTTGTCCATTTGATTTTCTCCTTTTCATGCTCCATAATGGCGCATTGAGAAACCTCCATCCACCCTCATCCCCATCTCCATTATCCCCCTTTTTGTCCTCTACTCCTTCCTCTTCCTCTTCCTCCTCCTCCTCCTCCTCCTCCACCTCCACCTCCACCTCCTTCCCGCCTGCCCCATCTCTCACTTTCCACCTCTCTCTATCTCATTACTCCGTGGGGGCCACCATGCTGTGAACCTGGCCATCAGTAATGGCTCATGGCCTCAGCGGATGGGGGACCGCAAATGTAGCACAGATGAAATATTAGGTGGTGACTGGGATTGTGTAAATCAATGGCTTATGGAGGCTGACCGGGCTCCTTCATCCTCTCTCACATACACATCAGAGGCTTGGCCTGTTCTTCCCATTATCTCTCTCTCCATGGGTAACCCTCACTTTCTCTTTGTTGGTAAATCACTCCCTCTCTGTTCATTGCCTATCTTACTTTATCATTAACATCCCACTATTTTCTCTCTTGTTCAATTCATAAAAAAACACCCCATCTCCCCCTTCTCTCTCCACCTCAGTCCCCCCTCCCCCCTCCCCCCTCCCCTCATTGATGGGATTTGATAATGAGGGCCATGACTTGGTCCTCATTTTTAGCCTCTTCCCTCTCTTCCTCCTCCTCCTCCTCCTCCTCCTCCTCTTATCTGCCTCTCTTTGCAGCAGAAGGTAGATAATGGGGATCAGAGAGTGTGTGTCTCTTCCATTAAAGCCCCTGCAGGTTCATAAACCAAATCACAAATCAAACAAAAGTGCAGAGCTGGAGCAGAAAGACTCCAGATTATGGCAGCCAAGTCTCCAAATAGGGTTTAGTAATGTTGCCATGGAATTAGTGAGGGAACCACCAAAATGACGTTCAAAGGAGAACTAGGGGCTTGCAAATGGCTTTAATGTGGTTGAAGTTCCAAAGTCAGCAAACAGGAGTGCTTAGAGCCTATACACACACATATTCTGCATTGCATTCATGTGTGTGCTCATCATCAGTCGTAATGCTGCATCACTCCCCATCACACTTATGAGACGCTACTAATGACTGCACATTCAATTTTATTTTTGTTTATCTATTGCGTGTCTGGAAATCCCATGATCCCTCTTTATATCGTAATCTTTCATTTGTTTTGTCATATCCATCTTTTTCTCTCTCTCACCTCTCTTATTAATTTATTTATCTAATTTTAGTTTCTGTTTCTGTATGATTTAGCAATTAGCGTGGAAGCTATAGGCTACCCAAGGTCACGTTGGAGATAAATTAGTGGTTAATTAATGACAGAATTACTAATTGTATATTTCTGACTGCTTTTGTTCTGCTTGTCTGTGAAAACCATGCTCGCATGGTTAATTACACAGCAGCCCATGCTTTACATAAAGAAAATAATAATGCAAAAATGTAAATTGTGTCCATTGTCTGTTCCTCTCTGTTCTTCAATGCAGACACACATTCAGTGGCAGATATATTGGTTAATATTTTAATGACAGTGAACATTAATTTAGATAACTTTTTTGCCATTAGCAGGTATAACAGGCATGAGCTGACCTCAACAAACTCTACATGTGTGTTGTTCATGCTAGCGTAGGGGCTGTAGCCAAATATCTTACAGCTGTCATTAGTGATTTGGAGCGTAATTGTTTTGTTTACTTGTGACAAAAGTGTTAAAAGGAAGAGTCAATTTGCTGGGGAGTCAAACTCAACACCTTCTACCGTTCACAGTTAAAGCTAACACTGGCAAAACGCTAGCGCCTCTTAAATCTGTGAATCAGTTCTCTTGTAGGAAGAGATGATGTGGTTTCAAATGAGCTCATTAGGAGATGTGCAGGCAACATGGCTTTAATTAGAGGTTGCGTCTTGTGTTGCAGCTATCTTATTTATTTGCCGTAACAGTGCATAAGTGTGTGTATGTGTGCACATGTGTTTACCAAATGTGCACTCCTTTAAATATGTAGGCTAATCACACCTGAATTTACCTGGACTCATGTTAATTATTTCTATACTATATGAAGACATTTTGAAAATGTCTCTGGTCTATAGTAAAAAAAAAAAATCAATATGTTCCTATATCCACATTTGTGAAAGAAATTAACTAAAATGTCACTGTACAAAATAACTTAAACTGTAGCATTCTCAAATGTCACCATATTTGTATCAGTATTGTTCTGGGTTTGAATCTGGCTAAATAGCCTCAGTGCTTTGTGTTGCTAATCATCCTGCAGTCCGCTGTCTTTGTGAAAACTGTTGCACTTCAGGCAATCCACAAGATTCTAGGCACATGTAATCATTGATTGTCTGGAAATGTCAAGAAAAGACTATTATGATTACATACAATGCCTCAGAAAAACCAAAGACCATGGCCAAGGAGAAATTTTCTAAATGTTTATTGGCTGATTTTCCTATATAAAAACGCACGCACATAGGCACACAGTAGCTATGTGTGTGTGTGTGTGTGTGTGTGTGTGTGTGTGTGTGTGTGTGTGTGTGTGTGTGTGTGTGTGTTTTTTTTCTTGTGTTTAGTTTCTTAAGTTTATGACATATATTACTCATCACTATGTGTAAAGCTTCTGTCTCCTGTTGAACAATTACCAAACACAAAGAAAATCATGCAGCTTTTCAGGAGAGAGATGAAAAGCACAACCATTGGAGTCCCAGGGTTGGGAGGCATTAAAGGCTGGACTGGGACATGTTTGTAACCTCCACAGGGGCCTTATATTGCACAATGCATTCTAACTGCTCTTTGTGTTGATGGGCTCTTATTGTCTGCATTTCCACATGAGATTGCACATGCAGATTGTTTTAATGTTTGCTGTTGATGATCCATGAAGCTTCCCTTTAGTCAAGTCACCTTGAGTTCACTGGCTGCCGCCTTAGTACAACTACAACAATTTGCACCTGCACATCTGTTTCTAGTTTCCTAGTCAGCACATGTCAGTATCTATTGTCCACTTTTTTTTTTTTTGAATTTGTTCTTCTTCGTGTTCCTGAGCAATATCTTGTGTTTTCCTATTTATGTTTGGATCACCATGTGTTTAGTTTTCTGCCTTTCCTTCCTCCTGTCATTATCCAACTGTCTTCTTGTGAGCGATTTTTTAAAAAAAATTTAATTAGGTCTTCCTCTGCTAACCGTAACCCCTATGTCACTTCTGCTATCCAGTACTTTCAAAGTTCTCCACAGTTACTAATTCTCACACTTCAGTAATCTTGCCTCTGATGATTTCTGTGTCCACATTTCTAATGACAATTTGTCCTTGGGTGCTGTTCTTTAAATATCATTGCAACTTTCTTTCCCTCAGGTTGCTTTTCAAGATTGAATTGAGAGATTCAATTTCCCCCCTACTGGCTTTACCCCAGTAGCAGCAAGGGTATCCTGCCTGTCTACTGTATTGATATAGGGCAGTGTATAATGCTTCACATGGAATCTTGTTTTACACTTCCAAATGATCTTTCCTTGTTGAAATAGTCAGTAAATGTTAGAACACAACATGACAGACAGGTTGAAATCTAGTTGTTGAACGTTATTTAAATTAAAACACCTTTAGGCCACATATGTATGCCTAAATTGCCACATTGTTTGAGAGTTTTAGCACCACTGTATTACATGGGGGCTAAATTAGAATTTTAAGTCAAGAGTTGAGATCACCATGTTTTACTATGAACCATCATTAGAGTTGCTGTGATCACACTCAGTCAGATGTAGTCATGTTTTGAGACAGTTGTGGCATGTTTGTTGTGTTGCTGCTGTTACAATCCCAGAGGGAGGTAGGCTACCATCCTGGGCTCTTTTACACTGAAAGAAAGGTTCAGTGTTGTACCTTTTGTTTTTCGCAGGAAATTAAATTCATAGTTCAATAGTCAATCCATTGAAAGTATGATGAAAATATGGAGTTTTGAAACAATAACACGCACACACACAAACACACACACCTCTCCCCACCTTCTCATTTTGTTTGTGTCTCCATCATTTTCTGTCTTCCTCTCTCCATGTCCCCACATCCTCTTTGTCTGTCATCCTCTCCCTTTCTCTTTCTCTCTCCCTCCCCTCCCTCTCTTCCTGTCCCCAGTGCTCATTGCCACATTGAGTTTTCACAGGAATTTGAGCATGAATCTTTAATTAGCAACAGCTGCTGTTCTTGTGTGCTTGTCTTCATGTGTGTGTTTATGTGAGTGTGTTGATGTGTGTCTGGTTGGTGCTAACTATTCTCACGGGCGCTCTGTCACCTCAATCACTGTTTCACACACCAAGCAGCCTGCCAGAGAGTGCGCGTACACACAAATGCACACAGATACACAAAGTGCACATGCGTGCACATGCAAACTTTAGCTTTCAAACTCACATATGCACATGCACACTTGAACGCACATGACACTTGCATCCATCACTCACCACACACACACACACACGCACACACACACACACACATAAACACAGAGAAACACTTTGTATATATTTCATTCTCCTTGGCCCTGTTCCTCTCTGTCCTTTCAACTCTTCCCCTTGTTCTCTCTTTCTCTCTTTTTGTCCTCGTTTGCTCAGCTGTTAGCTATGAATTATGTATTATATCCTTATGGAGTGAGAAAAGTTAGCTTGGGGCTATCATTCCCCACTTAACGATCATTAGTTGCATCTTTGCACCAATTAGAGCTTGATGGCAAATCAGGTCCTTTTTACAGTCATCCAACTCGTGCATAATGCAGCTCATTGCACCTGTTTCTACTGCAGAATGTGTTCTGATTCCACTGAAAACTGTAATGCAATGTAATTTTGAACTATAGTTTCTTCAAAACATGAAAACTTCAGGTCAACAAACCTTCTGACTTCAGAGCATACTGCTACAGCCTTTTGGACAGGACCAAGGGAATGTGAAACTAGCCTCAGATAAAGGTGAGGCTGTGAACTAAAGATTATCTTTGGCAGTGACAGAAGAACCAAGTATCTGGCTGGACTGTGTATGGTCAATTGAGGGCAATTGAAAACTGTTGTGGACCAGATGTAAACAGCATCATTGCATCCAACTAGTGTCAACTGGTTTCAACCCTTTATCTATTCTCTCTCCCACTCTCTGTGCTCACCCTACAACTGATTTCCAAATAAATCTGTTTCTGTTGTTAGACAACAAAAAAATGTTGAGGTAGCAACTGAAATACATTAAGACATTAAGACCCATTAAAACTAAATGTTAACTGCAAGTTGTAAACGTCTCTCCATCACAAACTGTTTGTTCCAATTTATTCTAAAGGCACAGGGGCCAATGAGGAAACACTAACGCTCAGCCAACAGACTAATGGTGTAACTTGATCACTCAGATCAGTCAGTCAGTTAGTCATTGATGTTTGTGTTTATATAGGGCTGGTCCGTCTGCGGTCCAGCCAGAAACAGATCAATTGTTGCCCGTTAATGCTTGTCATTAAAGTTGACATTGATTTCTTTACAAACCATAAGTTATAAACAGGCCCACATGAGGGCAGACAGCTGACTCTGTGTTTCTGTCTTCAGTGTATCAACCTCTTCCCAGGCTCACAACAGCAAGTCAGTGTCCTGGTTCTGGCACAGAAGGCCTTGTGTGTCTTGTCTGACCTGTGTATACAACAAGTCAGCTGAGATTATAATCAATTCATCACTCATAAATTACAACGTAATGACGGAACCACAGCATGGTGGAAAAATGCATGATCCCAAAATGAGTTGAATGAAATGACTGGTTTCGTATAATTTTGAGCACCATTGGCCATATTCACAGCGTCTCCATCTTTGCTAAATGTCATCACTCGGGGAGGGAAGACTCAATGTCATCACATAACAACAGTTGAGCTATAACATCCCGGTGTTCACCACGTCCACAACATCTGATATCTTGCTCAAGCTTGTTAGCATCGTCCAGGCTTGAATAATGTGAAATATCTTGGGTGTGCGTTCACTATCCACGGTTTTACTGCTTTTCTATCTTACATTAGCAAGGGTGTCATATCAACATTCATGTTACCATTAGCAGTTGCAGCCACCGTTGCAGGCTTGCAGCTAACGCCGGCTAACGTATTGTTTACCCACCCCGAGTGGTGATGTAAGGAAAGATGTGAATATGGTCAATGGCTTTAGTCAATGTCAGACAATGGCAGACATTCATTGTCCCCAGAGTACAGATCTATCAGTATCAACACAAGACTTACGCTAAACTAAGTAGGTGACCATGACCTGCTGAAAATCAGCATAATTTGTATAGTCATCATTGACATCATGACCATTTTAGCACATTGACCTCAGCCTATCACTCAAAGCACCACTATACCTCAGTGCAGCTGCACAGATCAGATAGCATGGCTAAAGACTATGTAGTCTCATAAATGCACACATGTCTCATATCTGTGTGACACCATCCTGTGGTTTCTCCAGTTTGCTTCATGTGGAAATAGTTCTCTGTAAATAAAACGGAAAACATTGACATGTGATCATTGCCTGAGGTTTACCCTTTGAAGTGTTATTGACTGTTTGTGACACTTAGAAGGCTTTTGTCATCATGGTTGGGATAATCAAGATTGTTTCACATGGAAAACCGGCCTGTGTTTGGTCAACCTATCTATCAACTTCAACTACCTTCTAACAATGACTTTGTACTTGATATACAACGCCAGACCACTTGCATCTCTGCTGCTGTCATCATAATGGTGGCCTCTAGAGGTCTCCTATGAATAAAACGTAACTATAAGGTTGTAATAACCTGCTTACACAGGCAACCTCCTGGTGTTATCTTTTTCCTGGAGGATAGTCTCTATAGGTGGGTTCCTGTTGCCTGAGTGATTATAGATGCTCTTTCCAGCATAGATTGCAGCATAAGTGGCAGAAGTCACCTATCTCGTGAAAGAATATTTTTATATTGACACACAGCAATTGGTTCTATCTATCCCCAGCTGCTGCTAGGATCAAACTTTTCACTTACAATTCATTTGATGTTCATAACCATGACACCATCTTGCCAGCTGAGAAAACAAGTTGTTCCCTTTGTCATTCAATCCTGCATCCTTTCCAGCACTGCACTTTGTTCTGTCAGAGATTGCTTCCTCTCTCCTCTCGTATCCTCTCCCAGAATCCCTTTCTCCTTCACTAGACAGCCTTCTTGCCAGGACAGGATTTTATTTTGCTGACTTCAAGGCAATTTGTGGGATAAATGTCATCTTTTCCATTATGCTAACATTGCTGCCCTTCTTGCCTTACCCCACACACTCACACAAATACACACACACGCTCACACACACAGACAGAGAGAGAGAGATACACCCACACACTTCAGACATTGAGGTTGTTTCAGCCTGTTCCCTGTTAGCACCCCAGCCAGATGTTCAGTTGGTGTCATCGCAGCACCATGGTAACGGACCCTGGGCAGAGACTCATGTTTCTTTTGTACGTCTGTGACATGGTACAGTAGGACTCCCTCTCTTTTCTGTTGGTCACACTGCAGCAGTTGTTGCATATTCCTTTTCAAATACACACTGAAGAAGAAAGCACCCTGGAGTTCACCATAATGTGTGAGACTATTTGACGGTGCTGCTTTAGTATCTGCTAGTATTGCTTCACATACGACTCCTAGGTTGTTGCATGCAGTAGGGCAGGGATTTCCAAACTGTGGAGCACGCACCCCCTGTGGTGCGCTAGCGGCCGCTAGGCAGTGCATGACATGACAAGGGTCATGGCGACACTATATTCAACTAATAAATAAATAAATAACTCATACCATATTTCAAATGTTTTTTTTTTTACAGTGTAAACAGTAAGAATCAAGAAAAGAATTTGTAATCCTGAATTACGTAAAGGGGGGCGGGGGGCTAAAGAAGTTTGGTACTCGCTGCAGTAAGGGACCTACAAACACTCCCCTGTAGTTAAATACAAAAGCCATCCTGACATTCTGTGGAGCATTAATAATATTCACTTCTCTGTATGTGCTGTGTTATTCTGCCATCCCCTTCTCTCTGTGCCCACACTGTCCTAACTACAGGCTTAATGGCCTGGCTCATTTCACACCCAACTTCACACTCCTCCTTCCATAAGGGAATAGAAGATGATAGAAAGGTGGGAGAGGGTAGCATTTCAGGGGAGAATGTAATGGAGAGGTTAAAGAAGTAAGGCATAGGAGAGGAGAAAAGGAACAAAATGGAAATAAAGTTAAGGCACTGTAAGAAGTAGGAGAGACTGTTTAGATGGGAAATGTAAGAAATGGGATGGAGAGGAACAGGATGATAAAATAAAAAGGGGATATTTAATGATAGAGAGAAGAGGATGAGCTGGAAGATGAATACAGTTTGAAAGGTCACTGATAGGGTAGTATCCATTGTCTCCCAAGACAAATGGGAACAAACCCTCTTCAAAGGAAAAGACCTGATACTAAAATAACAGTGTTTTTTCTTCTTCATCAAAGCTTGGTTTCCCATCAGGCTTTGAGCTTGTTATCATTCTTTTTGCTCAAGGAAACTAAAGAACATCTTGTTTATCTCTTATCTTTTCACTTCTCTTTTATTCGCCCTCTTCCTAATATCCCATTTCTTTCTCCCTACATTGGATTTGTTTCTCCTTTCTAAGGATTTATTTTGTCAGGAATGAACGGATTGTTATATAAGCATGACACACCAAGAGGAAGTTCACCTCTGGAAGAGGAAGGCAAAAGAATAATATTTAAAAAGTTATAAACTCAGATTAACTGGGCAGAAAGAGTTTAGTATTAAGATAAAAGGGTTAAGAACGGGAGTTGGAGAAAATGTATGGTAAAGGAACTGTAGTAATGACTGGGTGAAATGGATGACTGGTTTTTATCTACAAAACTTCTTTTGTTCTCCGTAGAAGCAGGCTCAGGTCATGAGGCACATTGTGTCTCTGTGGGTGTGGGTGCACAAGTAGAAAGTAGTGCTAGGAGAGGTCAGCGTCTAAGGCCAAGAACATACTAAATATATTGCAACTGAGGAAAGGTTTTTTAATAGATTGGAGCTGATACACTGACTGCATGATACATGTGTGAGATGCGTGTTTCTCATGTTGCAGTTGCATCACTTCAGTTTAGGCTTCAACATGAACTCAGTCTTCAATTTCCAGAATCTTGTACCACTGATGTCACTGGGTTGTTCAACATTTTTGGGAAATGCACTAATCTGCTTGAGAAATGCTTATCTGGGAAATACACTCATCTACTTTGAGTCCAAGAGTCAAATAAGATTGATACCTCTCTCATGACTGCTAATTGGTAGTTTGTGTCCATGAGTTTGGGTGGGTGGGGCTTCTACGGTTCTTTTGAAGCAGCACTGAGTCTATTTTTTTTGCTGTTGAGTTTCTTAACCAGAATCACTCTCTCCACCTGAAAAGAAAGTCAAACACAGATGCAGAAAATATGTAAATCCAAATTACCTGAAAGACTTGAAATTAACGTTTAATTAATGTGCACTGCCATCTAATAGAAGTTGCAGGGAAAATGCCAGCGTGATTAGCCTTACGGAAAATAGAGTAGCTTTATGTCTTCTAGAAGGTTAAAGGGTCAAACTCCCAGAAACACTATTGATCCAGTGGAGCATTAACATTCATGATGCTGTCTTTAAAATGCAGTGCCTGTCAGTGAAGTATACTGTATGCTTGAAGGCCACACTGATATGGGCCGAGAATCACAATAGAGGAATACGACAACTTTCTTTCTTTCTTTCTTTCTTTCTTTCTTTCTTTCTTTCTTTCTTTCTTTCTTTCTTTCTTTCTTCCTCCTTCCTTTTTAGATGTGATGTAAGGAAAATGACCCTGAGCCATGAAAAAAAAGGAGGCGAAAGAATCATGTTATCAAACTTGGAAAGCCTTGAAAGGTCAGTGTGTGTGTTGTGTTTCTGTGTTGCAATCACACTTGAATTCCAAATGAAATGGACTTTTCTCTTTAGTTCTTCCATTCTCCATACAATACCACTATAATCTTTCTCTTACACACTACTTCTTCTTTCGTATAATTTCTTCTTCACCCTTCCTCTTTCAGCACTGTGACCTGTTCAAACCATGGCCTGTTGAAAATTCAATTTAAGAGTGCTGTGATGTCTCCTTCCATGCTTGTCCCACTATTACAGGCTAAAAAGTTCACTAACCAAGCCCCACTCACACGCACACACATGTACACACACACGCAAAACAGAATCTGCAGTAGAAGAAAGAGACATGAGAAAAGAAAAAATTTAAAAGAAGCAGTGTGAAGAAGAAAGATATGATTTCCTGTGGTTTCAGGAGCGCCACAGTCTCAAGCCAGTCATATATTATTCACTTTCACGAGGCACACAGTAATATCTCTCACACTGTGGACTCAGGGCTCCTATTTCGCCAAAGTGAGCAGAGGAATGGAATTCTATATGAGGGGACTATGAAAATATTGTTCCTAATAAATAGGTCTGTTGGTGTTTTCTCTTTGAACCCTTTCTCTCTTTTGCTCACTGATTGTTTTTCCCTGTGTTTTTGTTTTTTTGTCCATCCCCATTTCTTTTTCCTTTCATCCCATTTCTGCGTAGGTCAGACTTTCTTTCAACATTGGGGATACAAAAACAACAATATAATCTTACTTGGGATTTATTCTCACACTTACTGGTGGCAAATGTGCACATACATACTTACACTATCAAGGCCTGTCTTGCTCTGTGTGTGCTTTTGTAGAAAATGTTTGTTTGAAATGGAGAAAGGGAGACAGAAGCAAAAGTAACAGAGACTGCAAGAGATAGACACCTACAAAATATATATTTTTAAATGAGGTTGGGGAGGAAGGGTGAGGACTGACTCTAAGTGGAATTTATCATGGTTAACTGGAACCATGGTGACCAACAGTCTCACATTTGCACACTGATGGTTTAGCAAATGTATTACTTGATTCACAAAACAAGAAACATTCTTGACAATATGAGCAATATTCATTAAAGACACTGGGACTCCACAGGGATCTATTTTAGATCTTCTGAAATAGTGAATGAATAGCTTGAAAATGAAGGTTGATGACAAATTAAAAGGAAACCCTGACAGTCAGGATGACAAAGCACCCATCCATAGAGCACAAGGATTACTGAAGGTAAGGTAAAGGTATGAAACTGATAAGCTTCAGCCCAGATCATAATGAGACCAGAAATCCTGAGAGTTCTGAGCAATGTGGTAGACAACACTCTCAACACTGACATCAAAACAGCAAATGAGAGAATATCTATTTGACTGATGTCCACCCTTTCAGTAGAGCCCAATGACTTGAAGAATCAATGCCAGGAGGACTGAAGATGTTCTGGAGCATGCCTTTAAGTCTTTTATGAGTTTTTTTATGATAAGGACTTGATTTTTTAGCCTGACTCTCGCCAGACCCTTGTAGTTCCGCAAAGCTACGCTGAGCTCCACACAAGGGTCTGGGACTGCTCCATAGGCGATTCATTTCAGAAGGCGGGGCCTTGTAAAAAAAAAGACTTGTATGTGATTGGATAAACCACTTGTCCATTATCTTGAAAACATCCTTGCCACCAATAAATGCCTTCAAAACCGTTCTCTGTTCATCTTTCAAAGAATTAATATTCGATAGATTCGACAAAACAGTTGAAATAGCAGAATCAATGCCAACGCACGACTCCTCACTGCGAGCCGCCATTGTTGTTTGACTCAAACAGTCGCTTCAGCGCTACGTCACACCTCAGAAAGTCCCGCCCGGCGATCCTGATTGGTTCATTATTTTTTGCTCCGGGGAAGAAGTTTGCATTGGCCTCGAGTCCAGACCCTTGTGTGAAGCTGAGCGTAGCGCCTCTGGTGGAGCTTTGCGGAACTACAAGGGTCTGGCGAGAGCCAGGCTATTGATTTTTGGCCTTGATAAGACATTTGGTGACAGCCATCACTATCTAGCTATAGGTTTTTGTCAATCACAACTCTACTGTATGTTTCCCTCTTTCATGACAACTGTATATTTATATTATTCTCAGTAGTTCCACCTTGTTGTCTCTGTTCTCACTTGTAGCCATTGCTGTTCCTCATCGTGTATTTTCTGCAACTTTGGCAAACAACTGCTAAGTAGACAATGTGATCCTTGTTTACACCAACACACACGTACATGGTCATGTGATATGCAGGCATAACTGAGATCCTACTCTGGACAAAGATTGTTTTCATTTTAAAATAAAGTTCAGCAGTCCAACTGTAAACTGTGAACACACCACTTTCATTTTACTTCTTATAAGATTAGCAGTTGTGTTTCTGGCCTTCGAATAAATGTAACCAATTTCAATCTTCTTTTGGCTCTGTATGGGCGTCCACCAAGTTGCAAAGGAGAGCAGCTGATTAACCTTTCCCACACTACACATTATAATGATCTAATGATCATCTAAAATAAATCCGACATTGCAGGTTTAATGCTGGAAATTTGACTAAGGAAGGACGTGAGTAAAGGCAAAGTGTATGTTTTTAGGAAAAATATTAGATTTAAGTCCTGGTGCCTGCAGCACACATTCTTGTGAAGGATACATGACGTCCTTTTTTATTATGAGCCACATACTGTATGAAGCATAAAAGAGAGCGTGCCGTTTGCATACAAATACCACACAATGTATGACTCTTTGCAACTATTGCCATTACTAAGACAGCTTAAGAGTTTGCACACTTACAGTAGGTGAATATCTGGATGTGCAAATACATATCATTCTCCAGCTTAAGGGCATCAACACAGAGCATTCTGTGTAAAATTCTTTGAACTGCTTCAGGATTAATCCAAAGCAAGACTCTGTGTCAATCTCTGCTATTATTCACAATGACAATGTTGGGATGAATAAAGCAGGCCAAGACATTTCCAATGAGATGGCGTGTTTAACATAACAAAAGGATGTTTTTCCCCTGCATCTTATTCTGTTTTCTGAAAAACCTTGATTTCATTCAGGCAGTCAGTCAGTCTGCTATCATCGCCTCTATTCATTGCCTTGTTGTTTAAGCCCCCACAAGCCCCCATTTTTTCTCACCCGTCACATTTTTTTTCAATCTGTCTTTCCATTTTTTGCTCTGCACTTTCTCGTTGTATTTCGTCCTCACTTTCCGTTTCTCTATTTCTCTCGTTCCTCTCAGAGGATTTGCCCCAGACATAAAATGCTTGTATATTCAATTATTTATTTATTTGTTTTGGATTTGCATGAGGGCAGGAGGTGTTATAGTGCGTGTCTGTATGTGTGTGTGGGCTGCATAAAAGAGGTCAAAGTATAAGGATGATGTAGTTATGGGTTTGCAATTAATGAATTTACATACGGTAATGGGGAATGTTTGGCAGGCAGAATGCTGCTCTCCGATGGGAGCAAGTCTGACCTCTGACAAACGGACTGATCGCAAAAGCAGAGAGAGAAGGAGAGAGAAAGAGAGGGAGAGACTGACCTTAGAGAAAACAGAACGATCTCCCACTTAATTTCACAGACGCTCATTTACAGACATTTTCATAAGAGAGAGAGAGAGAGAGAGAACGAAGGGAAAGAGATTAAATTGCTTCATGCATTGATAATATCTTATATTTTGTATTAGAGGGAGACAGGACGGAGCCAAAGAAAGAGAGAGAGAGAGAGATCGACAGACTGAGCAATCTCTGGGTGATCTCCTTAATTTCACAGACGCTCATTTAGAGGCGTTTTCATAGAAGAGAGGGAGAGATTAAATTGCTTCATGCATTGAAAATGTCATATTTTTTGTAAAAGAGAGAGGAAGGAGATAGAGGGCATGAACCCTCTAGTCCTTTGGTCTGCTATTCCCTGAATCCAATTCAGCGTCAGACTGCTTCCCATTCCATTGCCCCATTCATCTGCTCGCATCAAATTGTTGTCGGACCAAAGATATAACCAGCTGTATTGATTTAAAAGACCAGGCCACATTCAACATTTCTCGTATTGTCAAGAAATCCCATGAAAATACCAAAACCAACAATGAACTGAATCCACTAACAAATATTGTAGTCTTTGTATATCCAAGTCTTGTGTATTTCTACAGAAACCATTCAAAATGAGCCACATAGTTGAGGTATAGAATTAGTGACAAAATCTATTGAAACGAGGTACAGTAAAGAAGGTTTCAAGACCTTGTCTCCCTTCTATTTCCATATTTCCATGCAAAGATAAGAGAGTAGTGTAAACACTCTCAATGTGGCCAGTTAGCTTGTGATCACTTGCTTTTGATTTAGTTTTGTCTCGGTTTTGCTTTTTTTCATGGTTGTAAATTGTGAATGAATTAATTTTAAAATGATAATCAGAGAGGACAACTTTTTCTTCTAAGGAGCATACGATATCCACTATACCCAATATAGTGGAATAAAAAGTGTACTATCTACCTCTACAATGTAATCGAGTTGTAGTAAAGAAAAAAAATAAAGAAAAAAAATATATATACATAACATTGAAGTATCTGACAATTGTACATAAGGACAATATAGTTTTCACCGTGACAAACACAATTACGTTGCCTACAGAACATGTGCATTTTAGTATTGTTCAGTAATTATGTTCATTGTGCCAACCAACAAAAAGGCCTGTTCTAACAGCTAACTAACATTAGCTAAACTGTAACTTAGGACAAAAGCCACATATTTAGCTACTGCTACCAACAAGTGTCTGCACTGCACATGACCAGAGACTTCAGGTTGAGTCAGTGATGAAGTGAAACAGAAAACATGACATTCCTATGATGTCAAGGTTAAGAAATGGTGTGGTCCACATCAGGGGTGTCTGAAATCCTATCATAAAATTATTCTCAGAATCTGCCTGTAATGTAAATTCATAGCTGGCCTGATATGCCAGATTGACCCTCACATTTTTTTGGGATGCACGTAGACATTCAATTGAGCCAACATCTCATCAAACATAACTACAGTATAAAAGCCAGTTTAATTCATTTCTGGTCCACTTTTCTCCATGACTGTAAATATAAATTGGACTCTACTGTGTATCTACTGGTGTGAACATAAATTGCGTAAATTGAGATAACTTTCTAACTTGAATGCTTGCAGTTAAGACACAGTCTGTCTTGATATATTGCAACTGAATGGAGAGATCCCAGCTCAGGCACATGGTGAAATACACACATACATACATACACAAACCTCCCTGTCCCCACAACTATTAGCTTTCAGAGGCTGTCAGAATAATTCTCTGCTTGTTATACACACATAATTAGTTTTCAAAGTAGCTTTCCATGAATATAGTATCAATTACTTCCTCTCTCTCCCCTCGCTATCCCCCTTGGAGACAGGTGGATTTAGTGGGCTCACATTTTCTGATGTGACAGTGTGTTAATTGAGCTATTAGCCAGAGGTGTGTGTGTGTGTGTGTGTGTGTGTGTGTGTGTGTGTGTGTGTGTGTGTGTGTGTGTGTGTGTGTGTGTGTGTGTGTGTGTGTGTGTGTGTGTGTGTGTGTGTGTGTGTGTGTGTCTTCACAGGTATTTTGTTATATTTTCGTTCTTTCTTCTCTAATTAACACCTGCTACCACACCAGAGTGGTAGTGAAACGGAAACAGTTTTTGCTCTTCAGTCTATTTCTGTGTCAAATTCTGGAAAACTGTTTGTCTTTTAAATTCGACTCATCTGCTGATTGTTTAAAGTGCAGAGAGCCCCACCCCCCACCCCCCATGGAATTTCTACTGTGGAAAAACCTAAAAACCTATACTTTTTACCTGTATCCTGTGTGTGTGTGTTTTGATCTTGCCTGTCTTGCATATTCCTTTGTCTCATGCATGTACAATGTTGTCCAAATGTTTGGCAGCGTAACGCAAAAAAAAAAAAGTTACTCATGGACATTAGTACTTCAGGCTGTCTGTAATATAAGCAAATGTGTTTTTTTAACTGCACTGTTTTGATTTCAGTGTTTTTGAGTAGTCACTGATGAGGAGTCTTCATTTTCCTTACTCCACCCACATATTGTCCCTCACTGAGGCAAACTGACGCAAGAGTTTTGTTTTCTCTAACTCTTGGTGGTGTCCACACCAAAAAATTTTTTATTTTTCTTTCTTGTGTTTCCTCAGCTTTTATTTTCTGTTTTCAACAGTGAAATGTTAGATACTGTTGTGTTTCCTCCCAGTATTTGGAGTAACTGTGCCAAATCTTTTGTCTACTGTCTAATCACATTCAGAGCCACTTGTCAGGCACTTCTCAGGCCCAGTTGTAGGTCTTAGATGAAAACCTTTATCGTCAGTCAGAAAAACAAAGAAAAACTGTACACTGCCCTCAGATGGATATATTCTTACTTTTTAAAGCTACAGTAAAATGGGCTCTTCGGTAGGCTTTCCCTCAAATTAAGAAAAAACACTAAAATACGGTGCATGTCAAGGACAATGAGCAACATTAGCATGTACATAGCACCAAGCATGTTTACAAGCTTTTACAAGCAAAAAAAAAAAAGCAAAACGTGCTTCTGATGTTAAAAGTAGCACAATTATTAGTTAAATCTCACAAATTCATCAAAACATAAATAATTCTAATTAAGTTAAGAGGAAAATCCATAGTCTTAATCAATTCTTAATCATTAAAACTCCTGAATCCCTCATTTCCCTTACAGTAAGCCTTCCTATCCTGAAATTGAATGTGGATCCTACTTTTCATAATAAAGACAATATGGAGAAAATAAACAGAAACTTGGCACAGATTTTCATGTTTCATTCATTCATCCACTCAATATAAAAATACAGGATTCCCAGTGGAGCCATAAATGGCTTCCCCTCTGGAAAGTCGCAAGGCCATAGTAGCTACACACTGTATGTGAGTGACACATTGATCTGCATCTCTGCAGGGACAAAGGGGGGGATCGAATAGGCCACTATTTTATGTGTGTGCGAGAGCAAGAGCTTATTGATAGCATGCAGGGTGCTGGAAAAATCTTTTGCTTCTTTCAGTGACATCTAGCATGTTGAGTACCAGGGCACAGCACTCTGTCTAGGCTGGATTTATTTTGTTAATATACTTTATTGATGAGTTTCGGAGATTTATAATTCCATACAGAGTGAGCAAAGTGATGTGAGGACACAAAGAGAAAACAACCAATGAGTGTCACACAATGGAAAGCTTCAAAATGAGGAAGACACTGATATTTATAATACAAAAACACTTTTTTTTAATATAATTTGGGTTTATTCTTTTGTCTGTTCTTTTGTTCTTCAACACAACTTGTTACATAATGGATCTGAGGTTCATCATGACTTTGTGGTGGTCACATGCTCACAAAGATAATGATACCTACAACATTTATAGTAATACATAATTCATATACTGTCAGAGGTGTTACTAACCTGTGTAAATAATGGAGAGATAATGGAGCAGCTGCTGATGCTGTAACTAATATCCTGAGTTATGTTTTGCGAATATCTTTTTGACATGGATTCCGTGTCTCTCCACAGATGCAAACATGACACTAACAAACTAAAAATGGTTCTACATTACAGTAAAACATTGTGCTTTTGTGTATCTCCAATTTTCTCTCTGTGAAACAGAAAAACAGGCATAGTGCACCTTTACAAACTGCACAAAGAACAGAGACAATTTTATCACCTAATACATTTGTTGTGGGGTGTTTGTGTGTTGTTTACGTAAATGCATTTTGTTTAATTAGATGTACAAAATTGAGCAAAATATATTGGGAGTCATATCTCCTTTTCAACTTGGATTGGTCTCTGGCAACTCCTTAGGTTTTTGTTAATTTGTTTGATTTGTAGATGCTGAGCCAGTAGCATGTGGATTTATTTTTGGCCTTTTTTTGGGGGGGGGGGTTATGCAGTTACAATACAGATGAGAGCTTTGAGACTAATCCATGACAGTAAAACCAAAACAATGAGCTGAAAGACACTAAATGTTGCACAGAACTGAGACGCTGCAGTGTTGGAGAATATGTTTGGTTTGACACGTTATGCATAGGTACTTCATTATGTCCTTGTTTTATAGTGCAGCAGATTAGTGAGACAATCGTTCATTTTGGTATAAAAGCATGAAATTTGGTACAGATACTCTCTAAGGGTCACTTTTTGGGAAAAAGATGTTGGCCACCCAAAAATTTAAAATGGCGGCCATTTTTTCAAGATGTTCTGTATTTAGTCTAGTAGGAAGAGGGGGGTATCATGTATCCCCTGGAAATATACTTCTAAACAGTGTTTCTAGATTGGAAAAAATGTGTAGAAAATGATGAGCTATGTTAAAAAGTTGTCAGAATGTCCCATGTATCATTTTTATGCTAATTAGTGCCGCCATTATTGAAAAAACCTAATTTCACTATATCTCAGCCAATATTGCAGATAACTGAACAAATAAGGTGTCTAGACCCATGTTTTGGGGGCCAGAGATCATAATAAAACTATTCATAAAGTGATCACATGTTGGTGCCATGCTAGTAAGCAAACCTAACCCTTTTACCAATTACAAGACGCCAATATTGGAGATACCAACTAAGGTGTCTAGACAGAGGTTGTTGTGTGTTTAACCAAGGTTTATTTGGATCAAACATCATAATAGAACTCTTCTTGATGTGACCACTCTTCTCTTTCCCATGCCAGATGAACAGTCAAGTAAATGGCGTCTTGTAATTGTACTATGCATCACTCATCATCGTTTTCACTGAAATCATCAGAGTTAAACTCATCCTCTCCTTCCTCTTTCTCCTCCTCTTCCTGTTCATGTTCTCCAGTGTCATGGGGATCAACCAGTGAAGTTGGTAGGATAGGACCACAGGACCATCATCATAGGGTTTTGGTTTTTCCAGAATAGGTTCATCAGCTGGCTTGTACAAGGCATGGTAGTTCACACGTCGGGCATGTGGCTTCAGAGCAGAGTGGCACGGAGGAAGGCGAACCAGGTCAACCTTAGACTTGCAACTGAGTTTCTTGTCCTCCCCCACCATGTTACGTAGCAACTTGGCACAGACAACATCCACTGAAGACTCACGACTCTGTCCAAACATCAGACAGGTGAATTGCTCCAACTGCCTCAGCATCTCAGGCTTGACACTCTAGCAGTCACTGAGTTGACTGAATACGTGAAACCTGGGATTCTTCTTCAAGGGCCCCACCTTCCTTCTCCCTTTGATGGCACTGGTACAGTCTTCTCCACTGAACACATAGAACCCAAGAAGAGTGGTGCGGTGGTCTTCTCCCAGGGATTCTGCAATACTACTACTGCCTGGCCTCCGGTGCACCTGTCCCCACTGATGTTGAGATGGATGTGTTACAGTACGAGCAGAAGCTGTGGGCAAGGCTGCTAAAGCTGACTTCATCAGACCCCTACAGTGTGAAGATCCAGGAAGCTTCTTTAACCCAACACCAACAACTTCTCAACATCTCTGAGCTTGCAGAATCCCTGGGAGAAGACCACCGCACCACTCTTCTTGGGTTCTATGTGTTCAGTGGAGAAGACTGTACCAGTGCCATCAAAGGGAGAAGGAAGGTGGGGCCCTTGAAGAAGAATCCCAGGTTTCACGTATTCAGTCAACTCAGTGACTGCTAGAGTGTAAAGCCTGAGATGCTGAGGCAGTTGGAGCAATTCACCTGTCTGATGTTTGGACAGAGTCGTGAGTCTTCAGTGGATGTTGTCCGTGCCAAGTTGCTACGTAACATGGTGGGGGAGGACAAGAAACTCAGTTGCAAGTCTAAGGTTGACCTGGTTCGCCTTCCTCCGTGCCACTCTGCTCTGAAGCCACATGCCCGACGTGTGAACTACCATGCCTTGTACAAGCCAGCTGATGAACCTATTCTGGAAAAACCAAAACCCTATGATGATGGTCCTGTGGTCCTATCCTACCAACTTCACTGGTTGATCCCCATGACACTGGAGAACATGAACAGGAAGAGGAGGAGAAAGAGGAAGGAGAGGATGAGTTTAACTCTGATGATTTCAGTGAAAACGATGATGAGTGATGCATAGTACAATTACAAGACGCCATTTACTTGACTGTTCATCTGGCATGGGAAAGAGAAGAGTGGTCACATCAAGAAGAGTTCTATTATGATGTTTGATCCAAATAAACCTTGGTTAAACACACAACAACCTCTGTCTAGACACCTTAGTTGGTATCTCCAATATTGGCGTCTTGTAATTGGTAAAAGGGTTAGGTTTGCTTACTAGCATGGCACCAACATGTGATCACTTTATGAATAGTTTTATTATGATCTCTGGCCCCCAAAACATGGGTCTAGACACCTTATTTGTTCAGTTATCTGCAATATTGGCTGAGATATAGTGAAATTAGGTTTTTTCAATAATGGCGGCACTAATTAGCATAAAAATGATACATGGGACATTCTGACAACTTTTTAACATAGCTCATCATTTTCTACACATTTTTTCCAATCTAGAAACACTGTTTAGAAGTATATTTCCAGGGGATACATGATACCCCCCTCTTCCTACTAGACTAAATACAGAACATCTTGAAAAAATGGCCGCCATTTTAAATTTTTGGGTGGCCAACATCTTTTTCCCAAAAAGTGACCCTTAGAGAGTATCTGTACCAAATTTCATGCTTTTATACCAAAATGAACGATTCTCTTGAAATATGCAATTAATCTGCTGCACTATTAGTGTTGATGCACAAAATAAATAAATAAAATATTAAATATTGATTTGGTCTATTATTACAGATCAGGTACTGTAGGAACTGAAGGTTCAAGTTATTTCCTTTTTCTTGGAGTTGTGTGCTGCAACAGCAACATTATTATATGCATTCAGGGCGTGTAGAAATGGAAATCTTTTAAATGTATTTTCATAGCTTCTCTAACCAAGCAATTGCCTGTTACACATTTTCTTTTGCTCTAATTCTCAAGAGACTACAGAGAAAGCCTCTTTGGTTCAATATAACCCCAAAGACAAGGGTAAATTACATCAATATGTGGCCCCCTGTCGTCTTATGCCAGATGTCCATCTCACCCCTGAAAGCCTCCTGGTATTGATCTGAAGCTGCTTGGGGTAGTTTCAAAACATCGGCAATACACGTGAAAAATATAGAGGTACATGATCTTCAACATGAATAATCAATGTTATTTCAGTATGTGTTGTTAGAGAGGCTGGAAGAAGGACAAAAGATGATGGGTCTATGTACCATACATGTGCCTTGTGTGTGTGTGTCTGTGTGTCTGTGTGTGTATGTGTGTGCATGTGTGCGAACATGTTCAGAACATGTTCTATCACACATTTGTTCTGTTTGGTAGACTCTGGATGCCTGGCCTGACAGCAGGGGGGCATTCACTTCCTGGGAGTTCACTGTGGTTCATCACAGTTCATAATGGAGGAGGCACGACACAGAACACTGCTGAGGTTGGCATATGGGGTGAGGAGAGGGAATGAGCAGCCATATGGATATACTGGGGAAGGTTTGAATACAAGAGTGTGTATCTGTGTGGAAAAAAAGAACAACCTCTTGACCAGCTGGGCTATAAGTGTGGACATAGAGGTCAGCTAAAGAAAGTCAAATAGTGTGCGTGGCATGTATCAACAATGAGCCGCTTTTTAGATAGTAGCCCAGATCTGTGAGATTGTTCTTTTCTACTGGTGCAGCTATGGTTATAATGGTACCTTAAAGAGATGTACATCAGGATAAGGAGGTAATTGGTTGTACCAGCCACTGGCTCCTTCCTGATACCAGCAAATTACATACAGTACAGAGCCAATGTGGTGCTGTAGTTACACTCATCTTCCTGTTCTTCCAACAATAGCCACACTTGTTTGGATTATAACTATGATTGCATAATATAGTCTGTGCCATGCTGAAAGCTCTGCTCTCCTGGAGTGTGCGGGCTTTGTAGGTCTTGTTTAGGTTAGGTTATGACTGCAGTTTTATCTCCATATTTGCATTTTCATATTGTAAATAAAATATTGTTATTTCATATTTCCTGTCTCATAGGCTGCTTTCCTATAGGAGAGACTGTGTCTTTTTTCATGTTGTGCCTTGCACCATTACACATGACTTAACATTAGATCTATTCAGCAATGTTTGCATATGGCCTCTGGCCATTTTCGCAGCAATCATTTTGACATATCATAGCCGGAACAGTGCAGGTGTTACTATGACTGATAGCTATGTTCCATTTAAGAGTCCCAGTAAGTCATGACAGTGTGACAGTCAGCCCACATGCATAATAGTAGTATTTAGAAATTAAGCAGCTAAATTTATTTTGAACACATGACATGTCAAAATGTCCTCTATGAAAAGGCTCTACTGGCAGTGTGGGGAAATCACATGTCACATAATGAAAATAATTAAACCAACTCACTCTCTTGCTCTTTCTTGGATTATTACATTTGCAGTATATTCTGCGTAGATAGATAAGAAAAAATGGCTTGGACTCTTACTCTCCAACTCCCTCAATTTGAACATTTGAAAATTTACATCCAAAATGATTGTTCAAGTAACTTTCAAACTTTCACCAAAGGAAGAAAGATGAAAAAATGCATGCATGCAGAACGTTCCTCATCCCCTGGGGTTCATTAGTAGCAATGGAATTCAGTGACCCAGAAACTAAACCTAGCCCAAATCAATTAGCAGACATACACATGCATACATTTGAGCTGCTAATTACAAAGCCAAACTCCACCTCACAGGGAGGGGTTTTCCTCTTTGAAGATGAACCAAACTGAGAAAAACCAAAATGTTTTGTAAGTACAGTATTTTTGTTGGCTTCAACACTATAATGCTGAACTAGTGCCAGGCAGCAGAAGATGTTCAAGGGGTTTGATTTTTGTTAGGTTTGTGCGCACTGAAACTTGATGTCTACTGTAATAGTGTGGATCCCTTGATATCATAGATATGATTTAAAAAATCTGTATATAAATACAAATATAAATATATATAGCCTATATATAAGTTCCACAGTGACCATATAAGCTATAATAAAGTGCACTGGATAAAGCAGAAAAGTAAAAATCTCAGAGGTAGAGGTTCAATGTTATGCATTTGGTGGCACCTTGGGGTTTGGATAATACTAGTATAATATCCGATCATTCAGGAACAGGCTTTACAAAGCTTGTAGCACCTAACCTGAGAAAAATATTTTGTTTTCACAAAATAAGAACTTATCACATTAGGAAAAGTTCTTCTTTTTTTAAATCAATGGATTAAATTGTTGAGTGTAAGGTGGGTTTGTGATCCAAAGTGACAAAACTCACAACCAACTTTATCAGTGTTTTAGCATCTTCACGCTCACTTTTATGGAGACTAAAAAAAACCTAAAAGAGAGGAAAAACCTTGTCTTAGCTTCATGAAGTGACCACATAGCCTACTCTCCCATATGACTGCTGTCCTACTTTGTGTCCTTTATGTGGTGGCTACAATGCTGGCACATTTGCCACATACGTAGGCTACTACTGATCCTACACCAGTGTTGTAGACCTATCTGTGTGTAACTCATTAACCTGGATCATTTTCATGGAACTACAGTGCTGTTTTTGTAAAATAGATATTCCTACATTTTCTACCTCTACAACAGTTGATGTAGCCTATTCTATATCATACTTTACTTTCAGAACCCTGACTGTGATGTGGCTCCATGAACTGAGCATTATCTCTTCGCTCAATAAATAGAGCGGGTCTCCTTTAAGAATGTGACAGCAACAAGCGGTGGAGGAGCTGGTCAGGAACTGGCCAGGAGGAGCGGACGACAGTGAAGGCATCTCAAAACTTTTCCAACACAGTGAAGTGGTCTGTTTGGCGTTTAAAGTTCCTCCAGTCCGTCCCTGAATATGAAAACAACGTCTACGTTGTCACACTGTGTGTGTCGGTGATGAAGTGGATGCTACTGACCGCTCGGAGAAAGGGAAACTTCCGAGAGGGAAAACTTGTGGAATGATGCCCGAGCGACTGCATCCCTCCCTCCAAAGTTCAGCTAAGGTGGCTAACGTGAGCTAGCGTGGCTCGTTTACACTATGTCAAAAGTTTTGATATTGTTTTTCTTGTTTGTCCAAAGAAGCTGTTTGGTGGCGGGGAAGGGCGCGTGGTTTCGTTAAGGGAATGCTTTCTTAACACGGCTCGCTCTCTTAGCCGGGGCCAGGTTACATACCAGGCTAATTACTTTTAGCCAGCTGTAGCTAGCTGACAGGCAGCTAACGCTCCTCAGGTAAACTTACAGACACAGTCAGTTAACTCTCTCTGGGAGGAATGACACAGCGCACACACTCGTGGTAACGCAACTCTAACATGAAAAGACTGTGGTGCGTTTAATGTAATGCATATATTGCTTACATTATAATCAGTTGCATTGTTGTTTGTTTTGGTAGACGTGCACTGTCAATTTTAAGAAGGAGCTCAGTGACCAGAGTGATGATGTGTGTGTCTTATGAAGAAACTTGAGTTTCATATGAGTCAGTGACAAATAAAGGTTGGCAAGATGAGCAATTCCAAAATATCTTTAAAAAAAAAAGGTTTTAAAAGCATAAGATTTGTTAAAATATGCATTTTGTATTCATGTGGGGGCTTTTGTCATTTGATCCAACTATAGTGGATTTAAGAGTAGCAATAAAAAGTACATTTTCTTAACATTAATTTGAAATAGATTATATATCAATTATTATATATCTATTATAAATTTTTATGCATTTTGACACTGAGCAGGACTTAACCTAAAAACACATCTTTTCTTCTAAACAATGCAACAAATGATGTAGGCCTAAAATTTGTCAAGAAACATAGTGTTGCATCACAAAAGTGAATTACATTTATTCCACATTTGAGTCCAAATTTATTTTCCTGTATATAGTCACAGTTTCATGAAGAAATACTGGTTACACCACTTGACATTGTGTTGCATCAGGTCATTAACTTTATCTAGATGCAAGTGTTGTTAGATTTTGACCCTAAACTACTCTCTGCTTTTTCTCCCACCATTTTTGTTTACCTTTTTTTTTGGGCTCATCACATCCCTGCCTTCTCATCAAGACTTTCTGGGGGACATTTTACAATTTGGAGCCTTCCTGCGTCACTATCACCACTGTTCATCACTTATAACCAGAGGACCCTCACCTTGGATGAAGCAGACAGTGCCAAGATGAAAGTGACAGTGACGTTTGGGCAGACAGGGGTTGTCGTGCCCTGCAAGGACGGTTGGACTGTGAGGGACCTCATCCAGCAAGCCACGCAGAGATACAGAAAACTCCTGGAACAGGTACGGTTCAGATGTTGAAATGGTTGAAGTTAGACTTGCATGATGAACAGCTAGGCCTATGTTGTGACTTAAGATGCAGTTTTTTGCTACAACTGCTCTTTGTGCAAATATTAGCATGAAGAATTATTGTTGTTTCTCAAATATGTCAGGCTGGTAGATCACCTACAGTAAGAAGGCGTTATGACATGTTTTCTTCATTAAACTGCTCATTTGTTAAGCTTTCTGTGGCCCAAATGTGGTAGAATAAGACTTCATTGTCATTGATACAGATAGTCCAGTGAGCTCAAGAACACGAACAAAAGCATGAATAAATTTAATTCTATCTCTCTTTGAGTTCTCCTGACCTTCCAGCCACCGGTTAGCTACATTATTAATTGTAAGAAGTAGTTTTGTAATAATGTGTAAAGATTTTCATGAACTCCTGAAAGACTTAGAAAAGAGGCGAGATAACTTTTTATGAAGCAGTGCTTTCATAATATTTGAGGTTTTCCCTGAAGTCATAAAAGAATAATCGAAAGCTCTGTCATTTTTATATCATGAAAGGACCATATGATTTTCACATCCCAAAGTCTTGGGAAATTAGATAAAGCCAGGAGGTCCAGTTCACCATAATTCTTGTATGAAAAATTAAAACGGATGTCTGATGTGAATTGTGATGGTCCAGACGGGTGCAGGCACGAGTCAATCCCACTTTGGTTGTGTGTGTAAAATGCAAATATCTCCCTCCCGCGATTCCTTTATGACTGCTGTTGATTCCCTGCGTTGCTCTTAGGACGGGAACTCTGTGACCCCCATCAGACGACCAAATCTTCTCAGTGACTGGCTTCATATTGGCTCCATTATTCAAAGAGCACGCCAGTCATATAGATAGCTGGCCTCGGTTGTGATTGAGGGAGAAATGTTGAAGTTATGCTTGTGTTTATGTGAGACAGACACAAAGTCAGCACTTGGAGATGCCCTCATTATTTCCATCCTTCTCTTTTTCCTAGTCTCTCTACCTTTTTAGCCTCTTAATCTCCTTTCATCTACCCATACTCCTCCTCCCCGCTGAGTGCTCTTGTGTGTTTTGCCTCCTTCATCTTATTTATCAGCCTTTTCTTTCTGACTGGTACATCTCCACTTCACCTCCCTCATAACCCTGCACACAGTAGCAACCTTCACTTGTCATTTGAACTCCTCAAATGAGAGGCTTTCTCTAATCTCTAAAAAGTAACAACATGGACAGTCAGATTGAAGAAAATTGCAGCAGCAGATAGTCCTGTACACTCCACAATCTGTATACTAACCCGTGACTTGAATCGCAACACACAGAGTAACGTGTGGAAGGTTCATATCACAGATGGGACTAAGCAACAGCTAACAAATCATGATGTTGCCCCCCCAAATTGCCTTTGGATTTGCTTTGCCCCTCGGATGTAACACTAATGTAAGGGTTGCTGTCCAGCAGGTAGGAGATACACTGATTTACCAACGAAAATGTATTTTGAATGCAACTGCGGTTGTAGGTGTTCGTAATGTTTACTGAGAGACAAGGTGACAGGGTGTTTTCCTGCTGCACCGTGTGTAACGATGCACCTCCCTGCTCTATCGATCAGCTCTCTCATTGTTTAAATACTGTGTTTCCTGCCTGTGAATGAAGTGCCTTGTTAAGCACATGCACACCGTGTGTGTTTTGGATTGCTCTCCCACGGTGCCTCTTCTTTATCGTAACCTCGCTGTCTGTTTTCTTTCTCTCTTCCCACACCTTTGTCAGCGTTTCCCAATCCCTCCTTCTCTTACTGTCTTGACATGCCTCTTTTTTTTAAGCTATATTTTCATTGTTCTTCCTTTTGGATCATTTTGGCATCCTTGTCTTTTCCTTATCTATTGTTTCACATTTTTAATGTTCTCCTTTTTTATTAGTGTTCACTTTTATCTTACCACCCTCTTGTTCCTTCTTCCTCTCTTTAATTGCTAAATCTAATCTCATTTTCCTTCTTTACATATTTGTTTCTATTGCTACCCATGTCATTGCAATACAACACTGATGTGCAGTGTTGTGTTATCACGGTTGTTGGTGTGTTTTATGTTTAGAAAACCAGGATATGTGTATGTTACAGAGCTGTCCAGGCGCTAATTTCCCCTCCCAGTGCTATCCTGTTTTTAAATAGTCACTGAGACTGTCTCCCTCTCTCCCCTTCCTCCCTAACTCCCTCATCCTACTTAAAAAGTATGCTGTTTGTACTAAAAACATTTTATTATCTTGCATGTTCCAGCCTGCAACTGCTGTAGCTAAGTAGCCATAGCTGTCCCATTTATCAGCTGCTTTGTTGAGTTCCCACAGCGTTGCTTAGGAGGAGCGAACGCTGAAAATAGTCATTAAAGCTACGTTTTAGTTATCTTGAAATAAGTCGGTAATCTACAAGGTTTAGTGTTAAATTTAAGAGATTTCAGTTCCAGAGAGGATTTATTTAGTATTTTAGGTGCATTTAATTTTTTTTTTTTTAAATCCCAGTTTCACATTGATTACACCTGAATTATTAGAATTCTATGGCCTTTTGTGTTACCCAGTATGAAGCCAAAGGTGGCACAGGAGTGACAAATGGGATTAGAAAGTGATTGACAATAAGAAAGTGCTGATGTTTCAGTATGTAGGTTGCACCTGCCCTTTGTTATTCTAATGTGTATCCTGTAGAGTCTCAGCTCTAAAGCTCTACTCATCTCTCTCTCATTTTATTAAATAGTATAAAAAATGAATTCTGGCAATTTTTGTGATGCATTCATTCATAATGTTTTCCAATCATTGGCTTATCACAGTGATATATCTTACTATGAGAAAAAACAACAACAGTGAAGCAGGTTTGAAAAGCATTATTAAGATTATACGTTTTTCTGCTTTTTTGGTTCTGTTTGACAGATTATTTATTGGCCAACCATTAATTCCCTTGGATTTGGAAAACATGTATCATAATTTCAAGATGTGAATGACTGCAGATGGCATACAGAGCACAATGGAGTTAACTAGATACAGAATTTAAATTGCTTATCTTGATATTTGGCCTTTAAGAAGTTTCTTTGTGGACTAGTCAGTGAGTTAGTTTGCCTGTCACTCAGCTTGTGTGACAGCATTAGGTTAATTGTCACCCTCCTAACTCAGTACATTATCTGTAATTAGGCTATTTGTTTTACAACAGCTCACTGACAGCTATATTACTTTCTCTTATTCTCTTGATGAGTGGAGGTGAAAGCAAAGCACACGGGGTAGAGAAATAGAGGGTGAAAGTGGTATTACAGGAACAGTCATATGTGAGGTTCATGTACTGTAGAGAGGCAGTGGGGAAGACATGAATGAAACTTTGGAAGGAACAAAGGTTATAAATGCAAAAGAAGGGAGATATCTCGAAGAGGAAGAGTGGTTAGAGAAAGAGGAAGGAGGGAGGAAGCCTTTTTGTTTTTTTGTGGGGAGTTGTCAGGAAGTTATCAGCTTGTTGACAGTCTTCTTAATTACCCTTGGCCAAACAGTGTGTAGTTGCGTGATCATGGATGCCTGTTTATGTGGCTCTATGTTCAGTGTCTGCCAAGACGTAGGTTGTATTTCTGTGTAATATCAAACAGCCAAAGGTACACAAACCCACGGTGAAAGTTGATTTTGTAATCCGATGCTGTATATCGCATGTGTATACCCACACTTTGAAATTGTTAGGTGGATGTGTATCAGAAGGGTCCTGCCTATGTGGGTGTGTGCTGTAGTTTCATTAGCCAGAGTAGGAATGCTGATGAGGCGTGGCCCAACAAGCTGATAAAATCGTAAAAGCATTCTGGCCTCACGCCAGAGCTCATGCAATTACTCCTAAGAGGGAGGGAGGAGTGAGGCGACGCGTGCCACCCTCCCTGCAGGACTTTGACCATTCTATTCTATCCTGTTCTATTCTATTCTATTCTATTCTGTTCTGCTCTGTTCTATTCTATTCTATTCTCTTTTGTTCTGTTCTATTCTATTCTATTCTGTTCTGTACAGTGGTGCACATGCTTCATCAGATTAAACAGTAACTTGACAAGCTTGCCATATTGTTAGATAATCAATATCTAAGAAATATTGCTGTTAGTTTTCAGGTCGTCACGGATAATAAATTCTAAAATTTGCTTACATTTGCTGTTTACCATTATAAGGTGTCCATGAAATCTGATTTTGAAGCATCAATATGAAGAAACCTGACTAGTTGAGTGAGGACTGAGCTTGTACCATCCGAGATGTGGCATGCTGAAATGCTAACAGCCTGGGTAATGGTTACCATGGCACTGCCACTGGCAAGAAGACAAGCTTTGTTACTGCTGGGTGGTGAGATGGGTCAAGGGACAATGCAACTCAGATTTTGTTATTTTTCCACAGATTGCATGTGATTCATGAGTATTCACTGACGCTACAGAATGGTGTTTGTTATGACAGACAGAGGGGCTCCACTGCTCCAGCAATATAAAACTGGCATATGTGGAATGATATGGATTAAAACTGTAATACTTCTAGATCTCTGAGACCCAGGACCCAAATGTTGGAAATGCATTTTTTTAAAATCAAAAGATGTTAACTACCTCAGGTTGAACCTGCTGCAGTATTTAGCATGAAGTGTGCTTTTTACATTTGACTGCTAGAGCTCCAGAGTGTGCTTTAAGTTAACCCTGGATCACTGTTTCTCTGTAAGTAAGTCATTTTACTTACTTACTTACTGTCCAGTTCCTTGCACTGCCCTCAGCTTTGACAGCAGCATGCATACCAAACCTTTGTGTCAGCTAGCACATGTAAAAGGCTGGCTGCTGAGATGAAGAAAGGGAGTGAGGTGGGGTCGTTACACGCATACCGAACACTGAATAATCTACGTAGTGTTTTAACTCCTTTCTAGATCATGTCCTGAGAGTTAAATACCTAGACCGTCTAGTATCTGAATTAGCATCAAGCAAAACACTGTATTAAGTACTAATCCCCCTGATTTTCAGATTAGATCAGTGTGTTTACAACTCTTATCTTAACTCCTACAAAATCCAAGTGTCCCTCTAGGTTTTAAACTCTTAGATTTGGAGTTACAGGGTTTCTGCACTTCCTCAAAAAACATGTAACACATTATACATCTTCACCCCGTGCATATCAGATTTGATGATTTCGCCCCCAGCTCTTATCTCTCCACCCCTCCATCTTGTCTTCTCGACTTGTCCACTGTAACAAGAGATCACAGGGTGTTGTTGACCTAGAAAAAGCAGCTGATCATTAAAGGATTCAGGCTGTTGGATGTTGGTGTTTTACCTTTTAATCACTATGTACACTGTTTTTTTCCTGCTGCAATGAAAACATGCATTTGATTGCGTTTCCAGTCTCTGACTCAAATCCGTAGTGATCAGATTTAAACACAAAGAGACAATGTGTTTTGAAAACAAATCAACTTCAAACTGTTACTTATTGTACTGTTGAACCCAAAGACTTTTTTATTAAACATTTTCATGAAGTATTATCAATTAATCATCTATATCGTGATTGATGCTTTAATTTGTCTCTTTAATACATGTAGTTTATAGTGAACAATAAATCTGGGTTGAAAAAAATCTCTTCTCGTATTAACATCTGTCTTCATTTGAATATTCTAATATAAATTCATTAGACCCAAAATATTTTGATATATCTTTTACACTCTTCTGTGGATTTGTAACACTGTCACAATGTGGTCATGTGAGTGTTGGTGTAGAGCTGCTGAAACAATCACAGTGGTATCCTGTCTGCCATGATTTTTTATAAAATTAAATGAACTATTTGTAGTTTGCAGAATTAGTAAATCAGTGCAAACTTGCCACTGTATGAAAGGTGGTTAAGTAATATTAGAAACCATCTGCAGCCGCAGCACCATAGGTTCAGTCCGGTGTATATATAAATTAGCTGCACACGCCTCTGAAAAACATTGGCAGAAATGACTCAACATAGTCAAATGTGTGTCTGCATTTTGGATTTAAAAACGATGAGGCCAGTAAAGAGCAAGGTAGAAGCAAGATGTCAAGACGACGCCGTTTGTACCTGTTCATAGTTACACAGCTTGTGACGCTATGAATGGTTCTTCTAAGCTTTACATTAAACCACGTCTCATTGCATTACCATTAGTCCTTAACAAAAAAATATAAAGTTCACCAGGATATGAAAGACAGAATAATCATATCATGTGATGTCTTCAAATACCTTATTGTGTCCCACCAAAAGTCTGAGTACCCCAATATTCTAGAAATACGTACAGGGTTAGGATTTGTCCATTACAGGATAGCTGATACCTACAAGCCATGAAGTGCTCAATTTAAAATGAAATGAAATGAGGAACCACACAACTTTGTGATTCTGTGACTAAATGACTAATTAGAATCATCTGAGTTGACCACAGTAATCTTAGACAATAATGCAGCTTTGCAAGAAATAGAGGATAAGAAAATTTTGTCCTCGAGTGAAAGATTACTGATATCACTAAGGGGGCAAAGTGAGCAAACTACCCTGAGGCTCTGGGTTTGTCAGTTGGTTTGTTGTAATTCGATCAATTGCTAATTTGTTTTGGACCATGCACCCCTAAAACACAATATTAACTGAAATGAAAACACAGTTTATAGTCTGCTGTGTGAACTGCTGGGGCCCAGAGAACCCTGAGGCTTTAATGTGAACCTGGCAACCAGAGCTGGGTTTGAACACATTCGTCTTACTTTTAAATTCCCTTGATAGACTGTTAGATCAAACATAATAGTTGTAAGCAAGCCAAGAGAGAGTTGCACTCGCCGTAGTCTTGTGATATAAAGAATGTAAAACATGACTTATATACAGTTATTCTGTCTTTTTGTCATGTCATAGTTAATTTGCCAGTTAAATACAAAATTTTAGAAGCCCAAGGGGTAATAAAACACTGGACACAGATATGATGTGTCAACGGCAGAAAAGATACAAAACCTTTTTACATTAAACTATTTTTTTTTCTGCTAAGAGTTAATAAACCTCAAATTCCTGATTGATAGTGCTCATTGAAGATAAACATTGTACAAAAAAGAATAGAAAATATGTAAATGCTAATTTTGAACATCTCTGTCCTTCATCTGGTCTGGGTGTCTGCCAAGTCAGTGTTACAATAGAGTTATAAAAATGTATTCCAGCAGGAAAGGAGGGACACAGGAGAGTCCTGAGCAACAGTGTGGGTGTAAAGCCATTGAAATATCTAGTTTTGTGATGTCACAGAGTAAACATGGGCCACGTTATATTTAACTAGGCATCAATACTTAACCTCAAGTAAGCAAACACACTTGTATTTGTATGTGACTTACAAATCTCAGCTGGCAGAGGAAGAATGACTAACACTTTCACCTTTATACTAGCCTTATTACCCAGTTCAATTTGATAATATCAGTGAGTTTGAATGAACACTGTTATTTCCAATACATTAAGAATATTTACTAAATATAACTTATACACATATTGTAGTAGGATCTGAATCTCTGCTTGATATGATAATTTTTCTCTCTCTTCTCTTTAGTGTGTGTTAGTGTGTGTGATGGGAAAACAAGCCAATGTATTGACATTGATAAAGGCATAAGCTATTAATGACAGTCATTGATCACCAAGATCATCATCCATAGCTTTAATGAACTCAGCTGAGTCGCATGTTGTGTTGCAACATCAAAAGTATACTGTACATATCCAAACAGCTTGAAACTATCTAATAGGTAGTTCTCCTGCTGGTACAAAGCAGCTAATTTATGCTATCAAATAATTACAGAAAGTTGTTGCAGAGTTGAGTTTAGACTAGGAACTAGTATTGACATTGAGACTTCCAGTGATATCCAGGGATACAGAGCGCTTTGCTTCATCTGACACTCTCCCTGAGGGAAGTTTTTGAAAAGCACCTGACCCTGAAAGAATGATTTAATGGAGAACCACTATGAAACATTTTGACTCATACCTCTCCCTAGGCTCAGTCTGTGTGAGTGTGTATGTGCATGTGGCTGTGTTTGTGCCTGTGCGTGCAGATGCGTGTGTTGTCTCAATATGTTGTTCAACAACCAGCTCCATGTAGTCAGCTGTCCAGTGTAGTGTTGATGTCATTAATCACAGACCCAACGCGGCGGAGAAAAGGGAGTGAGGAGGGAGAGAGAAAGGGCCAGGTCGGAGTCGTAATCTGTATGAGGTACCTGGGGAAACGTGGAAAATGTGTGGATGAAAGAAACAAAAGAGAGAGAGAGAGCAGAGAGAGCAGAGATGGGAGGGGAGGCGGAACAGAGGGGGCTGCATAAAAGAAAAGCAAAAAGAATGAGTTGCTGTTGCTGACCAGACCAGGAGACATGTATGGTCGCTCTGAGCTTTTGCTTTTGCTATTTAAGTCTCCATTAGAATAAAAACAAAAAAACAAAACCAACATTTCATCACTGGTCAGTGTGTCCATATCATGATGTGTACATTTAAATACAAGTTAAGATAGCAATGCCAAGACATTGGCTGACTGTCTCGTGTGCTCTGTCGTAGATATAGCTACATTAATTAATTGTGTCAGCAGTAGGGCTGGGTTTTAAAAAATGTATATCGATCTTCATTTGAAAGATCCGATATCAATTCATAAAAACCTTTTAATGTTGTCATTGCACTGTTGCACTGTTTACTTCTGGGTTCGGTCAAATGTCCATTAATGTAACTGCTTTTTCAGTCAATTTAATATTGAATATTTTTAATAATACACAAGGTTAGGGATTTCTGTCTTTGTACAATTTGCAACATTCGTTTTGTGGAAACCTCTTTCATAACCAAGCAAATTGGTATTAAAATTGAAATCTCTCCAAATTAATCAATATCAAATCGAATCAGGACCTTGTGAATCGGAATCAAATCAATTCAGTAAATCAGTAGCAATACTCAGCCCTAGTAGTGAGTAGGAAGTTGCAGAGACTGGGTGGTGATTAACCAGCTCTGCTCTTTCAAAGGGATTTTCATCTTAAAATGGAACAGAATATTCAATAGACTGCGGTCAGGTTGGACCACTGTCCTAACAATGAATAAATGTTTAGTCATTTCAGATGTATCTTGTTTTATTTGCTATTAAGGCTCATCTACAGAATGTCCTGTAATTGTGTATTTTCATATGTTGTGTGCTGTGTTATAGGAAGGAGATTTCCTGCTCCGGACTCACCATGTCGAATACTGTGATGGAGGGATTCTGGACCCTGATGATATTCTCAGTGATCTGGTGGAAGACAAGGACAAGGTAAGGACCTCGCATGGTGGGGTTTAATGTCCTTTGTTTTTAGGATGTAAGTTCTTTCCCTTTAATCCAAATAGAGTGTAAAAAGACCGCAACTGTGAACAATTAAGTGATTTTATGAGGCTTTAAGCTGACCCGTGATGTGGAACTAAAATGGGAGAGGTCAGACTTCAGTGGTCATTCATTAAAAATGGCTTGTTTTCTGAATGACCAGTCAGCAGACTATACAGACGTTGCACGTGACTAACCAAATATCCAGCCAGGCTTTCCATAAAGAGAGAGAAACACATGCCAGGCAGCTCTTGTTCTCTCCACAGATCTGCTAAATGACTGTATTTAACTCAGCCATTTTTATCCCTTAAATCCTTCCTGATGCCTCTCATATAATGCATATAATCCTTTTGATTTATACTTATTAATTAGTCACGTAACTGTGTGTATGTGTGTGCGTGCAGAAAGGTATATATGCCTGTGCATGTTTGAGTGGGTTGTGTGTGTGTGTGTGTGTGTGTGTGTGTGTGCGCACACGCTTATTCAGCTATAGAGTATTGAGCTGCAGTGGCCTATAAGCCACTCCCTTGGATAGAATATTGCCTCACAAGCAAAATTCAAAAAGGGAAATGGTTTTAAGTTGCCTGTAGCGTTAGGCAGTGTCATTAGCAATTCACTTTTGGAGACTTTGCAAACTCAATCCATATATTCCCCGTTTTTCTTATTTTTCCCCTGAGGAATATGTCATTTTTCATTTTCCCCCTTGGAAAGTCTTGTGTTCTTCAGATTTTCTCACATACTCCGGCATTATTAGAATGTGATAAATGACCCAGATTAAAGGCTTTTTAAACCACTGGCGCAGGACCTTCAATGGATCTTGAGCCTTCTCTTGGTGGCTCGGCACATTATAACGGCATCAACGTGTTTAATGAGTCTGCGTCCTATGCCGAACTGAATTCTTAATTTAGGTCACAGCCAGTAAAAGTTGTGGAACCTGCTGGCAAGAAAATATAATGTACAGTACAGTACATCTCCCTGTCCTTGGCTCATAGTGTATGCCTTTAAGGGTGTATGAATACTGCAGGATCTGTTGGAGATTCTCTGAACTAATTAAGAACAAAATTGCCTAGTTGGCAATTCCTCTTGGGGCTTTAACAGAACTGAAATCAGACTCTCCCTGTAACCTGGACTCAAGCCTCAGTGTCAAAATAATCATTCTTATGGCTTGGATCTTGATTTTTAGATGTCATTGGAAATACATTTTTGTGAGTCTAGCTTGTTTTAAACATTTTGAGTGTTGCAGCCTGGAAATGTTGTTGCAGACAGAAAAGTGACTGAGAACTATCTTTACACCGAAGAAATTGCCTCATGACATTTTAGAGACATTTATAGCCCATTGTTTTCCCTGTTGACTGAGTTTTCCTGACGAGCCCTCAGATGTCTCAAACTGGGGATGGGGAGGTAACATGACACATTAAGCCTCAGCCCAGGGGCCGTATGACTCAGTGACAGGAGCAATAACAGAGTCAGAAGACCATCACCTGACCCAAGGGATTGCTATTATGAGAACTTGTTGCCATGGATTTGTGGAGATTCAGAGAGCACCGAGCGCTGGTCCCACAGCTGGCTAGTCGCCACTCGCCCTGTGTCACTGTGATCTTGTTTGTAGTGTGCAGTGTCAATTTTATTTCTAGAGGCGTTATAGCCTGCAGTTGCCCACCAGACAGTCACAGCAGCACTGGGGCTTTACTGCACTGCTTTTATAGCCAAACATTTCTGGTTTGCAAAAAAGATTGGTTGTATACAAGAGAGTACTGTAGGCTAATAAAGCAAACAAAATATATATTCATTTATTATGTTTGTTGTTGTTGGTAAGTGGGGAAAGGCAGCTATGGTAATTAATAATGTAAAAAAAAAATCCCAGTTTATCACTCACAAAAGAAATGTATTAAATGTCTATATAGTGGAGTGAAGGAGCACAGATGTCTTACTTCTTTTTTTTTTTTTTTTAAAGGTACAAAGCTTTTGGGCCACAGTTGGCATAGAGCCATATTTTCGATTTGCACTGTTACTATGGAGATGACGTGTTCCTCAGTGAGGGAGCAACAGTTTGAGACACACCTAGTAATCTACATTTCAGACCTTTCAAAGGCAAAATAGAAAGTATTGAGTTATTTGAGGTTACCTGTGTTTTTTTGCTGTCGTAGAATAACCTTAAAATACAATATTAGCATATGATCACCTTATAAAGGTCTTTTAGCTCTTGTTTGAGGTATTTGGTCTCCTGATAAATGATCTCTAGCTAAAAGATGTTAAAATGTTCCAAGAGCTCAAGGGAACAGTGACCTTTCATTGTGAGCCAGACTGAGGAAGCAGATATCTAATGGTTGATATCAGAATGGAGAAGTATAGCTGTCTGGCTAGAAGTAATGATTAGATAAGCCTTGAATCATTTGAATAGTACAGTATGGTGGTAGTTAAAGCTGGTTTAGCAGGTTTCCACAGCAAGGCTAGAATTTAGTGGAATGAATATGATTGTTATGACTGTGTTTAAGTGTCCGTGTAAAGATGCATGCTATATTTACAGACTGGTGTTTTACAATTTGCAATTTTTCTCTCCTCATATTCCCTCAAACATTCTCTTCTTGTGAACATCCTGTGAATTCTTGGAAATTGTACAAAACGTACCTTTGGATCGGAAAACCAAATTTCAACGCACATGCACACCACAAAAACACACATTTTGATACTGGAATCAAGTACAGTGCCACAAACTAATTCCCCAGAACACACACACATATGGCGAGACTCACACACAGAGAAATAAACCGTATAGAATGATATCCAGCACTACACACTTCTGAGCACCAGAGATTGCATATGAAATGAAAGTGTGAAATATTCATTGGATTCTGGAGCAAGGCTCTCATAGTATTACTGAGCTGAGATGAATAAATGGCTTCTAATCCCAGATGAGTGTTTTACTGCAGGCAGACTTGACTGCCTGGCTTTAGGTTTATAACCACAAAGAAAACAGAAGATTTTTGAGGTCTGCTGAAGACGGGGTAGAGGTCAAAAATACAGTTTCAAAAATCCATTTCTGAAATATACTCAAGTGATGCATTTGGAGAGAGCTCAAAATTTATGAACTAACATTGGTCCCAAACAGCTTTAACTGTGATGACAACAAACAAAAGCCCTGCAGCACAGCATGTTAAAAGATTATCCAAAATTCAGATTGTATTTGGAAAGTTACTGTGTATTTTTCTTTTTGCTGTGTTTTTTGCTTCAGCAGTTTGAAATGAAATATATTACAAGTGCCCAGTCTCACCTTGTATCTGAGTAATCTTCAACTCAGACATACGTAGAAATATACAGTACGTATCTCTTTCATAGAGCTCTTTGGTCCATTTGCATGTGTGTTTAGAACTATTATCCTGTTGAATGATCAAACCCAGACAAACCTGGCTATTTGGCCATTCTGTTTTTCAGATGCACCAGAGGTTTGCATCTTATGGTGAATCTGAGGTTATAGTCATGGAGTCCTCCCTCGATCACTGACGAATAACTATCTGCACCTGTATCCTGAAGAGTATTCTTGACTCTCTAGCTGCTTTCATTAATTGTTTTCTCTTCATCACGCAAATCAAAAATCCTCCAGAGGACTTGCTCCCTGGTCTGACAGCTCATTTGCCATTTCCTGTGGACCCCGACTTTGATACCTCCCTGACAGATTTTTTCACTTGTTTTTTTGCCAAATTTTTCAATCCAAACGGCAACTTGACTGTTAATCAGCACTGACAACCAACGTGAACTCTTTTGTGCATGAACTAACACTGAAACAACACGCAGCTGCTCAAGAAACTTTAAGTAGAACAAATGTCCAATTATCCTTGAAGCCTTGCAGTTTAGTCACTGTGTTTTAAAAGGGTTATGATTGCTGAATAATTGCTGAAGCACAGATCCTGAAGAGCAAAAAATGTGTAATTGTCCAAATACTTACTGTAAGTCTGAACTATTCCTTTTCTAGGAAATTCTTCTCTGAGGAAAGTTAAGCCTCTTTTCTTCAGCACTTTTTTTTTTACTGCAGTGCCTTTCATTATGCACTGTGCTGATGATGATACAGTGTCGCCAAATTGGCAAAATGCCACAACTGCAGTTAGAAATGACAGAAATCAGAAGAGTTAAACGCTTGTTGGAAAATAATCTGCAGCAGCCGTAATCATCGTTCAGGATGTACGCACAAACATACTGCAGCACGCCCCACACTCCCTCTGAAGAAAAAGGTAAAAACCAACAAACCTATAGATATAGTGAAAAATAACGTGAAGAGACATTGTGTGAGGTATATGCAAGTTTACCTTCGGACCACCACCCACACTCCTCCACCCTTTCCTATTTGCTAGTACCCTAATGTCTCCCTCACATGTTGTTTCTCAGTCCCACTCACTCACTCACAGCTTTATGCCAAGGAAAATGAAAAGTAAGCAGGAAATATGGATTCCCATCAGCATTTTCTTTGTAGCTGGAAGTGTAATTCCTAATGTATTTCTCTTGTAGGTATTACAGAAGGAGCCTCACAGAGACCAGGGTATGTTTAGATGGTTAGAGAGAGAGAGAGAGAGAGAGAGAGAGAGAGAGACACTGTTGCCTTGCATGATATTGCCATTTGCTCTAGGACATAAATATCACATACACTTGATCAATCACTCACACACACACACACACACACACACACACACACACACACACACACACACACACACACACACACACACACACACACACACACACACACACACACACACACACACACACACACACACCCGAATCACAGCATGTGCTCCCTGTGCACACAGTGCTATTTAACATAAACACTCTTCATCAAGCCTGCATACACATGACCACAGTAAGCACCCATTCATAATGCTTTCTCCAGTTTATTTACTGTCACCACACATACCCATAGGTTCGTACGTTGGGCTTTGCTCACACTGTAAACATGAACTTTGTCTTTTCTAAATCACAGACACACACACACTCATGTAAAGTTATATAATGTGATTATTACTTTGAAATAAATATTTAAAGACTAAACAACGCAGGCTCCCAGAAGGGCAGCTCTACAGTATATGAGCTGAGCTTTGATCATGGGTAATTGTGCCAATCATCATTTATCCTATTGATTGCTCGACACACATCCACTGCACCTTGCTGATGGCTTGATCACAGTTCATCCTCATTCAGATAGCTTTTTTTTACCAGGACAGCCTGTTGGTTCCTCTTCTAGCAAAACAGTGCTCTGTGAGTTGAAGACACTTTCTTTTCCACATTATTAATAGTAAGAAACATAAGGCATGCAATGTCTGAAATGAAAATGGTCTCCAGAGTAAATACCTAATAGAGGTATCAAGATTTATATTTTCTTTTATCATTTTCTCTGAGTAATTACTGCTCTACTGCTCTGTATATTTGATGAGCTGGAAACTCTTGTAGACTTCCCTGATTAACTTTGCCACAGATTTGTTTATTACAAAAACTATCAGATGAAACAAAGGCTTGTTACTATAGACCTCTGGTGTCCCTGGGCTTCTCCAGTGGGCACCTCCACAGAGAAATTTTGTCCATTTGGACCTATAATGCCATAATAGTGTAATTTGCTGGAGAACTGTTTGTAAGTTGCCTCATAAATCCAGTTAAAATACACTTTGAATTGATCAAACTTGAAACATGTCTGGCGATTATACAGTCTGTCTGTTGGATGGGATAAAACAACCTTAAATGGTCTGACTTGGAGACATTAAGATGGACTGTTGGTGGACTCAGGCCAACTCACTGGCCAGTGCATTTTGTGTGATTGTGTGTGTTAGTCTTGCAGTTAGCCAAAACCTTTTTCTGGAAAATACAATCAGACAGTTCATCTCCGTTTCATAAATGATGCTTTCCCGTTGTCTTCTTCATTGTAGAGCGGCTGAAATCTAAGGTAAATTAAAACGTTGATGAACTTTATGTAACAGAGGAGATGAGACACTATATTTAGAAAAAAGCTGATGAAGAAATTGAACACCCATGAGGCCTTGGTGTTAGACAGTGATATCAAACTGTTGTAAATAAACACTGAGCACTGAGGAGGTCTACCTCTGAGGAAGTGAAATGTAACCAGTGTTGAAGCTTTGTTTGGCTCTAAATTAAGCTCACTTCTTCTTGTTTTTCCCCATTTTTTTTTCACTCACTGCCTACATCTTTGGAAAAGGTTGGGGATGAGCCAAAAAAATGTCTGGATTTCTTTTCTTTTTTTTCTTTTTTTCTCGATTTTATTTCAATAAAAATGTTCCACCCCTCACAGATTTCATTTTTAAATAATCCATCTGCTGGTTAAAACCTAAATTAAAATAATTAAAGGTCACTACAATAGCAGAATCATTTACAAAGAAGCCAAATGTCTGATAATGAGGAAATTAGTCTGAGCAGGTTTCATGTTATCAGCGGGCCCTCCCTTCCCTCCTGTGCTCTCTCACGCTACGGTTTTTAATATCCATGATCATGAATGCTTTGTTGCTCAGTGGTAAATAACACAAGCTTCTGCTGCTGCTGCTGCTGCTGCTCACAGATGCAGCTTTGTAAAAACATGCTCGTTTGTGTCCGTCTTTCAGTCTGAGCGCTGCCTTTGTAAGTCATAGCATGCACACTACATTCATATATGTGGACATGTGATAGTTCTTGATACAGATGAATGACGACTCACAGAAATGTTCATTTAGCAAGTGAGTGAGAAACGATAACGTGGAGCTGCTGCACCATTTTTGACGTACGTACTCACACACACACAGACACACAGACACACATAAATGCATGTGCAAAAGCAATTTGGCCAAATTAATGTTGCATCGTTTACAGATTAATTGCTGCCACCACTGTGTGAACTTGTAATAGCATTTATAATGGAGCTGGGAAATAATCACATCGCCATTCATCATTATTTTAGTCAAACTCTTTAAATGGCATTAAGTGTCAGTCTAATAGCTTTGTGTCTTGTTGTGTATTGTATGCTTTCAATACGTCTATATATACATACTTCTTCCTTTCTGGAGAAACACATTGTACCCCTCTGACTTCAGAATTACAAAAGCCAACTCTTTAGCTACTCCAATATTTTTTTCCCCAACATCTGCATTTTTCAGCGTCATCCTCCTCCTCAACTCCTCATCCGGCTCTCTTATTGCTGTACATGTCATGTCCCTCCTTGCCCATTTTCTCTCTCTGCCTCATTTTCCTTGCCGTCTCTCTTCTCTCCCCTTCCCCTACAGTAGCTTAGCTCTGTCATTTTGAGGGAGAAAACACAAGCCAGTCAGAATGAGGCAATTATGACCCTGTTGGAAGGGTTATTATGCATAATGCCCCATAATCCTCCTCCACAGTTTTTATCATAAATGACATGTACATTAAGACTGTGCAGTGTATACTTGCTGACAGAAACTTCCCCAGCACCAGCCCTCACCCCTGAAAATGACACACACATAGACACACACAGACACACACGCATACATACAAAGGCTGTGTGTTTAAAGTATTGATTCATAAAGATGATGCAGTTGCAATGTGATTATTCATAGCTGCTTATTCTGGCGTGACAAGATAATGAAGACAATAGGCACCCGACAGACGAGCAGTATTTGATTGGGTTCTTAGGTGCAGCGTGCTGTAAGTTGCGTGTTTGTGCATTAAGGTGGTTGATGATAAGGTTCTTATAGCATTTTGCGTGTCAGTGTGTCTCGCCGGTTAACATGTCGACATTAATTGAACCATGACCCAGATCAAAACAATGAGACTCGAAAGGGATTAGAAAAACATGCAGACATATTAAGAAGCATCGATTTGTGTGGGTGGCCTCTGACACAGTCCACATTTAATCATGACATTTTAATCCCAGGCAATTTACCCCAAACCTGATAGTTAAATGAAGCAGACAGGCATCCAACAAATCTCATTGTTCACCTTGAACCTATGTGTTAAGCTTAATAATCATATTAGTGTTGTGTGAAGTGTTAATAATATATTTTTTTATAGCTTTGCCAGTATATCATTAAGGCTTACTGGCATTGTTTCCCTGCGTTATAGTGGCTGAGTAAGTTTTAATTCTTGTTTATTTATTACAGAATGAATTCTCCATTTCCATTTCCTTGTGCCATAACAGCCATATTTGTATATGTATTTATTTATTTAGGCTTGACCACATACTCTGTCCATATAATGAAAAGCTTATCTATTCAAGACAGGTGTTTTCTGTTGATATAACCCATTTGCTGTGGTTTTAGATAATAGGTCAGTTTACGTTAACCAAAATATCTGCTAACTCATTTGGGTTATTGCGTCGAAGCTCTTGCATAAAACTGAATGAGGATATGAAATTTGAAATATACACACAGCTGCTCAATAATATATGAAAAAACTTTAATTTCACAGGTATGAGCAGATGTAATGTGTAATCTTAAACCTTTCGAGAACATTTTTGAGAAATATAGGCTATATGAAATACATTATCAAATTTTTTTTTTCCTTTAGTCTTCCTGCTGTTATTTCAGCCTGCCCCAATCACATTTATCAATATATCAGTCTGGGCAACCGAGTTCAGGTGTATTTTTCTTTTCACGTGTGATATCATCTTGAAAAGGTTAAATGAATGGACAGGAAGGACACATTTTCATTCACTTGGGCTTCTCACATGGGCCCACACTCTCATACACTGTGGTCACACAATACCAACAGTTTTCTAGCCACCTTTGACCCCTCAGCCCTTAATATGAAGTGGCCAGCTGTAGAGAATAATATTGACCTTCCACTAAAGAAAGCAGTGCTGCTTATTGCTTTCACACTTTGCACTGGTTTCATTTACTGGGTGCCCTGGTGTGTGGGTGTGTATATACATGGATGCAGTAAAAGAAAAAGAGGTGGGATATGTTAGGTTTGTATTTCTTGGGGTCTATCTTGGTGCAGTTATGTTCTTTGCATGTCTTTCTTTTCAACATCAAGCCATTCAGCTTGTAGAGCGTGAATGTGAACTTTTTAAACTTCAAATATATAGTTTATTGTCACTCTTGCTGAGCTATAACTACTGAATATGTTTCATTAAACTTGAAAAGTATTCTGTTGATGTTAAGAAAATAAAATTTGGTTGATTTGGTTGGTAATGGTCTTTTTGATCTGGAAAAAATATTTCTTTGTGTCTAGCCTCTAAACACAGCAGAAGCCCCTGCTTGTCCTGCTAGAAGTTTGGAGGACTCCATCCTGTGACTCGTCACAAGTACAGCTTGTGGCCAGAAAGCATTAGGTCATGTGTGGCGAAAGACTTTGAATTCTTTAAAGAGGTTGGCATGTATATTGGCAAGATGCTTTTCCAGGTTGGAAGTTGCCTCCCTTGGTCTGTTTGGTTTAAAACCTTTTTTTTTATTTACAGAGGCACACTGGCCTTTGTGGTGTCTGACTGTGGACTTGTCCTGGTTGTCGACTGTGTAACACAAGTAGGCTAATGCTGTAACTATAATCATGTATTTCATTTTGTGTGTTGTGTTGTCTGTTGAGAAGTCACAGACATGATTTTTCACCTGTTGTGTCTGTACGAGGAGTGCAACTGCCCATGAGAGAGAAATAGGGTCAGCACATTTACTACAGCGAAAGAATAAGTATCAGTACCAACAAAGTCAGGTATCCCACTCTTTGAACTGCAGGGTATCTATGCATATATTGTGCAACATTAGTTTTAAAATGAAGTAAAAGTGCTGCTGGTCAAGTTGCATTCAGGTTCATATTTTTCAGGTTTAGAACAAACATCTCCAAATGTTGTACATCGCTATAAATATCATGATTACATAGTGTGACCTTGTAACATGTTGTCAACCAGCATCATAGGAAAATTCAGAAAACCACTAAATAGATATGAATGTTGGTTCATGTGTGTGTGTTAATGTGTGTACTGAATTGCTGTTAAACATGTGTAACTGTACTAGTCCTTCAAAAGGGTACAAGAGCCATAACACCAGTGCCTGTGCACTGTTCGTGTCATACCATGTCTTCATTTTCCTTATGTAGCCTGACATTGTTCATGATATGATAATCACATCATATGTGTTAGTTTTCATTGATGGGTTGTCTTGTGTCCATGTGAGCAGGTGTATCTAGTATCCTTGAGAAGGGTAGAGCGACCATAAACCTTATTCTCTTCAGGTGGAGAGATATCAGCTATTAGCCCAATTGTGAATTATATTTGATGAGGCTATGGCCTCATTGTTAAATGGCGGCACACTGACACATATATCAGTCTGCATTGACAGTCAACATATATTAGCGGAGCACATATGCACACCGACTGTACGTACACGTGTGGAGTTATCAGCTTTTAGTGATATATGACTCACTAGGTTGTGTCTTCTGCAGAGATTTACAGTGGAGAATGGGGGTTTCTTTGACCTTAAATCTTATTTTGTCTGTAAACCTTAATGGAGACTGTGTGGGTGGGTGCATGTTGTTGAATGATGTGTGGAATGAGCGCTCTGTGTGATATTAGTGAGTCTTCTGTCAAAATGCTGTTGACACTCACCACCTCTATCAGTGTACCTTTTGTCTCTCTCTCTCACACACACACACACACACACACACACACACACACACACACACACACACACACACACACACACACACACTCGCACACGCATGGAACCACATAACTCATTGAGAACACAATGACTTCAAACATAACCCTTAATGCCGCGTAGCCGCATATCTTAGAGACGTGTCATGTTTCACTTGATCACACACACAGATGGGTAATACAATATCACTGGTGTGGCACATTTTGAATAGGCCAGTAATGTTCCATTAGTTTGATTGCTTACAACCCCGTCACACATGATGGCTAGAAACAATAAAACCGGAATATACAAAACTCAATTAAATGGCTGTTTTTATGTGTTAATTTAATGGTTTAATTTTAATATTGTTCATTTACGACACAAGGGATGTGAGTAGATTCACACAGTTTCACTTAGATGCGAATACATGAAGATGAAAGCTCCACACAAAAGTATACTTATGCTCTCTCTCACACACACACACGCACAACACTTGTCAAAAGCAGTGGAGTGGAATAATGGACAAGGCGATGGAATAGTGGGCAGATTTTATCATTCACACACTCTTAACCACCAGCCATCTGCTAAATGCACACATTCATGTCTTTGTGAGCGTGTGTGTGTAGTACATGTGTGTGCACATGTGTGTGCATGTACACATGTACAACCGTGTAAATGGATCATCGTAATTCTTTGAAGGCTTAGATGAACACTCATCATGTTAAACTGGCTGCTACAGTTAATTCATCTGGGTAATCAAATTCAAACAGAACAGTGCATCTTCCCTTCAAGTTAATGATTGCACAAACAAATAAACAAACAAACCAAGGAGAAAAACACAAAATATGCTGTACAACATTGCTGCATGCACCTGAAGTAATGGCACATCTACAAACAAATGAAACTGCATGCTTTTTTCTTTCTCATTCTAATGCAAAAGTTGCTGATTGGATAGACCCCATAATTAGGCTTAAGAATGAGAAGAATAACCTAAAAAGTGTGACTTGAACATAATAGTGAACTGATGTTTTTAAGATACATTGGGGCCCAAGTTTTTCCAATTAATGGGAAATTTTTCCTAAAGGTCACCCGGGCTGGGCTCATGTATCATTATCTCTGTGTAACGTTGAGGGGTTGCTCATTACGACAGGATAAAGAGGAGACAACAGTGGGATCTCAGCCATAATGAACCTAAATGCTGCCTCTCACCTTCACCTCATCTCTCTGTTCTACCCTTCCTCCACCTCAACTCTTCCTCTTTACAGTAATTATCCTCGCCGCACTCTGTCCTCTCGTCGTACTCTTCCCTGGCTTTCTGTGCTGCCTTTCAGTCTGTCAACCGTTTGCCCTCACACTTTCTCCATTGTGTCTTAGTTAACACCGCCTGTCAAACTGCTTACAATGAACTCTTATGCACTCCTCTCTCCACCATATTTTTCCCACTTACATCAGTCTTTGTGTCTTTCCTCTCTTGAGTATTTGGCTCCTCTCACTTTATCTCTTTTGATTGATTCTCTGGAGTCTTCTACCAGCCTTTAGTAATGCCACGGCCTCCTTCGCTCCGCTTCCCCTCACCCCATTTCCTCACCGACACCACTTACCTCTTTCTCTCACCCTTTCCTCTAATGAATCCAATAATTTGGGAGTCACACCTTAGCGTTCAAGCATGCGGGTGTGTGTGGGCCCCTTCATTTGTCAAAGGCACATACAGATTTGATCCAGACCTGATACATATGTTGACCCTTAGCCAGGAACCATGGGGGTTAATTGAGTAATGGCGTTTGCAAGAGAGGGAGAGGATACTCAGAGGGAGGATGAGACAAAAAGCCAGGGAGAGAACATTAAGAGAGGGAGAGCGAGACAGATAGCTGTAATTTGTAAGAGCATATGAAAGGAGGCGAAACGGGAGGGAGCGAGAGAGAAAGGGGTTAATTGCAAGAGTGAATAAAATGAAAGTCAGGGGGAGGCTGGCAATTAAAGAATTGTAGAAGAGAGGGTGAAATAAAGACAAATGTTGGGTTAATGGTGACGGTGTGTGGGGGTGGCACGAGGTGACAGCGTGAGGCAGCCAGCCGCAAGGATACGGATGATTGACTGTAAGCAGAAAAGAGAAGGGGTTAACAACAGAGTGATTGAAATGAAACAGAGAAAGAGAGAGGGAGAGAGGGAGAGGGTTGGTACGCTGAAAGCAAAAGGGTTAATCACGAGTGTAATAAATGATAAAGCCTGTAGTCTTCATGGAGCTTGGCTCTTAATTATGGAAACACAACTGCACCTGGGACCCACCGAGAATAGATGGCTACACGATAACGCATGAAATTGTGTGTGTGTGTGTGTGTGTGTTACTAATTGTTATTGTTATGAAGTCCGTGTCCTCATGGATTCATTGTGCTGATGAATTAGCTTTATGAAGTGCCTGAATGTGGGGTGTGCTAGGGATAGACTAACTAAATGGGCAGATGACTAAGCATTGGTTTATCTCATACGCCTGTGTGCTGGTCTGACAGACACAAATGCAGCATAGTATTGTAGACAAACAGAGAGAGTATATTTGAAGGTATATAATCATATAAATACATTAAAAACAATTGGTCTAAGTGTACAAGTAGTGTGAACAGAGTGATTCAAACTAATTGTCTGAAATCACAGGTTTAGTTTCTCCTTTCACAAGCTGAGTTAATGAAAGGTAGTCAACAGAATCCAAATGACCTGATAAAAATGAACTTCCTCTTATCCCAGTGATTTTACCTGCTGTGGCCTTGAACATAGAACTGATTGCTCCTGAAATTGGAGATCATAAGAAATCATTTCATTCAAAATGTAATTCTTTTTTTTTTTTGTTTAAGAACAGTGGAATCCACAGCGATAATGACAGCGTACAGATTTGTATGGATGAAAAAACAGGTAGTTTGAAAATCCCTTAAATTGAACCTCTGAAGACCTGCCAGTCTCACACTGTAGTTCATTATGATTACACCGACAGAGCATAATTTGCTGCTTGATCTAATAACTTAAAAGGCTCAAGTCAGAGCCATCTAAATCTTTGAAGGTATTATGCATTAAACTGCAGCAAGCCTTGGGCTGGTTCAAGGAAATGTGTTGAAAATCTACCTGAGAGATCATTGGCTAGTTTGAAACTTCATCTAGAGACTCGCGTGTGATCTGTATGAAGATTGTCCCTTTGAGTACACAACGGTTAGTGTTGAGACGGATTTGATTCATGGTTTTGTGAGTAGATGATACGGTCTGTTAGGAAGACTAATGTAATGACTCTGTGTTGGCTGTGAGCTTTACTCCTCACCTCAATCATAGAGATATTAGAAGGACCACATCTCATGCCAACCTTTTAAAAAGAAAAAGCTTCTCTATGGAGGTACTCTGTGAGTGTGTGTGTGTGTGTGTGTGATGACAACACACAAGCACTACGATAAATCTCTGTTGAATGCACACACATATACACACACACACACACACACACACACACAAAATGCACACAAAGCTACCAGCAGTTAGAAGAAAGATTTACATACATTGACAGAGTAATGTGCTGGGCGGTGAGAGCTTTATAAAGAGTGAACCTGTCCCTGAATGTGTGAGTGATGATAACAGGCTCATTTAATTGCCTAACCCCGACACACAAACAGGCGCACGCACACACGCACATACAAGCTCACAGATCATCAGCTCCTTGAGTAGGAGCCACATAATTTCTGTCATTCACCTTGAGGAGGTGGAGGTAAGACAGCACGATGGAGCACTGGGGGAAATGAAGTAAAAGGGTAAGAGCCAGTCAGCAGAAGAGATGAATGGAGCCGAGGCTCGGGGAAAGGTCAGAGGTGTTTGCAGTCACTGTGTCTGAGCTTTCACTTTTTACTGGACAGGAATAATATCAGGAATCATAAGGAATTTAGAAGGTGTTTATGATGATGGCAAAATGGTCTTTTGCAACGAGAACATGGGCTGAAACAATCGCATCATACTGTAGTTGTCAACAACTCAACAGTCTATTTTCTTCATTGTGAAACACTCAGTTTCTTCCAGTATCACCCCAAATTCTCATAATGCCAAGATCATACTACCTAGTCTTGGCATTTGATGGTTTAATGTTGAAGTAAATGTGGCAATAACAGCATGAAGAAAATATAATGGCCTTCAATGAGGTCTCCTTTAAAGACACATAATATAACATTTTTAGGCTGCTTTAGGGTGATGGATAGAAAAAGCTAATAGGTAGAAAAGTCATTTTTTTTGCATGGTTTCAAGTGACATGGTTGTTCTCCTTCAGCTCTGGAGCAGATAAGCTGTCTGGGGGTCAGGGGACAACCTTTCAACAATTAACCCTATAATCCCCAACATGGTCACAGATTATGGACATGTGAATGACTAAAGTTGCAATCCTTTGTGTAGAGCAGGACAAAGAACCTCCACCGAACATGTTCACAGCTTCATGTTTGAAATACAAAGGCACATGGAAATAAGGGTCTATTTATTACTAGGCATTAAAAATGAATAATGTTCAAACCCATCCTGTCCTACTCCAAAAAGGCAAGACATATATTAGTGGCAACTTCTACGGTCTATTTCTTACCTCCATGTCAATGTGAGGTGTTTGTGTGTAGCCTATTGCATTGATCCAAGGTTATGTCTGTTATCTGCTGGTTTTTAATGCTTAGCATGTTGACATGTTAATCCTGAGATGACGATGATCAAAAACACTTGTGTATACGAGTGTGTGTGTGTGTGTGTGTGTAACCTAATCAGTCACATCCAACAGACAGCAAATCCCACTTCAAACGCCTCTCAGACATCCATTGTTATGTGGAGAGCCAGTTGAATGAGATAAGATGGTGGAAAGAAAGAAAAGGATGAAGGGAATGGAGTCTGGATAAATAAGCTCAGAAGATGTGAGAGCTGTGGACTAAGGGTGAGTTTATGGCCTCAGAACTAGTATTGAAGATGTGTTGTCCAGCCACGTCTCAACTCACATGTGTTCAGTCTGTCTGAACGTTTGCGCTGGAAGGTGGAATGAAAAGCATTCCGCAAGAGGGAGAGGGGTGAAATAATATTGTAAAAAAAACAACAACAAAAAAACATTGATAATGATGCACATTTTTAAGATTAGAATTTCCACCATACCAATTGCATGATATCTTTTCTACTAAAGCACTCTAGTTGTGTTGGGAGATACAGAGTATCTTAGATCATTGACATTAGGGCTGCACAATTAATCTTATTTTCATCGTCATCACGATGTCAACATGCACAATAAACACATCACAAAAGGTCGCCTGAACCGCGATGAGTACGTTTTATTTATAGGCACCATGCCTTCACACTCACTTCACACTCATACACCTCATACCTTTTAACCTGAGCTTCACCACTAGACAAAACAAAAAAACGGCAGACTTCTGTCTGATGTGCCTGATATGCATCCACACGGCATCGACCGGCATATTTGTTCTGGCACAACTTCTCGAGTTTAGTCGAGTTATAATGTTTGGCGTTTGTTTACAGTGTGCAAGCTTTTCCACTACAGGCCTGGAATATGTACTACAGCGTGTTGAGTCGTTTTCAGAAAGACACAGGAACTGTCCAGAATACTAATACGAAGATTACTAAGCTAAAGTCTTTTCTAGTAAACTCCCCTTTGGAAAGGATTGCAAGGACAGTATGGCGGAAACAACTCAAGTCTCTTTTTTTCTTTATTGTGTATACACACACACACAATATAGGGGTGGGTATTTCCAAGGACCTCACGATACGATACGCATCACTAGGGCTGGGCGATAAAACGATAACGATATATATCGCGATATAACTTTACTCAATAGCAATATGAAACGTGGTCGATAGAAAGTCGATAGGTTTCATTCATTCATTTTTTGAAACAGCCAATGAAAACGAGAGTTGCGCCGCGCTGGACCAATGGCTGAGCCAACCAGGTTAGGTTGACACAGCACAGGAAGACAGTACACAGCACAACAACACGTGGTAATGTTTGGGCTGCTGCAGCCTGACGTCAGCAGCGGGGCATCGCCAGTAAAAAAAGAGAGAGAGAATGAGTGTTGCCTCGAAAGAAAAAATGGAGGAGAACTAGGACGAGTGACCGCGAAAAGATGTGGTACGTTATGTTTACATTAACCCCGATTGATGGAACTCTGATACAGTAGGTGTAAACAACCCTAAACTTTAACCACGGAGACACCAGACAGTCGGAGCGGGTCGAGCTCCGGCCGCCGTCACACATCAAAGGGAGCGCAGTCACGGCGTGGCCACTCTGCTGCTGCTGCTGCTGCTGCTGCTCACACTGGAGCGACTGTTGTGTTCACACTGACAGACGCACCGCAACTGTTCAACTGTGCCGACCTAAACCCTGGCCACTGGTGGAGCAAGCGCTAACCGCGGCGATTTCTCTTCCTTTTTCTTTTTCAGCCGGGTTTAGGCTGAGAATGATCGCTAATTAACGGACCACGTCAGGTCCGGGTTTTAATTTTCAGGTCCGTTTATAACAGTAGCAGCAGCAGAGAGATGGAGCAGCTCCTGTATGGGGAGTGTGGCTCTGATTTAACTCCTGTCTGATGTAATGTTAAAGAACGCCTGAACAGCAGAGTGATAATGTCTGTAAAAAGACCCAGTGCTGTTGTACTGTATATCAGCACTCATGTATGTCTCTTGTCCAATCAAATTATTTGGTTGAAACTAACTGTACATAATAGGCTACCAGTTTTATTTATCTGAAACTGTTATTAGGCTACTCATTGCTTTTATATGTTAATCATTACATCTGAAATGTTAAATTTTTGACGAAAAATAAACATTTAAATCAGAAATAACCTTCTGATATCTTCAAATCTCACTTGTGAGTATGATGGAACATTTAGGCTTGACAAAAACAGTGACTTGAGTCCTATCGTGATATATATCGATATCGACTGATATGAAAAAAATTAGCGTGATAGGATTTTTTCTCATATCGCCCAGCCCTACGCATCACGATACTTGAGTCACGATACGATATTGTGATATCCAGATTTTGCTATATTCTACGATATTCTACATAGTTCACTGAAAAATGTAAAAGGCATTATGCATCTTAAAATCCGAGTTGTATGTACATCAGATGATAGTGATAATTTATGGGACAAACTGAGTCAAAACAATGTAATTCAAATTATCCATTCCATTTTATACAAGTGCAAGTTACAACAACATATTTGCATGTACAACACACTGTCTGAGGTAGCAGTACAGTGACACCTCGCGGAGCAGAGGTGCGGAAGTCTTACTGGATTTACGTCTGAAACATGATATATTATTTGAAAAAAAAAATTGAAATTATTTTTTTAAAATCGATATTTAAATATTGAATATCGATATCGTATCGTGATATAAAGTATCACGATATATTGCCATATCAATATATTTGCCCACCCATAACACAATATCATTCACTCACTAAGATGGTTAGCCTGCCTGCTACAGCTAACGTTACACCACTTGGGGTTTTGACTAGACTAGGTTGTAAACCTGAAAACACAAACACAAAATTAACTGATAACATCATACAAATATTCATATTAAATTATTTCTTGTTTACAGTTCTATTGAACATCACTCACTGACAATGCGTACCGGTCCTGTCAATAACTCAATGAAATAGAAAAAAAAAGGCAACTGTGCCCTGTGGCAAACTGCGCATGCTCCTATAACAACAGCAACGGCTGCTGGAAAGTTCTACAGGAACCATATGTTCAATATGCACACCTGAATATTTGCTTATTTAGCGCAGGTCATATCGCCATCACCATATTGAATAGTACTACATCAAATGTAGTAGTTTCAGCTATTGTGAATGTGGCAGATAGGTGAATGTAAGAAACAGATACAACTCATTCGGCACACCTCTATGTGTCATATATTATTCCCACCCCATTGTCATCATTAAGGGTAGATGAAATATTAACTGCTCTCTCAGGCGTGAGTTTCCAAACACCCCTCGATGCTTTGAGTCCACTTCCAGTCAGCCACTCCCACATTTGTGGTTAATTTATCCACTTGGAGAAACTGAATTGGTTCACAGCAACTAATTTACTCCCTTCTTCCCAGAGGGTGGAGCCTGTGCACTTTCCCTCTGGTTAATAGGCTCTTCTGGTTTATGAGTGCTGCCTTTTAGACAGCTACTGGTGGATCATTGGGAATATGGCCTGCACAGAATGTGTCCATCTGTGCCGCTGCGTGTCTCCATAATGCTGTTCCATATGGCCAAGTGTGGTCTACACACAGCCTCAGGGAGGCGGCTGTAGATGGTTAACACTCTCTGTCTCTCTCTCTCACACACACACACACACACACACAGATATTCTTTCTCATGCACAAGCATAAATACATATATGAATTCAGGGACACAAACACACATTCACATACGCACACACACACATTTGAACGCAGACACGTACGCACACCATCTGCATGACTGAGGAAACAGAAGTTGTCATTATATTTTGGCTGTGTGGCAGACGCTGAAGTTGTCTGTCTGAAGTTCACAAAGTCACTGAACAGTTGCACGAGGCTGCTCTGCTTCTGAAACTGTTGGTGCTTTGTCTGTCTCATCTAACAGCCTTTACTGTATGTTTGTAACTTGCTCTGTCCCACTCTCTCTCTCTCTGTCTTGATGTCTGCGTGTCTCATTCTTCACAATACGTCTGTTCACCCATTCATCTCCCTCTACTCGTCTGTTTTGTCTGGATCTTCTGAGAGTTAAGGTGATTGGAGGTCAATGGAGGGTCAGCACACAAACCCACACAGACTGACACAAACATGCACACACACGAGCTTGAAACTGCTGAGCAGGTGAATTTCATTCATCCATATTCTCCGTACAGAGACAACACCATCCTGTTTATTGATCACCGCGGCAATGGATCGATCGCTGCAGAGAGGTCATAGACAGAGATGTGTGTGTGTGTGTGGGTATGGCTCACTCTGTCACTGTCCTTTTGAGTGATGGATGCCTGAGTGCTTTTATTGCAAACATTTGTCCCCACGCCTGGAAATGTGTTTTTTAATCTGCACATAAATTTGTTGTTGTTTATTTGTTTCTCTCTCTCTCTGTTTAAGAAATGGAGACATTAAAAAAAGAATTGGAGACAAAGGCAGGGGGAAAAAATGAATAAAATAGTGAGTATTGCGATTTAGAGAGTCAGCGTGGGTGTATCAGATTCATGTGTTAATCGATAAGCTCTTTGTTGCTTTGTGGGCGTATCCGATATAGAGCAAAGTGCTGGAACATGATGATTTACATCAGCTGATTTGTAAGAAACCACTACAGTTCAGAGTGGAGAAGGGAGGGGAGACGGCCGTAGACAGAAGCTGTGGAGAAAATTACAGGAGAGGAAGCGAAGGGAATAAACAGGAGCTGGGCCGAAAATGAAGCACAATGTTGATGATGAAGGAAGGAGCCAACTGAGAAGAGGATCAGGCAAGAGGAGGGGAGGGGAAACGAGTGGAAGCAAAAAGAGAGGAGGAAAAGTGAAGCCAGAGGGTAAAACGGGGCTAAGCAGGAATATTTGCTGATGAAAGATGAAAAGGCCAACTTGTACATAGCCTAGCAGAGGAGAGCTGACCTGCCTGAGGGTTCATTCAAATTCTCTTTGTGATCTGCACAATTATTTTTATGGGCGTAACACAGAAATGTGCAAGGCTTTTTAAAAATTACCTCTCAACACTAGCTTTAACAGAGAGCCTGCGCCGGCTCCAGTGACCTTATATCGCTACATTAGCAACCCTGCACTGAATTTCTTTTACTGCTGCACCACAAAGAGCATCAAAATTATGTCAGGAAACATAAAAATGACTTTTTTTTACTTTGGCATTACATCAGAAAGGTTAGAGAGGGGAATGACGGCATGATAGAAAGTGGCCCGCTACGCCTGTAAAGTGTGGCAGCATAGTTAAAAACCACTTCAGATTTATGTACAAAGAATGGAATTTAAAACATCCAGCTTACAGCTCAAGTCACGGAGCAATTTGCTTTCCATTCAGCTTTTTATCCTCCGAGCTGAGAGAAACAGACAGGTAAAGAGATAAATAATAGCCAGGCATTTATAGAACTCTGTCTTCCTCTTCCTGTGCTTCTCACAGGCAGAAAACAGTTCTTTTGTTTAGACGGGGTGAACATGGATGACACGGTAACGGACAATGATGGCTGTGGGTGGGGGTGGGGGTGGGGGTGGGGGGGGGGGCAGGTGTGTGGCAAAGGCCCCAAGATACACTCACACATGTAGTTTCTGTTGTGAATAGCTAGGTGGTGCTGTCAGTCTATACACTGTGTGCGTGTGCATGTGTGTCTGAATGTGTGTGTCAGGGAGTGATCACACCTGGTCTATTATGAACACCAGTTGCGGTAGAGAAGAAGCGTATCTGGAATTTTTACATTTATCACGCACAATTTGTTACTCTTCATCATTGGAATTAATTAATAATTGCATTTTAAAGGAACCTACCCTAAAAAAAAAAAAAAAAAAAATCTGAGGTTAAGTTGTAGAAAACCATATGTCCAGGAAAAAATACAGATAATTGTTATTTTAATTCACTATTGTACAATGGTAAATCAGATAATTCAAATAATGGAGAAAATCATGGAGAGTTACCTTCATGTGTGGCCATCTCAAACATTACATTTATTGTTAAGGCCATGGTGATAGAGTGGTAAGCATTTTGCTGACTACATTAGATGTAAGAGTATATATGCACACACACACACACACACACACACACACACACACACACACACACACACACACACACACACACACACACACACACACACACACACACACACACACACACACACACACACACACACACACACACACACACAAGCACACATATGCGCACAGACTTGAACATAATAGATTTTTTTATGGTAAGTGGTCATGAGTGGAAATCAAAGCTCAGTGGTGTACAGATAGCTTAAGCACATTTAAAGATTGTTTTCTACGAGCTGCCTCTGAGCTGTGTGTATGCTCATGCATTTGGCAGATTGTAGCATTTTATCGATCAACGCTGCACTAATCAATCAGGCCCTAATCGACCCGATTAAAAAGGGTAGGATGTGAAAAAATGGTGGTATGGTGTGTGTATGTGTGTACTGCCGCTATGTTATGCACTTAAATCCTGAACTGCTATTAATCTACCTATCTCAATTTCATGTGCTCTTTTAATTTTAATAAAAGGATAGGAACCAACTCTGCACTTCTTCACCCCCGCCCCCCCCTTCCTACGCTCGCTCCTGCACTTCAGGAGATGCTGAGCAGTGCACATATAACAGCACACACACATTGTGTTTTGTGTATCATTTGTGGCCCACTGAAATAACACTTCATATTAGTAAGTGAAGCAAGACATTCCTGATTATAATCGCCTTATGAGCTTCCTGGCTCCATAAAACCAAGTCCACAGTAGTTGCTGTTTGTGGGTTTCTCTTGTCTGGATGATATGAGCTGTGAGTTACAGTAGCTGACTGTGTGTGTCCTTTTTTTTTTTTTTGCAGTGTATGTTGATATTGATTGATGAACAGACATGTACAGACAGTGCTTCACTGACATCTCTCTCACTCTTCTGTCACCTTTGTAGCACCTACTTGGGCGGCACATGTTAAAACAATATTGTGTGTTACTTATTTACTTATTTCTATTGAATTAATTTTTACCTCATCGTCCTAAGTCCAACATGAAAATCCTCCACCCAGGTCTAATCAGCCAGAATGATTGTGTAGGGCCTAAAGCATCATACCAGTATGTTAAATGTCAGTTTGTCCCACAAGTCTTTGCTGTAACCAATTTTTAACATATCTCTGCAGCCATTGTGTATGTTTGTCAGTGTCACAATTGAGCCCAAGTGAAAAAAATAAATGTGTCTGTTAGGGGTGGAAATATTTTACTACTGTATCTCACGATTCGATCCAAAAACGATTTTCGATTCAAAACGATTTGATTCATAATGATTTCTGCTTCAGTCTATCGGTGTGCAAAGGATCGTCATGATCTACTCAAGTCTGCTTTGCAAGACAGAATGACTAAAGTGTCTTTTTCACATTTATTGAGTTTTAAACATTTATCCGTGCACTGCTTAGATGGAATTGTTGAAACTGTTGCATAAAAGCAATATCACATAGCCCTTTGTTTAAGTAACAAAATTAAAAGTGCCTCTTTATTTAAAAAAAATAGTGCAGTTAAACATGCTGCCTTTTAAATTTTAAGTAAATGGAGACTGACAGCCAGCAGATTTGTTTCATCTTTTTATTTTTTTAAATTGATTTTGGGACATTTTATATCGATTCTGAATCGTATTAAACGAGAATTGCGATTTCTTATGTGAATCGATTCTTTGGCACACCCTTAGTGTCTGTCTCTGTCAGCACCTCAGAGTTTTTTTTATTTTTGAATTCATACTCTGATGAAGATATGGTTGTGATGATTGCACCACTGAAGGCTCGAGTCAGTCAATGTTATTTGGTTCTTTTCCCCTTAGAGAATCACTCTCCTTGACCTGAGCAACACCTGATTTATCTGCACTTTGTCAGTAAATACAGGGCGACCCCTTTTGGACAGTTTGTTTGGATAATGTGATATGTCTAATATACAAGTTCTTCACAGTGTGTGGAGAAACAAACAGGGCAGTGATCACTCCAGATAAGTTGTTATAGAGCCATTTAACCCCGCACAAAGACAGACAGCACTATAGTCTCAACCTATCAGTTATAGAAAAAAAATATGAAACAGAAAACTGTAGGTAGTTTTCAGAGTTAACCATTTAATTTTACAGCAGCAGTTGACAGTGAGTGCTACCAAACTGGTCATGCGAGACACATCCTTGTAACTGTGTCTGGGTCGAAGTGTTTGATTGTGGCTTGTTGGGTCAGGCCTTTGATTGATCCCAGTTCTCAAGCCACCATAGAGGATTTATAAATAACACAGAGTGGAGTAGAGATGGAGAGAGCTGGATGATTCTATAGTTGAGAAAAAAAATGCATCATGGGTATTCTCAAGTATGTTGTAAAGATGCCTACTGCTTAGTTTCAACCTTTATACTGTTATGGTTCAGTGTCGTCTGTTGTGTCCTCTTAGCAAATTGCTTTCAAAGAAAACAAGAAATTAAATGTAGTTTTTAGGAAGGTAACGTCTCGGTTAATACAATGTCATAAATTTGTTGTACATTTTTTTTCTTGAATGAGGTATCACTGCAAAAATCAAATCTCATATGCCACAGTCTGTGTTTGGTTCATGTTGCTAAATCCCAAATTAAAGGTGTGTGTGTTTTTTTTTTTTTAGCTCAAGTATTCAATCTCACAGATGGATAAAGGAATTTCTACATGAGGTTGTCAGCAACATGATCAAAGTAAAACATGTTTTGACAGCAAGCTAAAACAAAAAAAAACACAGAGAGAAAAAACAGAAGTTTATCACCATCTTTGTCTTTCAGTCTGTCAAATTCAATGATGGGATGGATGGAGAATAACATATGCTACTGTACATATAATGGATGACGGAGCGACACACTTGTCGGTTTCTATATGCAGCTGCAAAAAAACAAAATCAAATCCCAAAGAACTATCATTTTATTTCTACAGTAAAGGATGAAAAACATGAGATATCTACTCATAAGCTTTACATTATAACACTGGTTTGATTGTAGAAAGAAATGTCTGTGGTCTAAGAGGAGTGCTGGAGTGCTGGCAGCATGTAACTGTTCATTTTGTCAAAATGGACACATCATTGCACAAGCACTTGACATGGTGACAATCTCAAGTCTCAGGTTTGCTTTTTGGACTTACTCTGACATCCCAAAAGTTTTTATAGTACACCACATCTGTCAGCCCCCCTCATTATGATCATTATTGCTCTCTTAACTTCTGTCTTTCACATTTTCTGTGGCCATTTCTCTAGTTTTCCCATCGCTTTTTACTGTGTGCAGTCTCACCTTTTTGCCTCTTCCCTCCTCCCCCTCCTCCCTCTCTCTCTTATGCTCAGGCTGTGGTGTCATTTTGTTTGGCAGGTCTTTGAGTCCCCTGTCTGAGAGAGCATAGGCAAAGTCCTCCCCTGTCTCATCTTGCTGTCTTTCTTTCCAACGCTGCTTTTTTAAAAGACTCGGCAAGGCTATGTTGAATTTGTCTTCCCATTTTTCTCCCTGTCATTCTTTCAGATGTTCTTTTTTTAGGAATCTCTTCCACCACTCTGTGTGTGTGTGTGTGTGCTTATCTGGAAGCTATTAGTCTTGTTCTGACTCTCACTAACAGACAGACTTACTGGAAGTGGATAAAAATGTTTTTTTTCTTAAATAAGTGTAGTGACACAGTTAAATCCAGGGCTTCATACCTCCCAAGCATGAATGTGACAGAGAAGTGTGTAAATGAGGGAAGGGGACAGACGAGGCAGTCGTAAGTGAGGCGGTACTGTAAGGAAATGGGAAAGGCTGTCTCAATAAAAAAAAAAAAAAAAGCTTAGGAGGCAAGTAACAGGAAGAGAATTAAAAAAAGCAACAACATAAGTTTGACTTAGCTTTTAAAGGGAAATTTGGAGCAAGACAATAAGACGTGACAGATGGAAGTGGGGAGTATGAAAGAACATGAATGTGTGACAGACTGAGGCGTTGGTTGTGCTGAATAGTTGGGGAGATGGTGAGAGAAATAGAGAGATACTGGTTCTGCTGCTATTGGTGGACAAATGAGCGCACATTTAGCATGTACTGTAATATGTACATCTACACACAAACACAATTAAAACAAATGTGTATTAGAATTAGTGAAAAACAAAAAAAAAGTACTTTAATAAATAGGTTTAATGTAAGCATGACATAATATTAACTGTATGACATGTATTCGCTGTCCTGCAGAGCTACAGTGCATAAGCAATATAGCTGCAAGTTTTGCTTTTAGCTATTAATATTAAATGTCTCAGTGATGTAACCAAAGGTAGTTCATTTGTGCATGTTGTTAAGCTAAATATTTCAGCGTGTTTTCCTCTTCTGAGTTTTTTTCAAACCCAAATGACGAAGCTTCCAGTATAAAGTCACCTCGAATGATCAGGTCGGCCTTGAAAAATAAAACCCTCTGTACCAGCCATAAGCTTTCAGTCTAAAACGTTGACGTTGCCTTTTGTTTCAGAATTGCATTTCTGTAATGTCGGCTTAATTATTTTACCTTTCCACCACAGTGCAATGACGCACAGCTCTGTGTGTACCAGTGTGAGGGCTTCCATATAGTCTGTGCTCGTCCATTGCATGCAATGTGTATGTGGGAGTAAGAGTATGTCACCCACTTGTGGCTTCCAGTTTAGCAGGAATCCTCTGGCTTTACTGGCAAAGTCCCCTTTCTTTACTCTTGACCACTATAGACACGACACACTCATGTACACACAGGTCTATTCAGCGTTTGCGTGGAGGCCCCTAGAACGCTGTGTTGACAAGCTGTGTGCTATGTTAGGCTAAACGCAGACTCAGTGCAATACTCAATAGACAGGGATTCCACTATATAACACAGTTAGAGCTAGCAGGCTGTTGCACACATGCAAAGGGGGGGAGACACGAATGGAGTCAGTTGTTAATCAGTAGACACACACTCTGTCGCAGGAATGCTGGGCTCCTTGGACGTCCTCTATAGCGTCCTCATCCACAAGGTAACGCACAGGTTGGATGCATGGACATACACAAAACCATCCACAATTCATCAGTTATAGTCTACCTTTTTATAACTGCAACTTCTTGTCAAGTTTAAATAGTTTTAATAGGGAATACGTGTTGTTCTCTGGTTGTGCTGATTAGGACCTACATCTGGTGTCCTCTGTTAACATCGTCTCCTTGACTCCTTGCATTTATGCTACCTCTAAATGTTGTTTCATGGTACAATGCAAGTAAAGGGCAGCAGTTTGCACACTGGCTGTACAGCAAATAATGGCTGATTTTTTCTCAGCGTGAGTGGAGAGTAGAAAATAGAAAACCTGCAGCGACTGTGATCCGAGTTACATAAGAATCTACATAAGAACCAAAATTCCTGCTGCTTCACTCTGATCAAATACTGTGTTCATAATGGATGAAAAGAATAAAAGTAATTGAAAAATTACAAGCTAAACTTTGTTCTCTGATTGTTTCTCTCAGCTGATGGCGGTGTATGAGGAGCAGGAAGCCCAGCAGAGGGGTGTGGCCAACACAAGCCTAGCCCCCAGCCCTGATATCTACCAATCTGAGCTCGCTGTCTTCCAGCCAATCGCAGGAGGGGAGATCGAAGTCAATTCCTCAGCGCTCAAGTCCAGTAAGTAATTTTCCATTCTGGCTGTAGACAAGTTCAACCCCAAAAATCATGGAAAAGTTTGTTTTGAAGAATTTGAAGAAGAAAGTTTTGGAAATTTACATCTCCATTTAAATCATCGTTGACTTTTGACAGCACTTCATTGTCCCATGCTTTTCATATATATGAATTATTTAACATAATTAAATACTTTATTCCCACAAAATTTGTTGTTAATAAAACACAGTAGAAGCAAGAAGATATTTCCCTCCTCTTTTCGTGATAGTCACCCAAGCCACAGTGAAATGCTCAAATGTATCAATTGGACTGACCGTGCACTTTATTAGAAAAACCCATACATCTGTTGTTTGTGTATTTATCCCATCAGCCAGTCACATGGTAGCAATGCAACTAAAAAAACAAAAAACAACAAACATTCTGATACAGGTCAGGAGCTTTTGTTAATGTTCACATAAAAAAATGAAACAAAAAACAAAACAAAACAACATGCTCTCAGGTTTAATGGACATGTGCAGTTTTTACACAGCATGGACTGATCTGTGCATGGAAACGAGAATTCAAGGTAGAATGGCCAGGCTGGTCCAAGCTGAGAAATGGCTAAAAAGTGTTTTTTTTTTTTTTACCTTTGACTACCAAAGTCTAATCAGTTTGTCCTTGAGTTGAAGGGATTCTCTTGTGAAGTTCTGGAGGTTTTATGCTCACATGACAAGTGAACGTTTCAACCCAACATTTCCCACTATTTGAAGAAATTCCCTTAAGGGGTTCCAAAGAAATTGTGTTTACTTAGCCAAAAGCCTGTATATCTGAGGTCAACATACCATTGACATTTGACTTTCGACAATCGCCAGATCAGTTCATTGTTGACGCCAAGTGGACATTTTTGTGTAAAAAACGTGTTTTGTGAGGTCACCATGTCCTTGACCTTTGACCATTTTCCACATACATGAGTCCAAGCATGTGGAATTTGAAGAACTTACTTCAAGGTATTGGTAAGTTATCATGACAATGGGATGGAGTTTTTTATCTTGATATCTCCACCTCTGCTGAGGCACAATTAAACATCAACAAGTCTACTTTTTGTGGCACAGTTTTGGCCCCTGTGCACCAGCCAGTCATGGTTTGAATCTTGAATATTATTCTCTTATTATTATTATTATATTATTATTATTCTCTCTTATTCTTAATATAAAGGAATGTTTCTAATGTTGTATGGAATTGAAGCTACAGTATCAGGAGCTGTGGCTGTTTTTAGAGGAACTGGATGCCCTACCTGGCATTAGTTAGAGCTGCCTCAGTGTCTGTATAGGAAAGGCAGTGACCTTAATATCAGTTTGGCTCTGGCATTTATCATTGTATCATAACATTTTGTCCAAATTACCACAAAGTAGTATGCCTGTGAAGATAAACCAGTCTATGTTAACTTTGGCAACCACAACTGCTCTGTGTCTGATCAAATACCAAAAGTATTCTCAGTACTTCCCCCACCACTGACTTTGGCAGGGGCTTTTTGATGACATGCTTTAGTTTCATATGCTCTAAACGCTGTTTTAAATCATGCTTAAGACTTAACAAAGAAAAAAGTCCCTTGAGAACCCGTTTACTTTTAGGTGTAACCTGTGGGTCAGTGCATGAATAGGTCAATGCCATAAGTGATGTGAACAAGAAACAGGTTCAGTGTGGCTCAGGTCTGATGAGGAGGCTGAGGGCTAAGCCAAGTTACTGAAGGATAACAATCAAGTTACCATTGTGGAGTGAGATATATGAGGTACATAAGTGTATGTTTGACATTTTATTAAAGCTTATTGTTTTTTTTTACTGTAGTTCCAAAGCCATACACTACATGCCTTGTAGACAACACTGTAGGAAGGATGTTAATTTGATACTGAGTTATATTACAGACAAAGGTCAGACTGTGATTGGCATTTTTCTGTAAGACACTGATGAAAATAAGATGAGGACAGCTGAAACGTTGGCAGCACTGTCTTTAAGATGCAGACTGAGATGGGGATGAAAAAGAATCGAGTGAGTAGGAGAAGAAAGAGGAGACAAGAAGTGTATGTGTGCCGCGACGCTGCAGAGCAAAAACTGATGTCTGGTTATTGTTACTTGGAGCAGGCCGATCAACATGACCTTTCCTTTTTCTCTTTCTGTCCTTTACTTCTTCTCTCCCCTTCTCCAACTCTCTCTTCACCTCTTCCTTTCTGTCTTACTTCAAGTCAAGTGCCTGTTCAGTACAGATACTAAGGATGTGAGTGTGAGAAGGCTTACATCTGTCACAGTTACTTGTCCAAATTTTATTTCACTTAACCCAAACAAACCATGTGGATGACGGATTGTTTGTACCTGCAATTAGACACTACTTTTGCCTTACACCTATTTTCCTTTCACTTTAATACTTCACAGATTCCACCTCCTTTATTTATGAATTGTTGACTAGAAACCTGCTTTATTGCATTCTTTGTTAGCATCAATCTAGCTGGGCGCCTGACATTTAAACATAATCAAGCGAACATGTCAAGGTTGTTTTCAAAATGTCATTAATATGTCAAATGAAGTGTGATAAAGCTCATCTATCTTTTGAAAGCTGCATTATATCAACACGTCCATTATTTACCATTATTTATTTGTCAAAATAAAGGTATTGGCATTTCTCAGTCATCTTAAGCGATGTCAAACAGATTATTGAGCTGTTGGTTAAAAAAAATCATAATCACAAGCTTTAGTAATAGGTCAAGGTCAAGGTCAAGGTCAGGTTTATTTATATAGCACCTTGAACCAAAGTGCTTTACAGTTGAAACAATTTCAAATACAGTTTAAACATCAGTATATGATGAGTATATAATAGACTGTATCTCATTTCACTTTCAGTGTATTCAGAAAAACCATGTATCTTGAAGCTTGGCTCCTGACAGTAATAACAGCATCGACATTTCAGTTTGTATGACCTTCCTTAAATTGTGAAGGGGCTTTAGCTGTATGATCCAGACACTGTTAAGGCAGGAAGTTTAGTCTGTTTTAGTATGGTCGCCTGTCAGCAGAGATTAGTGGTAATGTGTGACTGTCATGGGAGATTAGAAGTAACGGAGCTCTGGAGACTATCACTGTCAATGAGGGAAGGTCAGACTTGGGCCTCTGTTACTGTCTAATGTTTGGCCTCTCACTCTAACCACCTGTCTCTCTCTTACTCTCTTCACACCAACTGTTTTTGCAAGCGATACAAATCTAGCAGTCGAGCAGGTAGGTTAGGCATTCCCATTAGAGCCAATGATAATAAGTGATCTTGATATGTCTTACTTTAATACTTTTTTAGCAGATTTTGTAAAAAAAAAAAAGGTATTCAGACACTTATTATGCCATCAGTACAATACTGTATACCTCTGCTTAGAAGCATTACTGCAGCTAGATAGAGGGTAGTGTGCAGTGCTACAGTAAGTGATTTATAAGTGACTTTGAATATTAAAAGACCAATATGGTAAAATATATTGATCTTGGAACGCCTACAGTCATATAGATAGAACAATAGCACAGTTAGACTGGTGTTTGTCTTGATATATAGACACAGTGGAGCATTTCCCATAGTTTCTTTGATCAGCTTCTTTAATTTTTGTCTTAACCATTTTTCTGTTGAGTTTTTTAAAATATATATTTTATCTTCATTTTTATTACATCTAGCCATTGCAGTGTTTCTTTTTATTGAGCCAATTATGTTTTCCTGTCAGAGCCTTTATATATTTTTTAATCTGTCTCTTGTCTGTCTCTCATTTTTGCATCTTTTGTCCTCCATCCATTTGTCCCCCTTTCATTGCCTTTCCTTGGAAGAGATGAATTGATTAGGTTTGATGTAATCCATACGCCCCAGTCTTAAGAGCACCAAGGGTCCATTTTGTGACAATCAATATATGACCCTACAAATATCATTTGGCATGTGTTCTGAGTAGTCTACTCAACTAGCTTCCCCCCTCCCTCCCCACCACCTTACTCATTTAATTCCCAGTGGAACTATAGAAGCCAACATGACAATGTTCTTAATGTATATATATAGATTGATGGGCCCTTTGAATGGAGATGGTAGATTTGAGGATTGGGAGTGTACCACACGGATCATTATAATACCTCCAGTTATAAATGTTATTTATTTGAAGGTCTATGTGGTGTTGACTTTCACCAAAGCCCAGCAGGAGCATTGGCTATAGTGCGTTTTATCCGTCAGTGACAGACGTTAGAGACATTTCATATATTATCTTCATATGTGCTCAGAGGCAGATGAGCCACTTTTTGGACGTTTAGGTGCATGACGAGTGCATTACCTGAGGGCCCCTGAGGGGAGAGGAGCATTCATTAAGAAGCTGATATGGAAGCATGTGAGAGGTTAAATACCTTGTAGTGAACACATGGCATTGGTGCACAATCACATATCCCAAAACAACATTCAGGAATGAGCTTTACAGTAGGATGATGATGATGATGTAGCTATGCAGGTACAGTATGAACATAGATCTGTAAATGAATTCAATTGGGTTAAAGAAGTATTTGTCACATGGTTGATACTTTAGATTCATACCTGATTTTAGTTTTTCCCCACAAAGAGTTAAAAGGTATATGTAGGTGAGTCTCCATGGAGTTATTTGCCAGTCTTGGCATTTGCTCCACAATGCTAAATGTGTGTCTTCACTGGCATTTTGATGGCATTTGACTTTAAAAAAAATACAGTTTCCAACTTTTGAAGAAATCTCCTAATATAAATGGTCCTAAAATCAAGTTTTCGATGTAGTTACTTATTTAAAACCTGCAGAGGGTCTTCTATATACACGTGTTTACATCTGTGTTGCTTAAAATGCGCTCGTTCTGTAGAATCCATCACCTCTTTATCTTATTTTATGATAATCATTATGGTCTCTGTAACTTAAAGCTTAATAAACTAATAGGCTGTTTTATAGTGTTCTTGTCTGTCTTTGAAGGCACACTTTGACATGTCTTGGAGTGAAGTCACAGGTACATTTTGATGACAGGGTGGAAATTCATTTTGTCAACCTAAGAAAAAAAAACATCTCTCCTCTCTCTTTCTTCCTCATCATGCTTTGACACTCGCAAAGAAACACACACAAACTCCTGTCTGTAGTGTGGTAGCTCAGGTTCTGAATCTTGTCATCTAAAAGATTATTATTAGACATGAATTTAGCTGAACTGTGACTCCATCAAAATAGCATTAGCAATTTTAAGACAGTCGTGTGTGTGATTGTGTGTGTAAGCAGAGCAGCTACAGCCCCTTTTTTTCTCCATTCTTTTTCCTTTCTTACCTTTTTTACATTATTCTCCGACTGCCCCCCCTCCCCCCCATCTATTTTTCTTGTTCCATTAACAGTGTGATAGGAGGCAGTCACATTCAGTCCTGTTGTCAAAGAGCTGTGTTCCTGGGGAAAAGAGCTCCCCTAGAAAAATACAACAGAAATGCAAAATACAGCAGAATGAATGTTGATTACAACAGAAAAAAACATGCTAATGAAATGAAAACAAAACAAATACAATATAGTTTGTTAGATTCTGAGGTACTTACATTTTAGGTGATTCTTTCAAGTCATTTGTCTGCAGCTGAAACAGTTTGGCCAAATTCACCCTGCAGATACCTGCTATAAACAAAGGACTGGAGCAAAGTGGCTGTAGAACATCTACTGTAAACATTGTCAGTAGTTATCTAGTCCATACAGATGTTCTGTAAAATCTCTGCCTCTGCTTAAACAATCTTTCTCAGCTTGTTCTAGATGTAAAACTAAAAGTTTATAGGCAAATGCTGCAGTGACATGCTCATATGTAGTAGTTGAGACAAGAAGCACAGTAATCACTCTCAACTTTTGTGGAACTTTGTGGTGTAAATGTGTATTTGTGTTTGTGCTAGTGATGAAACAAACAAATTATCATCTCTCAGTTACTCTTAGTGTGTTTTAGTGGGAAAGGACTACCTTCACATTCTTGTTTATGTGCATCCTTGTGTTTTCTACAGACACCCCCCTGCTGGTGAGAAGTAGCAGTGACTCAGCCCTTGGTCCTCAGCTGAGTGAAACTGAACCCTCCCTCAGTGAAGACACCTCTGAGATGGTAAGACACCAAGGCAAATCAATACAAAAAGACACATGGAGGTTGAAGCACACATTGTTCCTGTGTCACTGAGGCTTCGGTGGGAGTTTAATAGAGACATGGTGACAGCAGCATGAATGACACCCAGTGGTTTTTAAATCGAAACACACACAAGTCTTGCTTATTTCTATAAGAGCTTGCAGTGTTTGTGCTCACAACATATTAAAGATTATGCTTGAAGAAAGACCAGAAGGGTCAACACAAACCTTAAGGTGTGTCCTCTGGGGCTATGAATATTTGTAGCACATTTTAAAGGGACAACGAGGAGTTTTGGAAAAGCGAAGAGTTTTCACACTACATTTATGAGCCTCTGCGCGCACCATGAAATTCTTTGACCGGCGCAAGACGGACTCATGTTTTCATTCATCAACAATTAAAGTCAGAGGTTCAAAGAGGTTCACATACCGTCGTAGTTCCGACCATAAACGGCGATTCAGCTGCGTTATTCTCATGACTCGTTGCGAAACCAAAAGTAAGGAAACGCTGGTCGGCTCGCCCAGCATCTCCACCACCACTAATAATAACAAAATAACGATAGAGACAAAACGATATATTTATCGAAAATGGAGCCATTAACAAGTGTGGGTAGCGTAGATTCATCCACATTAACGTGAGACGTTTTTATAACCAAATAGAAACTCCTCGTTGTCCCTTTAATACAGTCTCACAGATCCCAAGATGACAATGAATGACATCCTGGCTAAAAGTTGGAGGAGAACAGTTTTGGATCAACTATCCTGAGTCTGACCGACATCATTGTTCCTAGGAACTGTGTCACACACAAGACGGATCAGTTATTATGTATCTCTGTTCCCTCTGTGTGTTTTTACACTCATTTGTGAGAATGGCAATATCTCACATTATTAATAATACTGGGTGCATCCTTTATCCATATAGAGTAGTACATACTTTTGAGACACAAGTTTCTTCCACCCACTTAAAAAGTGGGAAATAACTGTTATTAGTTGCTATAGCACACAAGATTATCTACTGATTTAAGCTGCACAGTAGTGCAATAGAGTCTCGATGATTTTGCTTGAGGTAATATTTGTTTAATTTCACTTCATGTTGCATTTGTACATCAAACAATAGTTTTTAAGGGGTGTACAAACCAAATATATGTCATAACATTTATTTCCTTAGGTCTGTTTCATTATCCTTTGCAAGATATTGATCCTCAAGGACACCATGAGTTTTCCTCTAGTGCTGTTTTAATCAAATTGCCTGATTTTCATTAAATATGCTGAGCAAATTAAGTCTCCCAGGGGGATGAACACTTAAATTTTAATGACCCCATGGCCTCTCATCGAGCAGCATTCCCAGGACAAACTTAATATTCTTGCATCACTGCTAGTAAAAGCAGCAAATTGTTGATATTGTTTTGCTTTAAACTTGTACTTTCCTGCTAATGTATTTGGAGCTGGAAGGATCAAATTTTGCCCCAAGGATTACATACATTTCTTTTTTAGTTAGAAACACAGTTAGGATTCTCACAGAAACTTTTTGTGCCATTTTTTAAGGAAATGTCTGTGTGATTCTTTTCTGTCTTAAGGCCATTTAATTAATTCAGGAAGCCTCACACACACTGCAGAGAGTTGTCATAGTGGAGATGTTATTGCAGAATCATTACAAAGATGTGTAATTAACAATGCTGTCATTGTTTTACATGGAGTCAAGTATCAGCTGTTGTTCTGATCAAGCAGGTTAGGAGTGTTTTTGCCTCAAGATTGACAGTGTAGGTTTATTATGGGTTTAGGTTTATGGGACTGAGTTGTGTGTTTTGTGCCAGGTTCTTTCTAATTCAGCCACACATTGTCAAATCAGACTCCACTAACATAGACAAATGACTCCTGAGTTTTTAACTCTCTTTTCATCCTGACTCTGCTTTCTCAGAGGGGCAGAGGGCAAACACCTGCTCCTTTCTCCTTTTTTGTCCTCCCCCTCTTGCTCATTACCCTCCTTGCCACTTTAATTTTTTTTTTTTTTTTTTTTTATAATTTTGTCATCTTTATTTTAAAATTAAACATTCAGGTCCAACATCACATCAACTACTATTCAACAAAACCATAATTTCTTTTCATAATTGTAGATCATGCTTTTTTCTATTCTATTAAAACTGTGATTTTTCCCAACCCGTTTTTCTTTTATAAAACGCTAAACTCTCTGAGTGTCTGCGGTGCCACTTTGACCTAAAAGCCTCGTGGTTAACTTGCCTGTGCACGGTGTCTGCTCTCTCTCCTCTGTAACTAATAAATGTTTTTCGCTGCATCTCCTATTTCCTCTTGAACCGTGGAACTAATGGCTTAACTCTGTATCTATGCATGTTCCTGCCCTTTGCTGCAACACCCCTCCATCCATCTCTTCTGTTTTCTTCCTGTGTTCTGTGTAATAGAAAAACTCCCAAAAGGTCAAGTGCATGCACTGTATTTCCATTGTCAATATAAACAGCAGCTACGTTAATCCAGCGTGATTTGAAATTACATTTCTATAAAAACAATAGTGAGTTTTGAGCACCCTGGTTTAGTTAGAGTGAAATAATTAAAACAGACAAGTCATGTCATGCACACAGACGTGCATTTGCCCAGGAGAATCTGCTAAAAATATGATAATACATTGTGCTGGTTGTTGCATAGAGACGTAGTTTCGGTGACTTGTTATGACAGTGTTACAGTTTAATATTCCCTCTTGACGGCTGGACACAGCAAATCCCTCAGGTTCACTGGTTAAAGAGACTTCCACGCCTGATTGGACTCTTGAGTGGTGAGGGCTCTTCCCTTGAGATTCACTCACTGGACAAACATCCATTTTTTTAGCCTCACTGTATTCCCTGGAGAACAGCCTGTTTGCATGGTTCAGTTCATTTGGGGAATGTGTCTGCTTCTCAGAGGTGGACTGTTAATGTTGCTCAGGGTGCCCTAACATGTTTTTGACAAGACCACATGCAACATTTAACAACAAAATGCCATATTAATTGTCTTGATAACAATTTGATCTCTTGTTTTACCCAATCATAGTGACCAGGCCGACCACTTTCCACTAATACACACACCTGCAGTCAGTTCTAATGTTCAAACTACAGCTTTATGAAACATGTTTTTGTAGAAGTGAAACCCAAGTGGTCTTATCACTAATAAATGTGCCAACACTAATCTATTTACTTTTCCTGCTAAAATGTAAGTCGAAGCTGAGGAATGTAGATCGTGTTGCTCTGAGCTCTCTGTCAACTTCTTGCATCTAAGCTCTGTTTTCATGGCCCACTATCAGTCATGTGGCTGACAATATAGAGTATTGCGGTGTGTGAGCTGCGCAGTAGGCTTATCTATGACTGTGGCTCAGGGATTTATCTTTTAGAGCCACTGAATGATATTATGCACATACATATGTGATTTCAGCGACACCAGCTGTGCTTTTGTATCACTCTCCTATAGTTCATACACCTCAGGTTTCTCTCATGTAACAAATACAGCTTTGATCAGAACAATAGGTTTTGTTACATGAGCGTAGGTTTTGCCTTGAAATATAACTACTGTCAAATGTTTTCTTGCTGCCTAATAATCCACACAGTGTTGTGTAAAATCGCTGGAACTCACACGGTTATAGCTGAGACTTATTTGTCGAATTTCACACAGGCATTTTTACCATTGGAAAATTGCATCCTGTCGTGACAAACGTAACAAGTAGTGGAGATCCCAAATGGAGAGAGCTTAGGCACGACACTGAAATGTATGGAATCTCTGTATTTAGAAATGTGCTTGAAGTTGACGTAGGTCTAAAACGAGTTGTGATGGAGTTGGTGACTGTGGTTCTTGGGTAAGCTGTGTTAGCACTTTGCCTCAGCTACCTTGCCTCCTAACTACCATTTAGCTAATGTGGTCAGTGACTGCACAAAGTCCGCGCTAACCATCACAGCCGTGCAAGATGTGTTATTTTGTGCTAAATTATTACTACATACAGAATCAATACATAGATAAAATAAACGTAGCCTCATTAGAATCACATTGTTGTATAATTTTGTTAGTCATTGCGAATTGAAGGGTAGCCAACTGAGTTTATTTTGCTAAGTCACCTTTAGCTATTTTATTCGGAAGTTTTACGGAGCTATTTTTCTCATCTCCTTTAATTCGTTAAAGGGGAACTATGCAAGTCCGGTTGCTTATTAGCTGTTTTGGTCACTTTTGTTTCTCTACGGAGCTCCCCCTACAGGAGATACTGATCTTGCAAGGTTGTTGTTTTTTCTGCCAAGAGACGCCAGGTGGAAGGCAGAGAGCCTCCATTCTCCTTGTAACAAGTCATTTAACCATCACAGTAACTCCAAAGCTGTTTGATTAAGGTGCAAATCTTGCATAGTCCCCCTTTAAAGATTTAATAGTGAAGTCATATTTATTGTGATTCTGATGTGTGTGCCTTCTGAAGAGAGCTGACTGACTTAAATTTTCTAATAAATACATCTTTTAAAGTTTTATAAACAGCAAGACTGACAGCAATCAGGTTCTCCCTGCTCAGACCTCCTATAGTGAGTCATTTTACTGGGACTAATTTCCTAATTGCATGTTTACCACCAAAGCAAGTGTCAACAAGAGATGTATTAAGTCTTTAGAAAAATAAATGTTAACATAACATCCACTTACTTTTAACAAAATAACATAGTTTATTTCAACCTATTTACTTTGATTGTAAGCTTTTAAGTCTATACACTTGGGGTAAGAGTGTGAAAAGCTAAATGATTTGTGTGTGATCTAATATTATTCACACATCACCTCTGTTCCAGTTTTTTCATGTGTATGTTGGTTTACATTGACAGATTTCAGTGTTGTTGGTTGTGCCAGTAAATGATTACATTATGTCCCGTGAGATACCATTTGATTAAGAGCGTTTGAGTTGGTGTTAATATTAATAAATTACATGGTTTACTCCAGTCATTAGAAATTAAGTGTGAAAACACCCACTATTACCGCTAATCTATTTTTCCCACATATCTCCTGGTGTGTTTGATGCTCTCGTCTCTGTGTCGATGCTTTTCTGTCTCACACCTGCTGTGCTGCAATAACTAGCTCTGTGTCCACCACAAATAGAGAAGTTATCTCTCTGTTTCTCTCTATTTTCTTCCACATACATCCTTTTCTTTTTATGCCATCTTCACCATCCCTCACTCTTTTCCACACACACACACACACTCAGTCACTCGCTCATAGGTCTGTCTCTTCTCAACCAGCCAGGTTCAGATAGAGGTAATGGCTCCGGGTAATTGTTCAAATTGTCACTTGGCCTTTGGTGAGAGCGATGAAGGGAAGAAAGTACTCTTCTCGCAGTAATTCTCTGTCTTTCTTCTCTCTCTGTCTTTGCTCCTACTCTCTGTCCCCCTGTCTTTATTTAATTTCAATCCAGAAAGATTTACTGGTGGAGCTCTTCTGTTCGAAATGCCAGCCACAAATGAGTACAGTGAGCCGCAAAATCACTCTCACTGTCCCTCTCCCACTTTCTGTCTTGGTTACAACATACGCACACAGACAGACACACACACACACGCACGGTTGCAGCTTAGTTACAATGTGTTAATCACGCTGGGAGTATTTGTTCCTGTCTAGAGTACTACTGGGGCTAATAAGGCTCTACAGCACTTCTTTATCACGCTGCCTCGGGGTGTGTACATGTGCACGTTCGCTGTCATACGTACATCACAGCTTTTGTGCCAGCACCCTTGATGCATGTTTTGTGTGATAATCTTGTATAGCTGTACATACGTGCACATACAGTACAGTACAAATGCTCTGGTGTGCTGACTCCTCCTCATGCCCAAAGCCCCTTTTTCCACTGGTGGAGCCTGCGCTAAAACCTGCTAACATCTGACTTGCCTCTGCGTCAGGAGAGAGATCAGTCAGCATTCACACCTGGATCAATTGATTGACATGGGTATTTATCGGCTCTGGCTCTGATCGGCATTGAAGTAAACACCACACCTGGGTGAACCTGTTGATTTTTGTGTGTGTGTTAAGTCCTGTCCAGAAACACTGAGACTACACCATCCATGGGGCTGAGTCTGCGTAACTGCGTTTCCAGTTTTGTCATGGCAGCCAGCAGCTCTCTCTCTCTCACTCTCTCGCTCTCTCCCTCTGATGACATCACTCCTTGAAGTTAGGTGTAAAAGGAAAGGTGAACTCCACTGTCGCTGGGAATGAGTCAAGTAGCTCTTAATAGTGGGTTGAGCTGCATTTAAAAAAAAAATCTGCCTGGAAAAAGGTTATACGTTTGAGATTAGAAGAGCTGAACTCATGTTGGTTTAGTATGTTAAACAATGAACTGGGACAGGAGGCCTCTGATTTGACCAGGTCATACCACTGGTACTTGAGGCAAGTAGCTGTTAACTGTAGTGTATGATCTGCTGCTGTTAATTTACTACTTAATTAAGTCATATATTATATTCCTTGTAACCATTTGAAACATACACACTCACAGATGAAACATGTTACACTGTGTCACACATCCTGATAGAAAGAGGAGAGCTTTTCAAAGAAGTTATTGAGTCATTTGCATTCTAAACAAATAAGGTGATTTTATTTAGTAGAAAAAAAGAATTATTCAACATTTTGAATATTATTTATTTCCTTTGCTGTTTATGTCTCTGGCTCTTTGACATCACATTTATCAAAACTCATATTTACTTTAATTCATCATCCACTTCTGCAAGTAGATATTTCAAGATAGATTAAGACACACAAACACACACGCACACACTGTCCAACATTCATTAATTCATTACTATTAATTTATCAGACTCATTCTGGGAGTGTTTTCAGGGACACTTAGTCTGATTGGTTATTCAGTAATTAGTAATATCACAAATAGTTCACTGTTTTTATCTGCTTTTATCCACTTTTAGCAATTATTAGATTGGACCGAGAAGGGTAAATGCGGTCCATTTATTACAGGCACAGTTAAGGCAGCATTATCCATCACTGAGTTCAGATGGAAATTCTACTATTCTAATCTCAGTTTTTGGAGAGCCCCTAATGCTCACGAGTATCGATCGAGCTGTCCAAGCTCGGCAGACTAATGTATTAATTTTTCCCTGCAGTTGTCCTCAATATATTTCTAATAAATCTTTGTCATTTATAATTATATTTTTATTTTCTCCTTAAATAAAACACTGGGTCTTTAAATCATTATTTCTAGTGAGCCTTTATGTCACCTGTATTGTACTGTATTTCATTAAGGGGCTGATTGTGTCTTTTTACATCATTTATGATTTTCTTTTTCCAGTGAATTCCACAGCTTTATTGATGGTTTAAGAATATGCATCTTCAATACAGTTCTGAGGTGACCATCAAAACAAGTATAGAGTATATTCCGCTTGAAGATCCTTTAAAACAAATACAAATAACTAACTCCTTCACTGTTCAGCAGAATTGTATTTGTCTTTATTATTGATGATATTGTGAGGTCAGTATGAAAAATGACACACATGTACTCGTTCAGATTCATTTACTGCCTCTAAATTAGCCTTTGGTAAGTGAAATATGTTGCTGGCCTTTGCAATTAAACTGTCCCTCTGCCAAAGAGAGAGAGGGAGAGAGAGAGACTATCTCTACATGCAGTTATTAAATGGGACATATACATTTAAGCACCAAAGATTTTCTAATTAATCTATCAGTTGCTGTTGTTATGACAAAGAGTTTAGGATAATTAATATTACCTGTCATCATATTAATAATTAGGCTCACATGACGGCACGTGTAGCTCGACCAGACTAATTGATTTCCAGGCTGCCAAGCTTAAACATATGTTTACTGTGTCTGCCGTCTGTCGCACCTTACCGTCCTCCATCTCCTTTCATCAGCCTTTGTTTTTTTTCATCCTGTCTTTTTTACCATCTTACATCTTTCTTAGATTCCTTCTCTCTTTATTTCTCATCAGTCTTGCTCCATGTCTCCTCTCCCTCGCTCTTTTTCTTCTCCTCTCTCCTACTGACATGTGGTATAGGTCATATGGCAGAAGGGTGAGGGGTTAAGGTTAAAGGCCATGTTAAGAGTCCATTAGTCCGTACCACTAACATTGAGCGTTATTGACCTGCACATGTGTCCGTCTGCATCTGCTCACTCTGCTTGAACATGCAGACAGATATGCAGATTAAGACTGAATGCTAATTCTGATTGATTTGACAGTCATTCTGATAAAGCTAAATTATGTACCCACCACTACTGATGCTTCAGGCAGCTTCAAAGTGCTTTAGATACAATTAAAACAGACTTTCATTTAAAATGAAAAGTTGATCAGAGTCGGGGCAAAGCTCAGCGATAAAAAATCATGTACATCTTAATTTAACTTTAATGCTCAGCACAGCAGCTTAGCTGTTAGTATATAATACAGCTCACTTGAATAACAAGGAGTGGCTCACACAGGAACATGAGTGAGACAGAAAAGGCCAAATGGTACGGAAACCTGCAAGACAGCTGCAATTTCAGCTTAAGAACACGGATAGAAAAGTCAAAGAAATGCTTTAAAAAAAAGGTATGAGCATCCCTCAGTAAGAGTCTAAGAGGCACTTGTAGAAAAACAGCTGGCTTAGAGGTGACATAAGGACTTGGGGTCTCTATTGATAAAATAAATCAATAAATCAATAATGATCCTTCAAAGTATACAAAACTGCACCACTTTACTGAATCTGTACAGTAAGATGTTAGATATCAGGTGTTCATAATACATCATGGATTTGCACATATGTAGTTGTGAAACTACATGTGTGTAAACATGTATACACACAGTCACCGTCTCATGTTAAGAATAAGCTGACTCATCTGTCCGTCACTGTTGCGTGATGGCAGCAGGGCGTGGTGTGTGTCCTGGTCCCTGTGGAGCTCACCTCTGCGCCCTCACACAAACACACACACTTCATGCAGGCCCTCTGTCATTGTGTAAAGTAATTATTACAGCCCCGTTGGCTCACATTTACACGCTTCTTTGTCACACCTCTCCCTCTTTCTCTCAGTTGCCATACCCATTGACAGTGTTATTTATTACTGCTTGACAACACTGTCTTCTTGCCTTCACATATTAATTGCTATTTGTACATCATCCATCCATCAATTTAGGAGCTCCTTCACTCGTCACTTCACTTATTCATTCTTTTGTTAATCATGTATTCCTTTGTCTTTCAAATTGCAAAGATGTATTTGTGGAGCTCAGGATTTCATGTGGGTTTGAGTGCATTAAAAGCCATAATCAAAACAGAGTGAGTCCTGCGATTCCTCCACTTAGTCAATCTTTCGCTTTTTGTTTATTTACACTTTTGATTAGTGAATCCATCCACATGTCCTCCAATATCCACAATCTCTCTTTTCCGTTTGTCCCTCCATTAAGTCTTCCTCTTGGTGACAGTTTCAGTGTGCTGTAGGAGCTTTTTGTTCTGTTCTTGTATTGTCTCTTTTCCAAATGCCAATCACAGACGAAGCTAAAAGGTGTTTCCCCGTGTGTTCTCTGCAGGCAGCCGGTCCTGCTGTGGAGAGGCCTGCAGGGGTGGAACGACTCCAAGGCAAACACACCTTCAGTGGCAGGTCAGTTTTTTGGGAGGGGGCTTCTCTTGTATTGACGCGCACTGAGATACAGTATGGATCCTGTCTCTATTCATCATGCTGCATCATTGTTTTAACCGACCTCACTAATGGGTTTGGTTAAATAACCTCAGAAAAGCGACACCATGAGGACTTTGTGTGTTAACGTACTGTACTTAGTTTTTTTGTGTGTCCATGTTTGTCTACATTCATGTTTATTGATGTTTATGTGTGTGTGTTTGTGTCCTACTTTCTCTTCATTAAAGCTGCAATTCTAATCCAGATCAAGGCCTTTACAGATATAGTTGGTGTAAAGAAGCGCCATCATTAGCCCACTACAAAAGACTGCCAAAACGGGGTCAGGGTTACACAGACACACACACACACACACACACACACACACACACACACACACACACACACACACACACACACACACACACACACACACACACACACACACACACACACACACTGAAATTAAACAGCCACAAACACACTTGCATCTGCTTTTTTTTTTTTAATAGGCAAATGCAAGTGAACGCACATATGCATACATTGATGACTGCTGCTTAATTAAGAATTAGGGATGCAGAATGCCCCATGTCTCTTGTGAGCCTTTTAACTGTGCATGTTTATGTGTGTGTTTGCTTATTTTAGCAGGAGGATGTGGGGGGCAGACTCATGCATCCCCAACACAGAGCCAGGACAGATGCAGAAAACACGTAGAGCAGCATTATGGGCACATGTAGTTTCTCTTTATGTTTATTTTTTGTTTGTTTATTTTTTGTCTATGTTCAATGACCACGTGCTGTCAACAACACCACTGTTGCTGTCATATCATTATTTACATGATGTAACTCTGAACTTTATCTCAGACAGGATAGAAAACAAAGATGTCTCCCACCAGGGCCATTCTCTGCATCAGCATGACTAATACAAAACCAGGGCAGTAAATATGAGGAAGTGGCTCTCACACCATTGATGAATGTAGTGCTCTGTCCGACTCCACTGACCTCTGTTAATGGATAGTATATTAGACTGCGATTTTGAAATCAGCGGGTCGGCATGGTCGTGTAATTAATCTGTGGTTAATTCATAAATACTAAAACAAAATAATATGTGGTTAACCTGTAACGCGGCCATGTACAGACAGAGTCAGAGGAGCTAGGTAGAGGGAATAATGTTGACCTCATGCTAAGCTGTTTAAGTCTCTCTCCATGGCAACCAGCTGCAACCACAGATGACTTACACATGGACTCTCACTTACATGCAACGCCCCACACTTCCTCAAATAATAACTGTGTTGTTTTTTATTTACCTGAGCTTAAGAAGCTAGCAGTTCTTCATTAGAGGCAGGCCTTTATTATTTGTCCTCTCTTGTTTGATTTGTGGTGCAGTCTGTCATATTTTGCTAAGAAGACTTATTTTTATCCGATCCCATTAACTCTGTTACATTATTATGCCATACTTCCTCTGTTTCAAATTAAAAGCCATCCTGTCCCATTTCAGTGGTCAGGGACCCTCCATTACTCAACATGGCTCAAACTGTAAAACATTTGCAGACACGCGATGTGCAACAACAGCCAGACCGGATTAGAAGCAAAAAGGAACAGAGCGGAAATGATAGAAATGTACATTATATTTAACTGGAAAGCACATAATATATAACATGCCTCAGGAGTTCATCCACCCTTGTTTATTAACTTATTTGGCTGGTCGTCCCTTGTTTATGTTAACCATGCCAGTGGCTAGTATTGGAGACCAGGCTTTCAATTCAATCCCAAATGTAGATGGAGTAAATATGGTATACTGCTGCTACACCACCCGCCATACATTGTATTAGCTGTAGCTGTTTTTTTTTCATGTCTCCATTGAGTTATGATCAAATAATGACACTGAGTGACTGAATTACAATCATATCACCTCAATAAATGATTAGATGTGAATTCTGATTAAAGTATGCAATGTAAGTGTCAAGTGAATTAAATAACATTTCTTGACAGTTTAAATTTCCTCATGCCTTTTAGTAGTATACATTGAATATAGAGGTCATTATCTTAGACATACATATAGCTACACTCTCTCAGTGGTTTGATTGAACATATCCTCTAATGTACACACACCAACACACACACAAAGCGTCACAGCTGTGAGTAATGTAAAAGTGATGTAATGGTTTTCCTGGTCGCCGGGGAAACGATCCTTGAAATTGCAAAAAAAGTCCAAAATGAGTAGAGGAAGGCAGCTATAAATATTGGAACAGTAAGGCATACTTTAACTAAACGCGTGTGTGCGTGTGTGTGTGTCTATGCGTGCCTTTTGAGTGTGAAGCTACACCTATAAATACAGTAATAGCTTATCATAATTTTAACCACACAGCACGCTCAGCGCAAAACTCATTACCTTTGAATCAAAATGTCCTTTTTATACGGGGAAACAGATTTACTGTGAATTGGTTTATTGAAATAGCATTGCCAGTATATTATATTTCTTTGTGAAATAAGGCTCGGCGCAGAAGGTGTTTTAGAAGCGAGGAGGTGAAAAGGTAAATGGGTTTCACTGCATGCACAAAACAAACTGGATGTGGGTAGGGTTTTCCATGGATAACAGATTTTATTCCAATGTCAATTTGGGACCTAACTCTGATTCTACAGTGAGGATCCGTCTTGGTCTGTCTGTTTGTGGATTTGTTTGTCTCTCTCTACCAATTTATCCTTGTCCATCTGTTTTTCTGTATCTTTGTCCTCTCTCCACCTGTTTTGTTTCCTCCTTTTGTCTTCTCTCCAGCTTTGTTCCTGGCCTGTCTGTTTCTTCTTCTCTCACCCTATTAGTCTCTTTTCATATGTACACAAGGATGAACATACCGTAATTCATTAACAACTGTTGGCCTAGCAGTTGTAGTTGATTTTCGGTGTTTTACTGAAACAGTGTATTTCATTGTTTACCACAGAACATATAATATAATTTGTACACCAAACATTCTTATGGTAAATATATCATTATTACTGTGATTATTTCTTTTAGAAGACCCTGAGAACCTCTAGTTTGTATTTATGCGGGCCACAACCGGCTTTGCTAACATTGGCTAGTCAATCTTGCAAAGTGTGTGTGTGTGCTGAGTTTTAGTGAGACATAATGCATCCATTTTACCCAGCTGACAAAGAGGTAGTTCTCTGCCTCATGATTTTGCTCATGGCATTTACCCTCATGGTTGAGATTCAGCTCTGTCACCAGTAATGTGGAGTTAATGTGCAGACAAGTGAGTGGTGTCAATGTAAATGTGCAGCGGCCATCGCTATCACATTCTGCCTTTTGACACCTAATATCTAGCAGGAGACATGAAAGAAAGAAAATACATCACACACTAAAATTACATTGATTTGACTGATAATTAAATGTTGTCAATGTAACAAGATGAGATTAATTAACCTATCGAAATAACATGAATGGAAAGTAAACCATTATCTTAAACATTAAATGACGAGCCTGCTTTGGTCTTATAGTTCATGATGTCCCTGATATCTGCAGTACATTAGTTTGTTAGGTTTTATTTAATGCAAAGTAATAAAATTGACATAATTTTAATTTTACTATATTATGATATACAGTATAAAGAGCATAAATACATACCATGGGCTTTTTTATACCATTATTGGTCTGTAGTAAAGAAAACATTTCATTTTAGAAAGTTATATAGTGAGCCTACTGCCTTGATATCATTCAGCTGTATTCTTTATCTTTCCTCAAAGAACTACTCATAGTGTGTTGTGTTTTAATTTCTTTTGTGAATGTCTGCATTTCTGTATTTGAATGTTCATCTTAAGTGGCATTGTGCTTTTTTTTTTCCTGGTGTGCGTCCCCTTTGCTCTCTACATCTCTGGTGCTCTCCACTTTGAAGGCCAGCTTAGAGAGAGAAAGGGAGATGATAAATAAGAAGAAGGATGAGAGGGTGAGATGCAGTGAGAGGAAGAGAGTGGTTTGGTAATGCACATCCTCCTTTTTTGTTATTTCTCCTCTGTGTTTCTGTCTTTCATAGTGAGGATCAGTGAAGTGGCAGGTGGATAAAGAGAACACCTGCTCTCTTCATCTCTCTCTGCTCCTCTCCCTCTCCCCCTGTGTGTGTGTGTGTGTGTGTGTTTGGCCCTTTCTCTCTGTCTCTTGTTCTCTCACATTGCGCTCCCTCCCTCATTTCTTCTCAAGTCTCACCCATTTTGTCTCTCTCTCACCCCCACTTCATTTTTTGCATTGATGCAGTCTGTCAAACATCTCACACAAAAAATAAAAAAAAGGAAATGCAAATGGATCTCAAGTGCTTGTGTGTGTGTGTGTGTGTGTGTGTGTGTGTGTGTGTGTGTGTGTGTGTGTGTGTGAGAGTGAGAGTGAGTGTGTGTGTGTGTGTGTGTGTGTGTGTCTGTGTGTGTTCTAGTGGGAGTGTTAGAGATCAGAGGCACAGCAGCAGGAAGGGATAGAGGGAGGGGTGGATGTTATTTTTTCCTCTCATATTAATGCTATTCATTAGCCTTGTCTAATTAATTCACTGCCTACTCCTCCCTTCATTTCAGTATATCTTGCTTCCAGACCTCTTCTGCTTCCTACCTTCTTTCCCTTTTCCCCTCCCTGTTTTCTTCAGTTTTCTGTCCTTCTCCACATTTCTTCCCCTTCCCTCCTCCTGTTTTCTCTTTGTACTTTTTCGCCATGCTAGTAGCATCTCTGGTAGCGTCCATTTAAAGAATGGTATTTTGTCAGCCTAGCACTGAGGTGGAAACAAAAATGTCAACAACTGTTGGATGGATTGCCATGAGCTCTGTTAGATATCCACAGGTCCTGACTTTTACTTGTGTTACCATGATGTTAGAAGCTTCACTTATCCAGAAAAAGATCTCAGTCTACTGGATGGGTTGGCACATGGTACAAACAACAACATTCGTTTGCTAGGTATTTTTACATCCCTATAATCGTTTTTCTCTTACATTATTGTAAGAAAATATTTGAATTTGTATGACATTTTATATATGGACCAACCAGAATCAGTGCCTTGTGGTTGTATACTTACCAGCCAGCAAGTTGCAGGGTATACGGTCAAAATCTTGGCATCTTGAGTGGCACTGAATAATGTCCAGATGTATTATTGCAGATCATTATGATGACACAGTGAACTTGGCATGTGACATTTTGATAGACAACATCCCATTAGTCAGTTGTGCTACTTTGTTGTGGCCAAATCCCTATAGTCTTAGGAGTTACCTTTAATTGTCGGTGCAAGCTATTTTTAGAACGGCAGAGCAGAGCCGCGAGCTGCTCAGAGCTACGCTACGGAGGCTAATGAAATTTTCCCTCATCAAACTTATCAAATAGCTACACAATCCCAACAACTCCAAAACGCTCTGGTGGACAAGTTGTGACCTGCACATTCACCACGCTATGCTGAGTTGTTTTCCAGGCAAATGCACAGACTGCTTGACGGAAAACTGCCCCCGACAGGAAGCATCAGCGGTTTTGTATGAATTTACTTTGAAAACAACTCCATCTCGTAACGTTTCGCCAATTTGCCAAAATGTTGAACTATCCCTTTAAGTCTGTATGGACAACATGAGAACACAAAAACTCCAACATAACACGGCATGGAGGCAGAGCGGAGAGAATGACTGGCTGTCTGCCACAGACTTATATAATCCAGTCAGGCCAGGTGAGCTGAATCTCCCTGTCACTTGCTGTCCACCCACCAGGCTCCTGCAGGGAGAGGCTTTAACCACAATTACACATTTTCCAAAATGGTTTGTTTTTCTGGGGTGTTCTCAGGGATTTTCACTACCAATTACAATCAGTGTGGTCATTTATTTATTCATTGGAACTGAGAACGCTTCCATTTCCTTTATGTATTGCATCCTGGAGGAACAGTGTTTTTTATTTGTGCTGTAAGTTAGTTAATTTTCCAGTGGAAAGGACATACTCAAAACCTGAAGTTGTACATAGTTTAGAATAGGATCTTTTTTTTTTTTTTTTTTACCTCCCCACTGTCTCCGTTCTTCTTCTTCTTCTTGCTATTTCCTTTTTGTCTCTACTCCCTCCCTCCCTACCTTCCTCCTCACATACATCCCACATTTCCCCCTCCGTCCTTGCCTTCATCTCTCTTCCCCTCTCTCGCAGTCCCTTGTTTCTTATTGTCTGGATTAACTCAATTTTTGCTGAGTGGTGATGAGGCAGTATCTTCTGTGTGTGTGTGTGTGTGTGTGTGTGTGTGTGTGTGTGTGTGTGTGTGTGTGTGTGTGTGTGTGTGTGTGTGTGTGTGTGTGTGTGTGTGTGTGTGTGTGTGTGTGTGTGTGTGTGTGTGTGTGTGTTTGTGTGTGTGTGTGAGCTGAAAAGAGAAAGAGAGACAGAGACAAAGAGCGGAAGGAAGTTGTTTTTGCACTGCACATCTCTCCCCTGTTGCCACCCACCATCATCAACCACCCTCTCTCTCTGGAGTTTATCAGCATCTGCACCACCATCAGTCGGCGGAGGTTTAGGGATAGATGGTCTACAGAGAGGGAGGGAGACAAAACGAGCAGACCGAGTCAGAGGCAGAGAGAGAAAGGAGGGTAGAACCAAAGAGCAACCAAACTAAGTTCAGACAAAACTCACTTTGAAAAAAATGCGCGCACACAGGGAGCAGAGAGAAGGTCAGGGGAGGATTAATGGCTGTGCTCTGATAGATAAACTAATCAAACAAACAAAGACACACATTAAAACACAGACAGAATGTAAAGCAGACACTCACTCGAATAATCCAAACTAGACAGAGGCATTGAGAGATTCAAAGAGTGGAAGAAACCCATAGAGATGAATGGCACAAAAAAAGTTTTGACAAACACACACACTCACACACACAGAGTTGTTGTTGACTTTGAATAGAGTGTTGACATCCCCTTCTCTGAGGGCTGGGTTCACAGACGTGGATTAAGTCCTTGACAAAAAAGTATTTTTAGCACAATGAATGCATCCATGGAAAGGGATGTATCAATCTAGACTGGTAGTTTTCAACCCTAACCTCCGGAGGCACATTTTCAGACACTATGCTGTTTGTATTTGTGTGGCACTGCATGTGTGTGATCTTCCCCATGTTTTATGATCAAGTCTTTTTTTGTCTCTCTTTGTCTTATTTGTCTTTTTCTCACTTCCTGTATCAGTCTCTGTCACATTTAGTATTTTGTGCATGTGTTTACAACGAAGGATTCATGTTTTTACATCACAAGTCTTTACCATGTGTTTCTTCAGGTAATGTCAGCTCGTGTCACAGATTTGTCCCTGAACAGCTGATCATTATGCAGAGTATGTCTGCAAGTAAACACAACCAGTAGACAGGTGGGAATACACCAGGGTTAGACTGCTCCCATAAGGCTTGAAAAATATTTAACATTCTCTGTGATCAAAACGGCACCAGCAAATGTATATGTGAATCCTTTGGAGTGACCTTGTTTTCTGCATTAATCGGTCACGCGTAAGTGTAGATATAGACAATGTGCTCAAACTAATATTATAGAATCTGTTGTATTTTTTTTTGTATTAATTGGACACAGCTATTTAATTTACCATCCCAAGCGACACATTTCTGGCAAAATTATAAAAAATCTGTGTATATCTGGTCTGTCAGTCAAACTGCCAAATCATGCAACCACCATCTACGTTTAAGGGACACGTTTGTGTCGTGGACTCGCGGTGCCACAGAGACGAGAGCTGTGACACCGAGTCTGAGGCTCTGATCATGCAGGTTTGGTTTTCAGCAGTGGTGTGTAAGGCAGAGAGCCTCCACTCTCCCTGTAACAAGTTACAAATCATAGTCAAGATTTATCAGTTGTGCAGTTCGAAAAAAAATCCCAAGTCTAGCTGCCTGGGATGGTAACTTTAAATATATTATGGAAATTTCTAGGGCTGCCCCCGACCAAAGATTTTGTTGGTCGACCAGTAGTCGTCACTTATGGCGATTAGTCGACTAATCGACCCCCCACCTTGAGGGGAAAAAAAAAAAAAAAAAAAAAAAAAAATTATAATTTAAATTTTTTTTTTTTTTTTAATAATTTTATTTATTTTTTTTTTTTTTACCGCGGTCAGGTTGAGAATTAATTAATTAATGCTCGTGACTCCGGCCGTGTTGGGTCCGAGATTCAACAACAAGCCGGTCGGGTTTCACCGTTATTACCGGCAGAATGCCCGTTTATCACCAATAAACACAGTAGATGAGGAGGGTAAAAAGTTACTGAGCTCAGGCTGTGACGGGGGTGCGGGGGTGGGGGTCCGCGGCGTGGAGCGGTGCGGGCATAGACATATGTCTATGGGTGCGGGTCTCTGACTGCAGCGGGGACTATCATGGATCCGCTCCGTGACACTGAGACTGACCGCCGGTGAGCGCTGTGGGACGGGACCGGGGCTCAGACAGCACCCGCTAATGGTGACAGCGGTGATACGAGAGAGACTGCCGTGCCATGTAAAAAAAAAAAAAAAAAAGTGTCACGTCACGACTTCCTGTATCTGGCCCTTCAAAATAAAAGCCCCATAACCTTTCATATACAGTTCAGTCATTGATGTTGGCTTAATTTTGACAAGACACGGCTCCAAATGTTTTTGTTTTTTTCCTGCGACCAATCGACCAATGAAATTTTGGTCGGCTAATGATTTTTTGGTCGACCAGTGCTTGGTCGACTATTTGGGGGCAGCCCTAGAAATTTCACCTTTTGAAGGCTCTTTAACATGTATTTGGGTGTTTGTCTTGCCTTCTGGCCCCCGAAAATGTGAGAATTGCCCCAAAAATCTGTGTTTTGCAGGCTCCCTAGATCGAAATCAATGCGGTTTTACGAGCTGTTTCCTCAGTTGACATACAATGATGTCATTAGTTTTTCGAATTTGCATAATGCCACCTCTACCTGTGAGTACCGGTAGGGGTAGAGGGGGTGGGGCAGGGTGAGCAGTGGTTCATTTGCATTTAAAGGGACAGGCACTGAAACCAGCCGTTCTGAACAGGGCTGTTTTGACCGATGCAAAGAGAGCTGTGATGTTTGATCCTTGGGGTATTTTGACCGAGGCATGTCACAGATATTTCTTTAAGACCTTTAATTTGTGAAAAAGGGGCATGATATGTCTCCTTTAAGCATTCACTGTGCAGGTGGAAACAGGAAGTGAACCCTTGTCTTTAATAACTGGCTGAACATTCTTTGGCAGCAGCTGCTTACAGTATCAGACATACACGCTACTCAGAAGCAAATCTGAGCCCTTCTCTTCCTGCGGAGGTGCTTCAGCTCAGACGTGTTCTTAGCATGTCTGGTATGAGTGGCGCGCTGAGGTCGTCCCACAGCTCAGTCTGGTCTCCAGAAGGAGTGTTTACCTGGTTTGAAACCATTTTGTAGTCTTCAGTGTTTTAAGCTCGCTGTCTTGCGAAAACTCATAGAAGTTGCATGACTCTGCAACCCTGACACTTATCCTGAAAGGTAAACGATGAGTAGGATTCATTTTCATTTGGAATCATCTTGGCTTGGTCACTGCAACACTAAATCATGTCCATTTACAGGAGATTTATGCAGATCACCTGTTGTTTTTGTTTTTGTTTTGTTTTTTTACTATCCTTGCTTTGTGATTCAACAAAAGAAGTCTTAGTTTAATAGCTAAACTCCTGATTTTTATAAGTCCTGACTCCAGTCAGCTTTTGTTGATGTTGCAATTTAGTATAATATTTATTGGGTGATTGTAAAACTATTTAATGGAGAAAAACTTTCAAATACACAGATATCTATACTGTATCCATACATTATGTCCAGTATTGGTTAGGTTTATTTATTTGCAAGGCCAAAGTTGTTATTTGTGACAGAATGTCTACCTGTGATGTATGTGAGTAAACTAATAGAACATGTTGTTTTTCCTCACTGTCTGTGGTGTGTGTGTGTGTGTGTGTGTGTGTGTGTGTGTGTGTGTGTTTAGCTTGACCAGAATAGTGGAGATCCTGGGAGAGGACAGCCCCCTGGGAATTCACGTCGTTCCCTACTGCTCATCACTCAGTGGACGGTGAGTAGCTTACACAGTACAGAAATACAATATAGTCAGTCGCACAGGTTTATGCACACAAAAACAACACATACCTGTGTACTGTACTGTGTGTAAGTCCTCATTCTGCCCTATCACCTCAGAAAGACTCCTCTGTTTACCAGCTACAGTGTGTCCCAGAGTTATATCCTCGTAATCCTGTTCTGTACTTGAAAGGAATTCTTGGCCCTTGCACTGCATCGGCGATCACACTCACACGCACACACGCACACACACACACACACATACACACACAATGGAAAAAGGAAGAAAGGGAATAAAAATTGCACAGCTATGCAGGGCTTTTATTTGGGTGTGTGACAGTCAGACAGTGGAAGGGGGATTTCCTAAAGGAAAGCAGGATGGGTTTTTATGCCTGTTCTCATGACTCACCTGACCCTACCAGTCTCTTCCTCAAGTTCACCCCTCTCTCTCTCTCTGTCTGTACTCTTTTTCCTCTCTTGTTACGATTTTCTCCGTCCTCTCCTCCGTCTTTCCTGAACCGCCTCTATCTCTCTCCTCCATTTACCATAATCTCTTTCACCTTTTAACCTACTTTCATCCTGTTGGAGCTTAAACCTTTTGTGTGTCACTGTCAACGTTGCTGCTTTTTGGTGGTATGGTAAGGAAACAGTAGAAGTGATGGACTGAGGATGCTGGGATTGTTTTTTTCTGTCCATCCAACCATCTTACTGTCTGCAAATGTATGAACCTTTCACCTGTCCATCTGCTTGTCTTTTTATGTCTTTATGGTGTATCATACAAGTGCAGGTAGAAATCACCACAAGTTCAAGCATGCCCTTGTGTTTGTATAGATTTATAAGATTCTGTTAAAAAAAAAAAGAATCAAATACTTTATGCAGCTGTAACCTCCCTCTCTCTCTCTCTCTCTCTTTGCAAATTTTTAGGTCTCTCGGCCTTTACATCCGTGGAGTGGAGGAAGAGAGCCGCTCAAGGAAGGAGGGCTTGTTTCAAGAGGACGAGTGCATTGTCAAGATCAACAACACTGACCTCATAGACAAGACATTCAGCCAGTAAGTGCAACACTGTCTCGGCTGAGTATAACTTGAATTCTCTCTTTTGAGAAATAGAAATGGGAGAAACACAGATGTATTCAAATGCAATGAGATCCAGGGAATGAATCATTTCCCATTTAGTCAGTCCATGATTTTGGGCTAATGGAGGGATGTACAAGGAGTCAGTTTATTGAAAGGATTCACCTAAATTATGAAGTCACACAAACAAAAGAAAGTCCCATGTCCCATGTTAGAAGTTCAGTTATTTTGCTCATGTTTCAATATTTTAACAGAGATGATCTCCTTCACCCCACATCAATTACAGTGAAATGAGACACCTGACATCTACTCTGATATGGAGGAAAATAAATCATTAAAGTAGATTACATTTGGGTCTTAAATATTGGATGTAGATTTGTACCACATTAAGTTACATTAAAGTTGCAGATACATACTTCACCTAATGTGAAGGCAAAAGAAAAGAGAGAGAGAGAGAGAAACGAGACTCCTCTTGGAGGAAAGTCAGGTCTGGCCTGTCTCTTCCTCACCGCTGTCTGTCCCTCTGTCTCTTGTTTACCTTTCTATTGTCAGAGGGCTTGTATATCACATTCCTGGCATCACAGAGAACGGCAGAAAAGACACTTGGCAGATGTTTTGAGAGCATTGCTTTCAAAATCATCTCTGTGCATGTGTGTGTTTTTGCGTGCATTGCGTGAATGTGTGTGTGTCTGCTTGTTAGAGCTACAGTAGCCTCGGTGTGTCTTCACGTTCCATCTCGTTCCTGTAAGGCAAGATTTGTTCAAGATTCATCTGAGACCAGATGTTTCTCAGTTGAGTTTGCCACTGTAGCTCCAAAGTAGCTGAAACAAAGTACATTAATACAAGGGTGTTGTGAGAGTGTAACATGATTACAGAGAATTAAAATGACAAAAGACTGGCACAGATTACAAGGACCGGTGTGGATGTTACAATGATTATCACACATTACAATGTCTATGTCGTCCACACAACGGTCCTTGTCCAGTGTTCACTGTGGTAATAAGATTATATGTGAGGTATTTTATGCTGAACTGTAGGTAAAGGGATTATCACTGGAGGGGTTTGTGCCTATTGTTCAAAAACAGGTGTATATTCACTCTCACACAAACAGCAGTTCGCACACGCACACGCACACACACAGTTTTTCACCGGCAGGTATTCAGTCCAAAACACAAACAGACACGCATCCTACGTTTGTGAACAAACTCCATTAACCATGAAAAAAAAGAAGTCTTAAATCTAGTGTAGTGTGTTTCTTAACATTGAAAGGTTTCATTATGACACACACACACAGACACACATACACACACTCTTGCCAGTATTGTTCTGTCATGGCAGGTGTATTGAGATATACAGCTTGGTGGTCCAGTGAAATATGTGTAAGTAGGCCACTGATAGTCCACTGATCCCTGCAAGTTCTACGTCAACACACACACACACACACACAAGCAGGCACGCACACACACACACACACACACACACACACACACACACACACACACACACACACACACACACACACACACACACACACACACACACGCACACACAGCCATTGTCCTAGCTTGGCAGCTGCATTGAGGAAACCTGCTTGATTATAATATCTCCTCTTTTTTTTTTAACACAAATGTGGCTGCACAGTGCACACGTCGTCCAATCAGGAATAACAATGATATCATCTGTTCTCAATGGTCCCAAAGCACACATCGACTCACACAGCCTTCACATCTAGTTTCATTGTACCGTATTGTGGTCTTAATACAATGCAAATCATTTCAAGTGTCATTCAGCAAGGTGTGACACAAGCACTCGCTTAGAATGCTTAATGCATTTAACGGTTTCAATATGCAAATCCTGTCTGAGGAGAATGAAGAAGAGATGACCACCCATCCCCGAACACACATTCACGCTGCTTTAGAAATCATTCTCACTCGGAGCGTCATTCACAGAAGTTGCTTCTCAGATTTCAACACATGAAAATATCAGTGGGTGGCTCAGTAGTTGGTGTAGGCTGGCACATGTGATCAGTGCATTTGTCTTATACTGCACACAGAAATTGGTCAGTCTAACGCTCAGTGACTACATGTGCAATACATATAATAATATGCACACAGATATGAAGTAAAATCAGCTCTGTGTAAATGTACAGCACATATACTTAAAGCTCACTTGATTTGCTCTGCTGATCTTTAGATTATTATTATCAGATATTATGTACTCTTATAACATATCCAATCTATTAAAATGAATATACAGTATCCATCTCACACACCTTTCTAAACATAGTCTCTAGTTACGGATATATTATGATCATTACATGTAATAATAATCTAGGCAGGAAACAATAGGAGAGTAATCCAATAAAATTTAAATAAACTGGATTTTCTCTGTCGGTTATCTGAGGTGAATGATGGGCCGTACCAACCGCCTCTGACACAATGCTCCTGTTAACTTACTTAGCATAATCTGATAGAAACTAATTGTTGGCAAAATCATCTTTTTTATAGATCACAAGATTATAATGGCCTGCTGCGCAGGTGTCAGGGTTCTGTGTAGCATCCTCTGTGCTGTCTAGGCCTGGACTCAGTGAAGATTAAAAGGGAGAAGACAGAACCACTGGCTTTGGTGAACTAGACATTGAAACGTTTTAATTTTAGATTAATGATGTACATTGCAATACATTGCAGCTTAGATAAAATAATAATACATTCACTAAATTAACAATGATAAACATCTAAGCGTGATATGTGTTTTATTTTGATTGGTTAAAATAATTTAGTGGATTCGCAGAAGCAGTGGACCACCTTTGTGTTTTAATAATAATAATAAGTCAGAATAATTGATTTGATTTTACTTCAGATTGTCAGATTTAGAAAGTGTATACTGTTTACACTGCATCAAAAACACATCAAATAAACATTACAAATACTGTATGTTTATTACATCAGACAAATAAGCAGCTTCAATGTAGTCACCTTCATGATTTGCTTAGTCATGTAATTCTTATCTTAAACACATACTGAAGTCTTGAAATAAAAAAAGAGCACAAGTTGGATGCAGAGGACCAAGAAAATCGGTTAATTAATTTAATAAAAAAAAAAAACTGTTGGAAAATCTGAAAAAAGAAGTTGGTTGTACTAATCTGTCTTAGAAATGACAAATCACTTAAAATCTGTTTAGTTACGATATAGGAGCCTAAAATATGTAACATCTTATTACCCTTTTTAAAAAATCGAACAGCCCATTTAAGATCATTAGCAATTAACTGGAACTTGTTTAATTTGTCATTTGTAATCAAATTTCTACTGCTATCTTTAATTATTATGTTTCTCCTAATTGAGGTATATATCTTTTGATAATGACTTTGCATGTCAGAGATTGATAACTATGCACCCTGTGTAATTAAGACTAATGGCAAAAGTTAGTTCTAGTGGTAAATGAGTATGAATGGCTCATACTTCACCTAAAACTACAACACTTGTTGAACCAAACTTTTTCCCTTCCAGAGCCCAGGAGGTGTTTCGTCAGGCAATGCGTTCCTCAGTAGTGCGCTTGGACGTAGTTCCTTCCTTCAACAGAGAACGATACGAGAAGAGTCTGATTGGTCAGCTGTTTGCCGGTCCTGACAGCAGCCCCCGAATTGCCAAAACCAAAGACACACCTCCACCTGTCAAAGCCAAACCTGTGTTTAAGCCCTCTGAGAATCCAGCTGCACGACTGGCGGAGGATGCTGCCACTATGGAACCCAGCGTCAGTGTGAGTAGCTCGGCTTAAAGGGCACACCTTATCTAGGATCACTCAGAAACATTATGGCTTGTGAACTTTACTGCATAAATAGTATAGGATGGTTGGATGAAGTCAGCGGTTTTAATGAGGAAGTCACTTTCACATTTATTTGTAACAATAAGAAAGTAGCCTCCTAATAAACTACTGTCTGCACCACTTTCTACCTACATACCTCATCAAACACCCTGCAGGTGTTCATGAAATGTGTTTTTATTTTGAGCATGATTTCCGACTTCTGAACCAAGCCAGTGTATGTCATCGTTCATTTCTTCCTGTCTCTCTGCCAGAAGCACAAAGTGTTTCTTATTTAAACGGATGTGAAAGTGGCGTCAGCATCACCATGGTGACATAGGTGACATTTGAGAAACAGCTGGCGCGGAGGCGACAGTTACTTGGCAACAGATGAATATCATCTCATGTTATGAATTGTTTCATTTAAAAGTGCCTATATGTGATTTTGTAATACAGATGTTGGAGCAGTGTTTGATGAACTTTGTATGATACTTTATTTGTTTACATGATTTCCACATACAATCTGTGTTTAATAAGTGGATGACATTTACAGTGACTGACATATGTGGTCACTTTTGTGTGACGGGCCATTAGTCTGCTTTAACAAATATCCCCTCACTCTGTTTTTTTAAATGTTTTTATGAAGAAATAATTTCACAGTTCACAGAGCAGTCCAGTCATTAGAAATGATACAAGTACAATGCGACAAACTGAAAAATCCAAATGGCTCATTTGAATAGTTAAGCTGCTGTGGACGTCCTCTCGAAGCCTTATATTATTATATTCATTTTAGTTAATTTGGACGTTGTACTTTCTCCACCCAGAGCCCAAAAGGGATGAGTGAGAGCCCCCTCCTCAGGAAAAGTCCTGCCCTCTCCAGCATGGTGGCCAATAAGAGAGGAGGACGGAGGCTGAGGATCGACTTAAAGAAAGGTGAGGAGCCTGTGAGAGTCCGCCTTCTTTCTACTGATGTTTTCCATGAGCATTGCCAGTAATCGTTACTAATTAAATTGGTAAGAGAATTGTTTTGTTCTGAGAAGTTGCATATATCTCTATATTAGTTTTCACCACCAGCACTCACACATACACATACACATACACCCTTACTTCACTGCTGCTGGCTTGTTGTATGTATAAAGCCTGTACAGATTTTGAGGAATAACTGGTTCAGTTTCAACACTCAAGACTCAGAGTACAAGTGATGGACAGTGTCTGATGCTTTTACCTTTTGATCCTATGCACCTGTCGTTGAGACTTTGAGGTGTACAAGAACTTTTATCTTGGAGTGTGTGTGCGTTTTTCAGATCATCACTTTGCTTTGAGAGATTCAGTTAGAAATAAAAAAAAAAAAAAGTTTGTGGAGTGTGTTCTTTTTTATCTCTATTTGTTCCACTTTGCTCATTTTTTTTCTCTCACTTTGATTCTGTCATTTTCTGAATGTAGATAATTGACCCGCTTTGTGTGTCTTCCTGTTCGCCCAGCATTGTGCTTGTTTTTTTTTTATTTTTATCAATCTTCCTTTCTCTGCTCTCCGGCTCACGCTCCCTCCTCTCACCCTCCCTCTCTCCATCTTCCTGATTCCCTCTCTTCAGGGTCTATTAAGTCTTTATTGATCTGTTCATTTCTGCTGATATGAATTCATACTGGACCAAACTGCTGACTTGGCTCTGCTAAAGAGACCGGACTAAATGAGGTCCATAAAACACAACCAGTCTCTCCGTCTGCGTGTGGCCCCCTTTTTTGTACACGTGTGCATGTGTATGAGTGGTTTCTTGTGTATGTGCACCTGTTTTTCACTGATTACTATTTCAATCTTCACCACTTCTCTCTGCAGAACATTTCCACTGTGTTACACTCATTTCTCTTTTACCTTTTTCCTCCTTGTTGCTCCCTCATTTTCTTTTCCTCCTCTCTGCCCTGCACCTGAACCCATTTCTAAAACCCTCACACCTGCAGATAGTGTAGCAGCAGCTATAGCTAAAGGGTTTAAAACAGCACACACACACACACACACACACACACACACACACACACACACACACACACACACACACACACACACACAGACACACAGACACACACAAAGTCTCGTAAGGCTTTAAATGATCACAATTCGAGAATGTAGTCAGGAAGCTGAGTCAACAACACTGTGTTGAAGTTTTCAGGAATAGTTCAGGGTGTGTGTGTGTGCCCGCGAGGATGGATGTATTTTTTTTCTATCAAACCCTTTTGAAGACAAATATAGAAGCAGGGAGTAAACAGCTATACAGGATATTTTGTGTGTTGACATTGGCCCAGGAGTGTTATTCACGCTCGCACATTTTACCTCATGTCTCGATTCACATTTCTTTGTGTGTTTGTATATCCGTGTCTAGGCTCCGAAGGTCTGGGCTTCACCGTGGTAACCAGAGACTCTTCAGTCCACGGCCCTGGTCCCATTCTAGTGAAGAACATCCTGCCACGTGGAGCTGCTGTCAAAGATGGACGCCTGCAGTCTGGAGACCGCATACTAGAGGTACATAGCAGCTGACTGTTCCTCCACTCAGCTCATTATCATCTTCACTCTAATCCGGCGTTGTGCAAGTTATTACATTACAAAAGATTTGTGCCATGGCAACAGAAGATCAATTCAAAATAGAGAGCGGAGGAGACTAATGTGGTGATTTTTTTGATTTGGTTGATGTGTGTGCGTGCAGGTGAACGGCGTGGATATCACAGGCGTGGGCCAAGAGGAGCTGGTGTGTATGCTGCGCAGCACGCGGCAGGGGGAGAGTGTGTGCCTAGTGGTCCTACGACAAGAAGACATGTTCCTGCCCAGAGAGATGGTAAGAGCCAATCACAGAGCTGTAGTGTCAAGTGGTGGCCAAGACTTCCTGGTTGCAGCGTGGTGCCTCAGAGGTCAGGAATAAGGGAAATGCTTTCTTATTCAGTTATCCACAGTATCCAGGTAGCCATTAAACTACACCATCGGTTTTCATTCTCATATTTCAACTCCTGTCTAATTTTGTAACTTTTTGGTCCAATCAACAGGCTTGCCTGGATGATGCACAACTCAGCAGCCTATAGGAAGGCTTCTGTTTATAGACACTGACCTCAGATCTCAATAAGGGCTTTACTGGAAATATCTCAGAGATGATACAAATTGCCTGTGCATTAATATTTTTGCTTTAAACATACCAAGTGATCATATAATGCAGTACTTCTCCATTCTGATTGACTCAAATGAGGACATTGTAAAGCTGTTGCAAGTGGTGATCCTGTGTGCTGGTCTTCCCCTCCCACATGTTTCTGCTGATTTCCAACACTGTTTTTTTTATGAATAAACTCTTCTTTTACTCATCCTTGTTCTATTTTCCTGTGCTTTTTCCTTTATTCTGACTGCATGATCAATTTCTGTGCATGCTCTGGTGTTAATTAAAGCACTTGGATTTTTCCCAACTATGAACGCATGACTTTTCTTTTTTCTAAATGTCTTTATATTTCCAGATACTGCAGGTTCACAGACTGTAGTTTTCATTCGATTCCTTCTTCTTCCTTCACTTTTCCACCTGTCGTATAGTTGAAGCTCTTCAGCCTTCATTTTCTGTCTCTTCTTCACTCCCTTTTCAGCTGTTGGTGATTTCTTCATTGTTCCTACAATTCTGAGTTGCACACATCCACACTCTGATAAAAAAAGGGGGATCCACCATCTTTCATTCGGCCCAAATTTGCTTTTGTCTGCTCTCCACCCATCACTCACGTCTTTGGTTCATGTTTTCCACATCTCACTGTATCTTATTCTCCTCTTATGCTGCCTTTTGTGTCTCTTTTCCCTCTGTGTCTCTGTCCGCTCTTATCGACTGATGTTTCCTCAACAGCTGCCAGAAAGTTTGACACACACACACACACACACACACACACACACACAAAGACACGCACATGCATGTGACCCTGAGCCCCATAGGAAATTCTGTTTCTGCAGACAGGAAGAGGAGCAATGTGCAGGAGTGTGTACATGTGCTAACACTTAGGATCATTTAGGAGTGTTGTATCTAGTCAGAGATTGTCCATGAGCGCATGTCTGAACTCCATGGCACTTGACTTGGTCTCACATTATATGTGTTATTGAGTTTTACAAGTGTTGCTGAATACCTTCACTCAGCATCCTGTCACACATGTCTCCTCAGAACCTCTCCACTACAGCGATGCTCCTTCTTCTTCTATTACAACATGCTGTTACACAGCAAACAATGCCTTAAAGCTTCCTTGGTAGCAAATTCCCAGTAGGAGTGAGTCATGATATTTTCTAGCTCTCATGTGGATTGTTGTTGTAATCTTTGGAATAACAGACTTGATACAGAGTGACAGGTTACTCTTTGGGAGCATTTCGGCAGCTGTAATCCCACATCAGGACCCACATGGGGAATCAGATCCTTACTGAAGTGCAAAAGTGTTACCACAGGGACATTTGCATGAAGCCACCATGTCTTCCTTAACATTTCACAGTTGGTTAGCTTTTGAAATCATGCTAAAATCCCGTATCTACTGTGACCTTTTTTTTTTTTTTTCCTTTTCCCTTTGCTTTGACCCCAAATAACCTGACTGGAGTGTGCCTCCATTTAAACTGACCTGTTCACAAGTGGTGCAGGTGTGGCCATCTAGTCCACACACATGCAATTGGCAACTTTTGCAAAACATTACAAAACACTGTCTCAAAATACCATCTAATTTAAATGAGTATTATTATTATTATTATTCATGTGTTTATTTAGACAGGACAATGCATATGGAAGGACACTGAGTACACCGGACTTAGCACTGTTGCTAAATTTCATCCGTAGTCCCCAAACATAAAACACACAAAAAGCATTTTTTTCACATGGATTTTAGTATACCATTGAATGACTGAATAGCTTAAGCAACAAAACATTGTTTTTTTTTTCAAGGTGGTACTTAACCAAGACCAACATGCAAATTATCGATTAATTCATTAATCGATATTTGATACAGATTTAAATGGTCTTTCCTGCCAATACACTATGATGATTACTGTAGTATTTAACTAGGCTACATAAATCACAGTAGCATAAACTGATTTGTTGAACGGACCAGGTGATGGGCTGACTGGTCCTGTCTAACTTCTGTGTACTGGGTGCCATTGTGCAGGGTGTTAAGGCAGCCTTCCTCCACTGCAGTCCCTATGGTCCTGGACCCTCTGGCTGGTGGGGTGGGCTGCTTTCAGCTGGGGGGGACTCTATCAGCTGCTCCCACGAGAGGCATTTGACGCATTTGACACCAACAAGGTTTAACTTTAAAACCAGATTAAATCATGGTTTAAGTTTAAATTCTGTTGCACGTTAACTGTGTTTTAATCACATGAAGGTGTGTGTGTGTTTGTGTGTGTGTGTGTGTGACTGTAATCACATGAAGCTGGCTCTAGAGTCTGTGTGTGTGTGTGTGTGTGACTGACTTGACACATAGTTAGTTAGTAGCTGCATCCTGTGTCAGTCTGATTTAGCTGTGTCTCTGTTTATAAACATTTAAACGAGCGCCAGGTGGATTGTTTATGAAGTTAACAAGCTCTGGCCTGAGGATCAAAGAGGTTACCACGGCGATAGGGGCCCCCGCAGGCTGAGACAGACAGAAACATGGAGAAAAAGAGCCATTTTCTGCCTCTGCACCGGTCTCACAATTAGGCTTAGCCTGACAAAACGGTAACTCCTATCAGAACAAAACACAGATCAACGTTGCTCTAAGGACTTACTGAAAATGTTGGTACGATTTGGTGTTTCTACAGTAAATATTTTGGCGACGCTGGCAGTTTTAAAACATCAGGCCGTTCTGCTTCTCTCAGAAAATATTTGTATTGGACTCAATGAGGAGCAGAGACAGACGTGGCCGCACTTAGAGGCTCAGAGTTTAAATTCTGTAAGTCTCTCTGATATTTTGAGCAGATGATAAGAGAGATAACAAGTTTGTCTTACAAATTCTGAAAAAATTATGTGTGTAGAGTGTAAATTGTGGCCGGGCCGAGTTTGGAAAGAGAAAAAATCTGGAGTTTTTCTGGCATCTCTCCCACTCTAACCGATGATGTCACGCACTCTGACACGAACATTCCGTCCAATACACACCCATTATAATCTCATAATTTCTCCAAAAATGATCATGGTCATTGAACAGGGATTGATCAAAAACTATATGACCTATCAAAACGTGGAGTAATACGCCAATACACAAGACTTGTGTCTACTGTTTAAAGTTTAAATGGAGTCTCTAGGTGAAAGTATGCCTGAGCAGTAGACGTTTGTTAAACTCCAATGATTGGTCTTTTTCGCTCTTTTTTTCCCGCCCGTCCCATTGACTTCAAGGCAAAATTTTGCGTAGTTTTTCGCGACTTACGTCGCGAAAAATTCGTACACTGTTGAGAAAAGTAATAGCACACCGATCCCGATCAAGACACACGTTTTGATATATAATTTGGCCTGCAACTCGAAGAGTTGCAGGACTAGTAGCGAACCGAAAGTCGGCCGGAAGATGAAGAAAGAAGACTAGGAAAAAATCCACACAATAACAGTAGTGCCCGGGCTTCGCCCGATAGATTTACATGAATGCGGAAGGGCACTTTAATTGTATCAACCTTATGAGCCCCATACACCTTTAGTGTATTCATTTAAGCCAGACAGTATTTTGTGGATGTGATCTTCTGCCAGCTTTACTGCAGCTGGTTAACATTGAATCAGTTGCCACAAAACTTAACCTGGTGGAAAGTTGACCAAAGCATCACTCACCCTGTCAGGAAACTGAACTTTTCGAGGGGGGTTTTCTTCTTTTTTTCCCAAAGACATGCTCGCTCACTCGCACTTATTCAAAGCAAGAAAAGAACTGCCTGAGTATTGTTCTTCTGCATCAAAGCAATGCACCAAAACGTCTCCCATAGGAAATGTATTAGTCTGTGTTCTCTCTGTATATTTTGATTCAAGGACACTGCTGGTGTTTGTGTGTAATTGCGTGTGTGTGGGTGCGCGCGGGCACTGTTGTACATTTTGTAAAGTTGTTAATCAGTTTCTCTTCATGTTCCGAGCCTCTGCATGCTCAGTGCTTACATCAACCTCAAAGACTTTTCTCTGTTGTTATATGTTGAAGACATTAGTCATTTTAAATGCACAGGGGTCTAAAACTTTGGTTCTTCTTGTGATTTTAGTCAGTTTCTCAGGCTTTATTCTTCCTCATTAACAAGAAATTAAAGTTTTACATAAAGAAAATAAGATAAAAGAAATATATACTACAGCAAACACAGAACAATGGTTTTAATGGAAGACGGGAGTTCCAGTTAATACTCAACTCAATAAATGAGTCACACAGTGATAATGAACACTGATTAATTACATGGGCGGGCTGCAGTTTCTAACTGGCGAGTTTAGCTTGGCTTGAAAACACCATTGTTAGTAGATGATGAGTGTGGTTGCTTTGAGGGATGTTTGGAACGATGTAGACTGAGGGAAATGGCGATGTGCAAACAGGAAGATGAACCAGGAATCTGTTCTGACCTCAGTGTTTTGTGATAAAAGAAGACACATTTCTGGAGTGACTTCAGTGTGTATGTGTGACAGAGAGGCGGAGATCAACATTTTTTATGTCTTCACACTGGCGACAGTCAGGGCTGGATGTGCTCTGGTTGTCTGTCTGACTGCCCCTTTATCTCAGCAACGCCTCAAGGGAGCGTCCTCTAATCCGGTACAAACGTTCACTCTGACTCAAAGATGACCTGGTTGACAAAGGTCAAGGACCCAAGGTCACAATGACCTCACATTCCTGTAAATGTGATATATTTGGAACCCCCAGAGGATTTTTCATTACATCAGGCCCAAACCTTCACTTGGACCCAAGTACATGTATGAACTCATAAGAATTGGCCAAAGGTCAAAGGTCACTGTGACCTCACAAGACAAGTTTTTTGCCGCAACCCTTTAACAGCAAACACAAGAAAAATGTAACATTTTGACATCTAACACAAATTAAGTGATCACATTTTATGTCCAAATGGTCAAAGGCCATCTTCACTATGACATCATAATGTTCAGCAAAAGAAACCTCAATAAACATAATTCAACTGTCTGACTCAAGAAAGGGAGTTTGTGTCTATATTTCCTTCAACTCAGCTAGCGAAGGCGTAACCGCTACAGTAGGCGGTAATTCTACTTCTATTTATTGTCTCTCAGTTGGCAAATTTATCTGCGTCTGCCTCGCTGAGCATCTTGTCCTCACCCTCTGCTCCTGACAGACAGTACGCCCCAGCAGAATTCACCTCTGTCTAACACGCAGTGGTGATTGTTCAACAGTCACAACAGTTTTCAGAACAAGTGCAATTGCAGCTCTGAATAGTGGAGCCATCAACACACTACTTACTGTAATTAAAAAATGTGTTGCAGTGTGACCCATTAAGTGTACATGGAAGGAGGGGTTTCAGAACAGTGGAAATCATCCACCTGCAGCTGAATATTCTAAAAACAACGGCCTCGTAACATTTTCCACGTCTCTCTCCTTCCATCAACCTTTTTTTCTTTCATTTGTTACTTTACTTCAGCTTCTTCAGCGTTGATTACTTTTCTTCAGCTTATCAAGAGAGGCCAGTTGACCTGTTGGACAAAGATAGGTATATACTGTATGACGACATGCGTGTTTGAGTTTATTTGGTCGATTAAAAACAACTGAATGGCTGGAGCCATGGCTTATTGTGCCTACCCTTTGTACATCAAGATGAAGATGAAGATAAAAAGCAAATGCAATTACATGATGAAGATAAAGAGCAAAAAAGCAAACAAAACAAAACAAAAATCGGACAGAATTAATATTATGGCTCATATTTGCAAAACAAAAGAAAAGACTAAGAACAGACAAGATTGCCTTCGCAGTTCTCCAATGTGTCATGATATAGCCCTATAGTTGTCAATAAAAATACATTTGTAATTCATAGTCAAGATTATTCCAAATATTTACGCCCTTTACAGATATGCAATGACTTTTCATGCTAGTTCTTGCATGGCTTTTTTTAAAGTTGCAAAATCCCCTTAGTTTGTGCTACAATAGCTCTCTCTTGGCCTAAACAGCTTTGCTGCTTTGTTGTTGTTATCTTGGTTGTGATGGATAAGGATTGTCTTCTCTCATATAAGGCAGAGATAGTGTTGTTTTCTATGCAATGTGGCAGATCAGAGAAATGTCATATTTGAATTAAGCCCTTATGTTGATTTTGTTAAAAAAAAAGTCTTTAAAATGTTCATTACTGTCCTTAAATTTCATAAAATACATAAACTGTTGCTGCTTTCCTTTTTTTGCAGGACACACTTTCTTTGGTTGACAGTGTGGATACAGTCTATTCAAATGAGGAAGTGCATAGAGGCAAAGAGTTTGCCACCATGTTTGTATTTTCACACCTCAACATCAAGCATAAGCCTCGTAGTCTTCTCACACCTCACTAGCTAGAATCTTTTCCAGGTTTTGCGATGTCTGTTTCATATTATTCACACAAAGCTTCCACACAAGCTCTGCCAATTCTGTTGCAGACCTCCTGCTGCTGCAGAAGACAGCCATGTACAGACAGTTCTGGATTTTATATTAAACTTTTTTTTTTAATCAGATCTTCACCCACACTTGTAAATATAAACTTAATGCCCATGGGGGAAATGCTCAGTCTCTGAATTGCAAGTTTCCTCACATTTAGCATCAAACCAAGCAGTGGAGGTCTGTTTACAGTGTAAACCGTTACTCACTTCCCTGCTCTATGAAATCTGTTATTTTCTTTCGAGAAAGATTGGCCAGCCTGATGACTTTTATGTGATGACTGAGCCAAAACTCGCAAAATGAAGACAAAAACTTCAGTGCATTTTGCCGTGTCACAACAACGTTGACTAGTTACAAACATAAATATACTGTATATTTTTCATCCCATTATTTTGCCACCATTCAAAGTCCTTGTTATTGTCTTTGCTAAGGACAGCACCTCCATTGGCTTTTACTAACTTACTTCTCTTACTTGTCATTTGAAAATCTTGTTCTGATAATGTAGGGATGTTCATGCCTGCGAGCGGTCGTCATCTCTTAAGAATTCCGTAATATTTTTAAGATTGTCGATTCATACAATACAATATGCACAACACTGTTCCTTTTGTACCACTTTTTGAAGAGAAGTCAAACAGCGACACGACTGCAGTTTTGTTAATGACTTGATATGAAGGTTCACGCCATGTTTACGGAGAGGAAACAGAAGAAGGATGATGATGAAATGATGGAAGGATCTTGTCTATCATCTCCTCCCCCTCTTCCGTTGTCTCATTTTTAGCCCACCATCTGGTGTTGTCAGCTAAAGTGTGTGCTCGCTGTAGAACAAAGACATTACACCACCTCTATACACAAAGACACATACTCGCACACAAACATTGCGGGCTAAAAGCTGTTTTTTTATTAGTTTTTCTTTCCTTTGTCCTTTTATACAGTTGATGCACCACAAGTAGGCCTATACATCTACCTGCTGAGGTGACCAGAGCTTTGACGCCAACATACACACTAACATTCAATAGTAAGAAAATTGTAAAATACAGTATAATGATGGATCATCATTATTGATTCATTATTATTTATATTATGGATACTAGAATTAATGTGATGGAAGCAGGCCCGAGTAGAGTGTAGTATGATTTCTTACTGTGTAATCTTTACCATCTACCTCACCTCAAACATAGAGCATAAATGTTAAATGATACATCTCTTTTGTTGAGTATCTGAATACAAACCATTCACAAATGCACTTAGGCAATTTTTACTGACTGAAAGGTTTGTGTGTGATTCCACCAGAGTGTTTGTGTAGCTCTGGTTTTGGCACCCGGTACATGATGAGTTATAAGACAGTCGTCTGTTTGTCCTTTTTTTTTCTCCCTTTTCTCTTTTTTTCCACAACAGGAAACATTCCCCTTCGTGCCAGATGCTCCTCTCACACACTCTGACAAATCAGTAAACAGTTGGCAGCCGGTGACAGAGCACATTCAAAACAAAACAACTTTATTGAACAGTTTCTTCATTTCCATTATTCGTCATCCGTCACTGTTGCAGTCACCGTGTGTGTGTGTGTGTGTGTGTGTGTGTGTGTCTGTGCACCTCTTTGAGTCTGTCAGTGTGTGCGTGTGTGTGTGTGTGTTACATCTCAATGATATCGTCACTTATGTGACCTCACAGAATCACTACAGTAGATCCCCCATCTGTTACACCCTCAGAGACCTGTGTATGCACACACACGCACTAACTCCCTGGCAGCTTGGTGTCTCTGCAGGAGATGCCATCATCCCAGTGGAGAGCAGCTGAGAAGGGTATCATCTCTCTCTCTCTCTCTCTCTCTCTCTCTCTCTCTCTCTCTCTCTCTCTCTCTCTCTCTCTCTCTCTCTCTCTCTCTCTCTCTCTCACATCTCTCTGCTGTTTATTGGAGGTGTATCAGCTCCTTTATTATCCTATCATGTCACACATGCTCAGACATATCAATGGTGGGTTCAAAACACTTGACTTGGCATGGGTGGTGTCAGTCACAGCAAAATGTTGCTCTTACACATAAAACCTTTGCTTTGTTTAGAGTAGTAGCAACAGTTTGACAAATATTATTCATCTATAAAACTCCTAAAATCAATTTAGAATTTTAAATGATTGACATTTTGGGAAATAAGCTTTTTTCTGTTTTACCAAGAGGTACTGTAGATGTGATGTTAGATACCATTGTCATGTCTGTTAATTATTTTTAATTTAGTTAATTTATCACCAAGAATGAAAACAGAGAAACTGTCGAAAAGTAACATAATTTGCATACACCTCTGAAGCAGTAATTAACATTAACATGTTGTATCTTTGTTGTTTGATCCCAGAGGGAAATAATAATCAATTATATTTTATGGCCTTTAAAAAAAAAAAAAAAAAAAGCTTGATAATGGGGTTGAAAATGTCAAACAATCTGCATCTCCTCAGGGTCAAAATTAATGAATTTAAAGTACTGTATGTCAATGGCCTGACATGGCCATGTTAGTTGGGGAAAAAAAACAAAGCTAATTGAAATTTGATAGAAAATCTGAACATTATTAAAACATCATTAAAACATTTTCTCTGTAATCCCAAAAAGATATTTGTAATGCAAAGTAGAGGGATCCACAAACCTGTACCTGTTTGCGCTCCAACGCCCACTTCCTAGTTATAGACACATTTCATCAAATTATATTATAAACCAGTCAAACATACAACAAAAGATCACCTCTGAATGTGGTACAGACAACAGCTATAGTCCTGAAACTGTTGACAAGAGGCAATTTGGTTTTCATGTGGAGGGGTCTTTGGCACATGAACAGTCCGCACCACGGACCCATATTACAACATGTCGGCCAATGAACACTCGTAGCTTCAGAGAACAAGCCCTGTGCTGCCAACATCTGCTGTGGATTTCACCAACCCCGTGGACTGGCTTCCTCTGCACGCGCTGACCTTTATGTACAGCTACAGAGGAGATGGCACAGTGACGGCACCAGAGCCACACTCGTTTAATTACAGTGGACTGTCAACATCAGAATATGCAGTGCAGCATCCCTTCATTCAACACCATCACAGACTTGTTGTTATTATCAATGATTTTGAAATCTGTAACTGAAGTCTATCACTTCCTAAAGAAAACAATTTCCAACTCCTAGACATAAACACTGGTCATCCATCGACGATCAACTAATCATAAGACAAAATAACGGAAGATCTCATTGGTAACTGCTGTAGATCTGAATAGCATATAGCCAGTAGAAGCACAAGCAACCAGAAATAAGAAAATATGCTCAGAGCAGAGGAGAAATAAAAGCCCTGCTAATAAATTAAGGCTTTCTGTCCACCCTGAAGCTACAAGGCTTTTAGTCAACCACTATGTCAAACACAGGAGAGTAGAATTGAAGCCCTATTGAGGTAGTTCAGGGAAATGAAAACCCCACTCTTATGTTGTGGTCCAGTCAAAGAATGGCGCTGCACAGAGCTGGCAACACTGCAGGCTGTAAATGTCCAAATAATGTTAACTCTTTGTCTCTGTCTCTCTTTGTGAAAGAGCCCATGTGAAAAGGCCACATGTTCTTCAGCTGATCATCGGTGCAGTCAGTCACAGACGTTTGTGATCACAGTGCAGGCCTTGCCATTGTGGCCTTGCCAAAAAAAAAAGTCTTGTCCTCTATTTGGATTATCATTTTTATTAATCTCCACACCTCTCCCTCTCTCTGTGGAGTTGTATATGCCTTCAAAATGTGGTGTGCAGCCCTCCCACTCCAGCCTTTACACTGACCATTAGAAGAGGGCGTGGATGACTGGACAACGGGGGGCCCATTCTGAGAGGCTCGTGACGGGACAGTTGTTTTCATAAGTCTAAAACATAGCCCATAATGTCAGGTTGTGTGCCTGGGAGTACTTACCTGTGTGTGTGTTCACACCTACTGCATTTAAACACTCTGACTGCTGCTGTTCGGCCTTGTAAAAATGAATCCTTGGGCAGTCGTTCCCACAGCATGGGGATTTTTACACACATGCTCACACACACACACACAAACTCACACACGGTTTCTCTGCATGGCTGGGTGGAAGGGCATCTGTGAGCTGATCTCATTAAAATAACATGTTGCTGGAAGTGGGTGTCCTCACACACAAATCCACAGAGCGACCATAGAGTTTATAGCAGCATTGTATTAAAGCATGACCCTAAATATTACTCACATAGTCAGTTGAAGATTAGGATCGTCATTCTTTCCTTCTTTCATTTTATCTTGTATCCCTCTCTGTTTATCTCCATTTCTCACAGTTGATCTGGCCTGCATGGCTGAGTTAAAGGGATAGTTCAACATTTTGGCAAATTGCCCCATTGCCATAATCCCTATAGTCTTAGGAGTAGGTTTGTTACCTTTAATTGTCGGTGCAAGCTATTTCTAGAATGGCGGAGCAGAGCCGCGAGCTGCTCAGAGCTACGCTACGGATTGGGGTGAAGGCTATTCGCGGCGCTTCCTTGTCCGATGTGTACCCGGCGTGAGCGCTGGTATTTAATAATCAGATGACAGAGGGCGAATAGCGTCGTTTGGTTGCTTGAGCAGCTTGGGTGCTTCAGGTGGAGCGCTCGTGACTGTGATTGGCTCCTAGATTTCCCGTTTTTCAAGGGGGGCGTGCCGCCCCGCCAACAGAACAGTAGGGGAAACACTGCATAATAACGGAAAGTTATGAGACAGAGTTGTTTTAGAGGTAGATTCATGCAAAACCACTGATGCGTGCGCGTTCCTGTCGAGGGCAGTTTTTCAGCATGCAGTCTCTGCCTTTGCCTCGAAAACAACTCTGTCTCGTAACGTTTTGTTATTATCTCATAGCGTGGTGAATGTGCAGGTCACAACTTGTCCATGAGAGCGTTTTGGAGTTGTTGGATTGTTTATTTGATGAGTTTGATGAGGGAAACCAAGAAATCCCATGAGCCTCCGTAGCGTAGCTCTGAGCAGCTCGCGGCTCTGCTCTGCCGTTCTAGCTTGAGGATTATGGGAATGGGCAAATTTGCCAAAATGTTGAACTATCCCTTTAAGAGTTTTGTTTTTTCTCTTCTCACTCGTTGTGAGTTTCACGCTCCCAAATGTGCCTCTCCCATCGTTCTCCCCGTACACGCTTCCCTGGCTGAGTTTAATAAAACAACTCACATTCTCCCACCCCACAGACACTGAGCTGTCTTTTTAATAGTGTGTCTCTTTCGTTGATCCATCATCGTGACAACCCACTAAAATGCTCAATGACCAGTGTGAGGAGGTTCATCTATGCTAAGTGTTTTCTCTGTTTGTTAGAGTTTGATAGAGTTTATGTAGCAAAGATACAATCACCATTTTATAGCCACAAATGGAAAAAAGAAAAACACGCACACACACACATGAAAGAACATCTCTGTTTATTGTTTTAGTATCACACACAGATATAACCACCTATCATAGCAATGAGGCTGAAATAACAGAAATGTTCCATGAAATTGCAGTGTGCACTTACAGTACGAATTGTTTGTGCCCTTGTCTACTCCTGTGTTTGTGTGTGTGTGTGTTTTTTTAGAGCAATTCCAGTTAATGAAAAAGAGAGGCCTTGTTTGATTGTTTGAGTTCAGCCACTGAGAAGAAGCAGGTTCCCTCTCTGTCCACTCTGTTGTGAAAAACATGCAGAATAGTTAGGTTTGACACCAAATTTTGCAGTTTTTTTCATTTTTTGTATCCCCTCGCAGGCTGACTGTTTGTCTGATAAATTATCAGAGGAAGCCCGGGAGGCTGTGCTTATTCATTGTTTTACAGGGAAATTGAATTCATCCCCCAGAAAAACAACTTTACATACATTTGCATATTTGTTTCCCCCCCTCCGATTCCATAAAACATCTCAGAGCCCTGTGGGTGGTCGTGACCCCCGAGCTGAGATCTGCTGGTTCAAACTTTTCTACAGTAAAACATCCTCTATTCTGAATTCACTCTGCCACTGACTCTGTCCCATGCTGTGTAGGAAAAAGAAAACTGGAAATTAATAAAGCAGAGAAGTTAAATCAGATAAGTTAAGAACAGCAGTAAAAACTCACAAGTTGCCAAATCATGACATTACTCCAGACAGAAGCTTGTCGTGACTAATAAATTCTTACTGTAATTACGCGCAGAAAGTAGCTAACATTTCTCTTCGCGGTGTTTTGAAGTCCTTTCCAAGGTCGTGGAGCCTCCTATCAGGTCTGGACAGTCAGTCTGATTGGGGGACTTTTTCCAGCAGGGAAAACAGCTTTCTGCAGAGTAGAGGACTTTGTGTCGGCTTAACGCTGTTAAACCTTCAATCCCCGCAGACAAACAGTGTCTAAACCTGACACTGCTGACCCACGCAAACACACACGCACACACACACACACACACACACACACACACTGATTGAATCCATGCATGCACATAGACAGCCATACAGGCTTTTTACTCCAAGTACATAGAATCATTAATGGAGTTCTGGCCAACACGCGTGTACACACATTATTGTACAGAAATAAACACGTGCACAGAAATTGGATTGCAAGGACAGACACAAAATGTTTACTGTGATTGTGGAAACACAATCTTTGTTTGTTGTTGTTTTTTTTTGGTATTTTTTTGTGTGTGCTCTTATTGTCTATCTGTCTAAAATCACTTTAAAAAAAATGATAATGATAATATTGATACAAATAAATTAATAAAGAAACTGGTCTTAAAATGATCAGAATGGACAAACAGCTTTTTATTTAAAGGGATAGTTCAACATTTTTGAAAATTGGCCCATCGCCATGATCCCCCTAGTAATAGCAGTAGGTTCGTTACCTTTAATTGTTGGTCCAAGCTGCTTTTAGATCGGGGGAGAAGAATACCGAGCGGCGCAGCTACACTACGGAGGCTAATGGAATTTCTTGGTTTTGCTCATCAAACTCAGCAAATACACAACCAAAAAACTCAAAAACGCTGTGGTGGACAAGTTGTGACCTGCACATTTACCACGCTATGAGATAATAGCGGAAAGTTAAGAGAAGTGAAGCAAATACTCGGAACTACTTTCTTCAGTGAACCACTGGTCGGAGGGACACAGTGTGCACACCTCAGCCAGTGCCGTAGTATACGGACGTATCTGCAGTAAACAGGCGCTTTTGAAATCACTCCGCCGAGCAGCCGTCTAGAGTGTAAAGTCCGACTTTGCCTCTAAAACAACTCCATCTCGCAACTTTCCGCTATTATCTCATAGCGTGGTGAATGTGCAGGTCACAACTTGTCCACCACAGCGTTTTTGAGTTTTTTGGTTGTGTATTTGCTGAGTTTGATGAGCAAAACCAAGAAATTCCATTAGCCTCCGTAGTGTAGCTGCGCCGCTCGGTATTCTTCTCCCCCGATCTAAAAGCAGCTTGGACCAACAATTAAAGGTAACGAACCTACTGCTATTACTAGGGGGATCATGGCGATGGGCCAATTTTCAAAAATGTTGAACTATCCCTTAAATGCCTTCCTTTCCTTCCCACAAACCCTCCTTTAGCTCTTTTATTCTCTGATCAACTTCTACTTTTCTACAACTAATGACATAATGTTTTTAGTTAAATATCTTTTCAACTTTTTTTTATAATGTTTCAATTAAAGTCCAGATGTTGTGCAACAGTGCTGCCACTCCCCTTGAGCGTTAATTTTCTACAAACACATTTTCAGCTGGTGTCCTCCACCTCCTTTTTTTGTTCCAGATATTTTTCCATACCTCTTTCTCAGTTGGTTGTTTTTCACCATATTTCTCGCTTTATTATAGTCATATTTTATCTCTAAATAAAGTATTTTGTTCGTGCTTTTCTCTTATACAATCTGTCTTTTCTGTCTCTATATTACCTCTGCTCAGTACTTCTATCCCTCTGGCTCTCTGTTTTTGCTCTATTCTCCAATTACCTCTTGAAAATGCACAGGTGATTTTTTTTTTTTTTTTGATATTGCAGAGCAGAGAAAGGAAAAATGTCGGGTATCTAAGAGCAGCTGGTCCAAATGGCTTTTTCTTTTTCCTTTTTTTTTTCCTTCGAAAATAAACTCCGGCTGCAATTTTTTCACTCATAGAGAAATTTAGCTTAAAAGCTCCTTGTGATGGTTTCTCTCAAATGGAAAAGCTTTTAGTTTAGCTTTTGGACACTATTCAAGCACAATGAACTAACCTAGGTCTCCCCTACCTCACCCTGTTCGCCCTTCTCCCTTCCCTATTGATGTCCCTCCCCTTCCATCTCCATTACCCTGTCTCCCACCACCCAGAAGGAGGACGGCTCCCGAGTGCCAGGCTTTGTTTTGGAGAATGGGAAGGAGCAGCTCATGTTCGAGGTTCCTCTGAATGACACCGGTTCGGCGGGGCTGGGTGTGAGCCTCAAAGGAAACAAGTCCAGAGAGACGGGAGAAGATCTGGGAATCTTCATAAAATCCATAATACATGGAGGAGCTGCATACAAGGTGACATAATATTCTCACACACACCTCAATGAGCAACGTAATAAAAGAGGAACTATGTAAAATCCTACAAAAAAGTCTCTCAAAACATTTTTATTAGGGGTGTCACGATTTCGATTTTTTATCGAAATCGATCGAAATTACGTCATGGTCTCGAGCATCAAAGTCAAAGAGAGGATCGACGATCACCCCCCCCCCCCCACCTGCCTGTTGTCTCCATTGCGCTCCACGCATCTTTTCAGTCACTCCTCTGAGTTCTACTTTATTTCTTCTTTAGAGACAACACTCATTCTCTCTCTTTTTTTTTTTTTTTTTTTACCGGCGGTGTCAGCTGATGTGCACATCTGCAGCAACCCAAACAAATGTACGTGTTGACTGGCTCTATTCCAGCCACGTGATTGGTTCGGCACAGCGGAACTCGCAATATCATTGGCTATTTGTATTGTATTGTATTGTCTGCCAAAACATGGATGAATGAAACCTATCGACCACGTCTCATATTTCTATCGAAGAAATGTTATTTCACACCATTTGGGGGCAATTTTGGCCCCTGGATCATGATTTTTGGGGACATTCTTGGTAAAATTGGGGACCAAATGACTGTGAACAAGATTGTTACCTTTATATTGTAAATAAATTATTTAAATTTGACCATTAGTGCCTAATGTGATACATTATGGAAATTGCATCACTTATATGTAGGCCATCTTTTGAAATAAGATTTTCTGTATAAAATTTGATGAATAAAACCAATGATCGTAGACTAGACTAGTCTGAAAATGGAATATAGGCCTCTGTGCTGTAAGAAAAAGAAAAAGAATCGAGAATCGAATCGAATCGTGACCCTAAAATCGAAAATCGAATCGAGGATTTGGAGAATCGTGACACCCCAAATTTTTATTCACTGTAAGGTCCTTTTTTTAAGCATGGGGGCAGTGCTCTGTCATCCAAGCAGTCAACAGAGTATCACACAGATGAAAGGAGTGGTGAAAATCGATGTTTGTATATGAGATGGCTGTTTGAGAGCTGTTGAACCCCCGTCAGCTGTCTGCTTCTCTGCTGCCATGTGCTACTGGGTTGTTAACCTTTGACCTCGAACACACCGAGACACACTCAACAGGTCGCAGACAGCAGAGAGACGGACAAGCAAGCAGATTTGCAGACTTGCGCACACACCCACGCACCTGTGCAGCTTTTAGTATCTGTTCACAGAATAGATGGGACCAGGGGCCAGATGCGGCGATGAAGTAACACATGAAAACCATGTGTGGTCCATTTCCACCACAGAACTGGTAAATTTATAAACAGATAGGTTAGAATGTGTCACCTCACATGATCCTTTGATGAGACACTTTGTTGAATCTAAAGCAGAATAAATAACAAAGCTCGCATTCATTATCATCACAAATAACAATTATACAATTCATAAAGGGAAATAATTGTGTGCTCAATGTTTCCTTCTGTGTGGTTTGATATCTTCATTTATTGTGAGGCTGTACATTGCTAATTTAATATTTACTAATCACAATTTTAGATGCCTGTCTAGTAGCCTAATTAAGATGTTTCTTCTCCCAATAAATGAAGTTCAGAGTTGTGAGTGAACTAGGGGAAACAGATGCACATTTTTGTCTTCAGTTACATACGGTAACTAACATGTGGCAGAGAATAAAGCTAAACTAAACTATATATTTTATTCAAACTGATTAAAGAGTGTCTCTATCCGTTCATGGTTAATTGCGGGAGTGAAAACGAGGCTTACTGTATGTGCTCAATTTTTCAAGAAGTGAAATTTATAACAAGGAACCATGTGAATGCATGGCTTAATGATGAAAAGAATGTCTATGCATAGTTATTATTGTCATGAATTTACACAGTTTCACATACAGTATCTGTCCCCGGTTCTGGTGTTGAGACATTGTTAAAAAACAATGATACAATCAACTCTTGTGTGTTTTACAGGATGGGCGTCTGTTTGTCAATGACCAGTTGGTAGCTGTAAATGGAGAGTCACTCTTGGGACGCTCCAATCATGTGGCCATGGAGACGCTCCGTCGCTCTATGTCACAGGAGGGGAATGTACGAGGGACCATCCAGCTAGTGGTGCTGAGAGCTTTAAAGGTACAGTACGCACACTCTGTCTTATGAGGGCCACCACTTAGGCATTGATTTATTAAGTCAACAGACAAAAATATTCAACAGTTTGATAATCAATTATCCATTGAATCTCATTGCTAAAAAAAAAAATAGAAAAATTCTTAGGTCTTTAAATATCAGTACGGTAAGTGTTTGTTATACAGAATTTGACTGAAAAACACAAGAATAATATTGTGAAGGTGTCATCTTGGGCCTTTGGAGCGTGAGATGTGCATTTTTCAAAATTTGCTGACATTTTATAACCTGACATGCCAGATGGTTTGTTTCACATCTGTTACACATCTGGGAAAGCTTTGTTGGAAAGTGTTTGGAAAAGTTGCTCTCGAAAAATAGTTGGCAGGTGATTGGCTCAACCATCTGTCTATGATATGACAGAGTGGGAGCCTGCTGATGAGGAAACACGAGACAAGGGCAAGACACACTTTAGTTAGCATGTGGGTCCTTGTCAGGAGAGTTTGTGTATAAAAGGCTCTCTTTTTTCAAATAACAAAACGGTCGCTTCCCCATAGCTGCCTGGAGTTCTCCTCATGGGACTCTGATTGGTCCAAACCACTGTGGCTCTGACACAAGTGAATATCGTGGCAAGAGATATTTTCCCTTCCAAGAAATCCAGCTGCTTTTCAAGTTTAAACAACAATTAACTGAGTAATAATGAAAAAGGAGCAGTAGATTGGTTGGGATAAAGGGGCGCTGGGGATTTACACAGATGAACATACAGTAAAAAACTGTTTCAATGGATAAATAAATACACAACGTTTATTCATAATACACTTGCATATCTTTTGTTGTTCAAGCCAGAATTTCCATTAGGACACCTGCAGTCATTGAGAGCATGCATGTTCCTGTCACTTGACTAAAAAGAAAACAAACATGTGTCTCCTTTATCCTTGCTCTGTGTCATCCATTCTTTCTTTTGGTGCTCAGTGACTATACAGTAGCATCCTTTATTTTTTTCAATGCCCTCTTCTTTTGCTTCTTTCTACACATACTTGACATTAGTCTCCCTGCTCTCTTCCCTGCTCTTTCCAGCAGTGCCAACAGAGCATTTACACTTCAGCTCTCTGTGTGTGTGTGTGTGTGTGACAGAGTGTTCTTCACCCAGCTGTATTTCTTTTCTTTACGTGTTAAAAAAAAAAGTCACTTTTCATCTTGGCTGCTTTTTCACTTGATGCCTTTAACACAGCTCTGTTGAATGTTTGCACAAACCCGTCCGCTCAGAAAGCCAGGTTTTTGGCGACAGTGTGAATGGCCTGTTGCGCGGAAAAAGAGCTCCATACACACTATGCTTTCTCCATTCACAACCAAAACAAACACACTGACAGATAAGTATATCTAGCACAAAAAGAAACCATACAGAGGACCAAATGTATTAAGATATCTTATAAAGGGGTAGGATGGAAGATTAGCAACATCTCTCAGTATATTGAACATTAGCACATTTCAGTAACACCACAGTGTACAGAATTCCCCTCAGCCACCGTAACGTGACTCAACACCTGATTTGACCTCCAGGAAAGGAGCCTTTGATGTAAGGATATAGCATTAAACTGCTGGGGCTTACAGTACAGGGCTCAGGCCTCCCCCCACCAATACCTTGATGGTCAAACATCAAAGGCATGCATCCATGTTTCCCTCTTTGTCTTAAGAGTGGAGAAGAAAAAAATAAATAAAGAGATTGAAGATAGATAAGAGACTGTACCTTAAAAGCCCCTTTTCAATCTCAGTATTGATGCTTTTAACATTACAGAAGTGGACCACTCTGCTTTCTTTTCCTCCTCTGATCCTTTTTTTTTTCTTCTTGGATATGTCCTGTACTATTTGTCTTACTCACTTCTTACTGTATTCATCTCCAGCCAGCTCTCCCTCAGTGTCTCGCCTCATCCAGCTGCTCTTTTCATTCAATAACTATTCAAATGCTCCCTGTCTCCAAGATAAATAAGTGCGGCTCTCTTTCAGCAGGCTCCATGCCTGTAATCTGAACATCAGCAGTGCTGCTTCCGCAATATCCGAATTTCCAACTTTGATGGGGCTTTTAGAGAATTTTTACTATTCTGTTTTAATGTTGATACTAATCACAAAGGGGAAAAAATACAGTATTTCACTTTTTTTTTTTAAAGACAAAGTGAAGAATCCTGAGACGGTAATGATCTGGCAGAAGCCTGTACATCATGTATTCAAGATGAAAAACACACCTAACAAGAGCCTAGAGAGTATAAAACAATGACTTTTACATCCTGGGCTTCTCCTTAACCATTTCTCTCAAACATTAAGTGTTTCCAAGCTGCAATCCTGCTGCCAATCAAAAGCCTTTGTGGAGGGAACCATTCTGCTCTTTCCTTTTTTAGCACGCCAACACGCTGGCAAGAACCACAAACTGCTCTTAAGTAGAGTTACGAGAGCTGAAAGAACACCTCTGTGAATGACACACTTGATGTGGAAATCGTCGTATATACCACTGCTGACGCATGAAAACTGCGAGCTCTTTCTAGAATTTTCCACTTGACAAAGTTATTAATGGTTTTATATTTTTACATGGGAAGTAAATAAATAATAAAGATGTTTAACATTGCACTGTCACACTGACACTAAGAGGAAAAGCAGATCCTCACGTATTTGACTGGAGTTTAAACCGGTGTTTCTCAACCTCAGCAACCTTTTCTTGGTGTCTGAGGGAGCGTGTGTTTTTCCAGAGTTACAGTATCTGATGGCACTGTGTTACTGGCTAATGGGACGTGTGTTGGGAGAGAGCCAGGGAGGGGAGGAGGCCCACAGGACCTCTAACACACTGAAGAGTGATGTGTCCAGGGCTGGAAGTGGGGAGAGGCTGGGCGAGAGGCAGGAACTGATGCTGGTAGTGGGAAGCTGAGGAGGGGTCAAGAGGAAGATGACAAGGAGGATTTATTACACACACAGTTGTGTTCCATCCTCTTGGTTGAGCGAGTGGAGAGAATTTTCTCTACGGAGACACACAAGTACACTGAAACACGCCGTGGAGAGGCCAGACATATGCATACATGTGAATGAAGAGGCGCAGTTGTTGACATACGCAAATTACAAATCAATGCAAATCAGATTCCTCAAGAAATTCACATAAAGAGCAAACACATCAGGACTGGAACTGGTGTTTTGTTTGATTATTCCAGCATCTAAAAGAAGCGTCCCACCAGGGAGTTGGTGTCAGTATGACTGTCACTGCCACACACTCACACACTGGTCAGTGTTGAAAACAGACGCTACCCTACAGGCCATGGGAAATGAGGTCCCCCTTTTCTCTGTGATCCTCCTCTGTCTTTGATGGTGTCTCCCTTATTCAGTCTGTTGACATCTATTTGTGTTTGAATAGTCTACTCACTTGATCCTGTGGACATTTCTCTGTTTAAATCTAATCCATGTACTTAAAACTTTACATTACAAAAAAAAAGAAAGAAAAAAAAGTATGTACCGGTAAATTAACTTTTTTTCATGTCTATTGGTTTCCAGTGATTTGTAGGCATCAAATGGTGTTACCCTGTCATAATGGTAGGGGGTTGAAGTAACTGCACCTGTTCATAATCTGTCTGTGTGAAATGCTTTTATTAAAGACTTTACATTTTTGTTTTCCTCCTTAGGATCAACACTGTGTGTCACCTAATCGCTCGTTCGACGGCTCCTCTGGTCTGTCGGGACTGATGAGCCCAGCCAACGATCAGACGGGATTGGTCGGGCACGCTAACGGCCTCGTTCACCCTCCCATGGTGCCCAACAGTCTCTATGCATCTAATGGTGAGTGACCCCACCCCCATCCCCTCCCATGCCAGTGGTCAATTAGCTGATCTGTAGGCTTGTTTATATTCATAATAGGGATTCATCATCATTGGAAGCTAATAAAAACAAAAAAGATCCTGCAGAAAAACACATTTTAATTACTCAAACTAAACTTTAAAAATTGGTATTTGCACCAAATCTCTGCTTTTGTATTGGTGCCTGTGTCAACAAAACATTGCCAGAGAATGGTTGATGTAAAAGTGAGGTCAGTCTACTAATTCTCACAGATATTGTCTTTTTGTAGGGGCAATGTGCAGGAAGTGTTTTTAATGACATGCAGGAGCTAACTGAGTAAACCATTTTGCGGGGCAATTATGAATTTAAACCAAGACAATACAACATGACAACAACATTTTCACTGAAGTGTTATTGGTCGACACTCCACACTGAGTGTTATTGTCTTTGTTGAGGAAATCCACTTTCAAGTAATTATTGAGCATTTCCTAAATTATTTTTCAAAAGCTCACCTACCTCTCTGTTGTGCCTCCTTTTTAAAATTTCTTTCTTAAACTGTGTTTCTGTTCATTTTTATTCCATCTCTGATTTCCGCTCTACTTTCTAGTCTTTAGTTGTTTTTGTTTTATTTTTTTCCCATTAAAACAGCATCAAAGGTGGGCATATCATTTACACTAAGATCACTAAAGCAAATCATCACGAGTGATAAAGCAAACTAAAAACAAACATAAACAAAACAGCTCATGCCATCCAACTCCAGCCTTAATTAGATGCTTCTCTGCCCCTCTTTTTCCTTTCATTTCTCTCCCCCGCTCTCTCCCTCGCTTTATCTTTCCCTGGTTCTCAAGGTTGCTCAGTTTGTTTGTTATTGCTGGGTTCAGCCTGTTATAAAGAGTTATTTTAGTTCTGTGTGCTTCATATCGCTCTGTCTCAGTAGCTCTATCCGCTACCGCCCCTATATTATCTATATGTGCTTGTGTGTGTGTGTGTGTGTGTGTGTGTGTGTGTGTGTGTGTGTGTGTGTGTGTGTGTGTGTGTGTGTGTGTGTGTGTTGCATGCTCATGTTATTCTCAGTCTCAGTAACTGCCTGTGTGTGACCCTTTTAAAAAGTGTGTGTTTGTGTATGTTTTCTGCTTGTTTAGAGATGTGGTAATGGCTGGTGTGTACATGTGTGCACGTGCACGTGTATGTGTGTGTGTCTCTGTTTGTGTTAGTTCAAGGATATTTGACCAGTATCAAACACTCTTTTTTGTGTGTGTGTGTGTATTTACACTGACTCTGGTAAACAACTTTGACCTTGAATACAGTTTGCTGTATTCACCTCGGCTGTGGTGTCATTTACATACTCACATTAGTGTGTGTGTTAGCCTGTGTAAGTGTGTAATTGTGTGTCTGTATACAGTAAGCACATTTCTCCGTTGCTCCGTTGACTTGTTGCCAGTGTTTTACTCTCCTAATGAACTATTTCACATGCTGAATCCATTTTATCTGGCATTGAAGCCCAAATTAAAATGAAGAAATCTTTCTCTTGCACCGATGTGTGCTTCTGCAGAAGAATAAATTGACTTTAATTATTCTCTACATATGTATTTATGCAGATGTGTTATTTTTTGCATTTATAGATCTTTCTCTTTATCTCTTATCCATCGTTGCATCTCATTATGTTTGCTACTCTCTCTCTTTTTTCTTCCTGTGCACTTTGCCTTTTTGTCCCTCCCTCTCTTTTGAAGAGTTAATCTATTTGGAGGAAAAACTGAAATAATCTAATAAAACATAGTTTTAGTCTGGGTTAAGATATTAAGATATATAGTATAATCTTCTGCAATTTTTCATCATTTTGGATGGAAATGTCATTATTACATAATGATGACCCAGAGGAGACACAAGAAGATCAGCTTGCTCACCATGGTTACTGCTATTCAACCAGAAGACAGTGTATGATGTCATCTGTGGAGAAGCTTTGTCCAAGTACAGTCATGCGCAATAATACAGGCTCCTGTTTTTAAGATTGCATTCAAAAACGTTATCACAGTCCATCAGAAATATATGTTGAAGTCTTCATTACTGCTTTGACTTCACTTGGCTGAGGGAAAAACAAGGATGGAGGAGACGGAGTACGAGGGGAGAGTAGAGATGATTAGACAGAGACATTGTAGACAAATACAGACGGTAGGACGAAAAAGTTGAGTGCAAAAGAAGAGGAGTTTTGCTATTGGAGCAAACTGCTATTCATCTATCATCCACACAACAAATGCCTTTTCACTTCAAATAGTGGGAGTCGGTGAGAACAGATTTGTGTGTGTGAGGTGAAAGAAGAATGTGTTTTTGACAGTTCAGCTGATTAAGGTGCTGGCAGTGAGGAGGAGGTGGAGGAGGAGGGAGGAGGAAGTTTAGAAAAAAAAAAAGGCTGAAAACTGAGTGGGAGATAAAATGATTTATGGGAGATCTGAAAGGAGAGATAAATGACAGCCCAAATATCAGAAGATTGCAAGAATGAGAGCAGAAGGGAAAATAAAGCAGGTGATTAGTGTAGCGAGAGGGCGAGAAGGAGGGATGGAGATGAGAGGAGGAGATATCTTCAGATGCTGCCGTTTTTTACCCCCCTCCTCCTCCAGAAGTCTCAACTTTTGAGTCACGCGTGTGCAGATGCAAGCACATAAAGGGCACACTTTGAGGATTGTGCAATAATCTCAGCGTGCGTCGTGTGGCGGCTCCGCACTCGGAGAAGTGATGACTGTATGTAAATGGTGCTGGGGCGCGTTCTGCGTCTGTGTATGAAGTTGTCATAAGCTCGTTTATCAAGCAGACGCAGCCGTATCGCTGCTCTACATCTACAGCCAGTTCTGCAGATGTAGAGCAGCTGCATTTGATGTGCGCTTCTCATCTTTTTTTTATGTTTCTCTTATATTTTTCCTCGTCCAACTGCTTATCTCTGCCTGTCTCTGTTGGACTCTTTCTCTTGTCTTTTACTTCCTCTAGTTTTTTTTTTTTTTTCTCAAGTGAGTTTAGGTTTTTTTTTTCCCTTTCTTGTCTCTCCAGTGTTCTCCCTGCTCCTAATGGCTGCTTTCCTGAACATGTACAGAGTAGGTTTACGTTAACAATAGAGTGTGTTTGGTTAAAGCCTTCCGCCTCTCCTTTTTTGAGTATTAGATCATCACCTCCTGTTAACTTTACAGGAGGCTGAGGCTACATCCACATTAATGCCTTTTCCACACAGAGTTTGAAGGGCCCTAAATCAGAGATTTCCTGGAAACGCTGCCGGCCCTGTTTTAGTTTAAAAAACTCCTCGAGCTGTGTTGTAGTGTTGAAGAGGCAAAACCAAAAAAAAAAAAAAAAAAATGTAGAAACGACGACACAGACAGTGTTTGCTCCCCGATCGCCTTGTCAGTGTTGGATGCGACTTGGAGAATGAATTACCTCATCTTTGCTTGCAGCTGTTGTGCGGCCTGCATTTTCTTTATCATCTTTTATCAAAATTATTTGTTTTTCCTGTGTATTGAAAGGGAAATTGAAAGAGAGACAGGACAATTGGAGACACAGGTTGGATTTGAACCCAGGCCTTAAAACAATCAGCTTAATCTATTTGTTCCCTCCTCATATACTGTATGATCACTATGTTGATCACAGCCTTCATGCATGGGCCTGTGAAGCCCAAGACCAGATGACTGTGTTGGTTTGTGGATATAAGACAGAAAGATACAGTGTCCACACAGAAAAGCTCTAATGTACCATGTTTGTAAAAAAAAAAAAAAAAAAAAATGTATAAAACCAATGGTCCAATGAGAGAGGTAGGACAGAGCAGTTCTCCTGGACAGTGGTAAAGTCAGAGTCATCCACTTACAGTAGATGCTCATAAATGTCACGCTAGGTTTAGAAGGAGCTGTACAGTACAAACGTCTGATGCACTGCATGTTTAAAAAAAAAACTTAGCATATTGAAGAGATCAAGTGTTGTACTCCATTGTGAAAACTTGAAAGCACTGGTATTATTGGTAAACAACGACATACGTTTGTCCTCAATGCATGTTTTCATTTTCAGTGACCAATGGGAGTTACTCTCACATGGACGAGGAAGAGGAGAGCGAGCTGTATGGACACGAGGAGTTCAGCGGCTCCAACCATCACTCCTACCTACAGGAAAGGTTTGTTTTCATGCGTCTTTTGTTTTGCAGAGTTGCCATACTGAATACTTCAGAAATGAATGAAATGTGTTTATGTGTCATGTAAAGCCTGAAGGACAATTTGTGGAAACATGATTAGTTGACTTTGTTTATTAAGCAAACAAATAAAAGGTTCTGTTCAAATTAGCATCAGTGAGTCTTTCCACGTGAATGTGTATGTTTCAAATGTCATTGAAGCTTGAACTGTAAGATTCTTAATTAGTCATTGTTTGTTTGTCAAACAGAGCAGCATTGGGCCTACATGCTGTGCCCATGATGGTCACAGGAGAAATAAAATCAACTAGATTGTAATTTAAACTGATTAAATAACTAATAACAGATCTCCAGGATTGCAAAGCAGCGAGGAATGAGCAGAGGGGACATGGCTTTACCAGCGTTATTGTGTTGTAATCATTGTATCATCAATTCATTGTAGGGAAACTTCTCACATCTCCAGCCCAGCTCAGCCCCAGTCTCCCACCCAGAACCAGCGCCAGTTCCAACACGTCAAAGCCTCCAAGAGCATGGACCTGGGTACGACTCAGAACCAGCAGCACACTGGTGGGCCGATTTGTTTCTGTTTACCTCCTCTGCATGGTGGCTGCATGCGTCCGTCGCTCACGCATATTTACCGTATGCAACCCCCCTGACGATGCATGGCTGGGCTGCTGCACCAATGGCATGCTCCTCAAAGCCACATGCAGACTGACGCCTCGGCAGACTGGTGCTGCGACCGTACACACACTGACACAGCTGCACATGTGGGTGGAGAAGCTTTTATAACCGCTGCATGAGTTTTTTTGCAAACTGTCATCGGTCAAAAAACATTTTGTTTCTGGCATGCGAGCGTGTGGTTGCGTTTGATGCTTTTTTATGAGGATGGCGAAATGTGTCATCTTTACAGTTTGTGGTGATCATCACAATAATGTTTTTGTGTTTGCTTCCAACAACTGTTTTCGTGGAAGTGTTTATGTATTATCCACTGAAGTCTGAATAGTGTTAGTAATCAAGTGGTATAATCTGTTTTGCTCTTAGCAGAGAAAGAAGGAAGTATATACAGGGTTCCTACGCAAGTATGGAAAGTATGGAAAAGCTTGGAATTAGATTTTATACATTTCCAGGTCTGGAAAATGGAAACTATTGTATGGAAATATATTTATATTAAAACTTATCTGGGTTTGATCTTATGTGAAGTTATATGGGTTAATTATTTAGTATGTGCTATTAGCTACAATCTCCTGGAAAAGTAGGGGAGAGTGGGGTAATTTGTGCCATGGGGCAAGTAGTTCCACCCCTGTTATCTAGAAAACCATAGAAGAAGTTGGTCATGTGACCACATATTTTTGAAGGGGCATCCATTTCACTCATCCTATCAAGAAGGGAGACACATGGCTTGAGAGGAAAGCACATTTATGTTCAAAAAACAAGTTTTTGCCCTCCAAAGTAAAATTTCTATGATCAAGGTTTTTTGATTGCCATGTTTGAACAATTATAGATAACTTTGAAAACAGTTCACACATGTTTTAGTGCTTTATTAAGCTACACCATGAGTCTATACAGTTAGCATGATGCCAGCTCAAAACAGCTGGGGAATCCTTTCTTCTCAAAATGCTGGGCTTGGGGTAATTTGTGCCAAAGGGCCTGGGTTAAGTTGTGCCAGTGGCAGTGCTGTCTGTGTATAGGAGAAACATGGCAGTGGGCACGGATTTGCTTGAAACTTAACATGTGTGATGAGGGACCGCCCCTGAACACACCTGCCCAGTCTGGTTGTGCTCGTAGCCTGGTGGATGAACAAAACATTGCGTTTCTTTGCGCCACAGCCCCCAGCGTGCCTCAGGCCTCCGCGACTGCATGGGGACAAGCGAGGGCCCGATCATCGCCGCTTCTGGCTTTAATTTTGTATTGAATGTCTTGCTTTTATATAGCATTAACATTTGTGAGATTAAAATGATCTGTTTTACTTCAATTATCAATGGCACAATTTACCCCAGTGTATTCTCTCTAATGGCACAACTTACCCCGCACCGGGGGCAAGTTGTGCCAGAATTTTTTTTTTTTTTTCTAAAGCTATATTTCTGAAACGGTTGATTTAAGATTCAAAGTGATTGTTCCCAGGGATGCACAACATCCTAAACTATATGTACATATATTAGTTGGGGGCATTATTATAATCCCCTTGCTTTAAAGGCAGTTTAAGTAAAAATTGGCACTACTTACCCCGCTCTCCCCTATTAGGTGACATAATGGCGTAAAAATTCAGAATAATGAAAACAGACGATTAATTGCATAATTTATTTACATGATACACATCTAATTACTCAAATGTCACAATTTTTTTTTTTTTACCGAGAAGTCTGGAGATTATGGTCTAGAAAAAGTATGGAATGTGTAGGAACCCTGTATATAGATAGGAGGGAGTGTAAGTTAACGTAGAGAAAATTAAAGGGACAGTATGTGAGATTTACCCCCATCTAGCGGTGCGGTTGCATGTCGGCACGTATTCTTGCTGTTGCGTTTACGTAAACTCGGGCAGAAGTCAGAAAAACAACACACGCTGCATGTATCAGGATAAACAAGCCTCTATGTAAACAAACGGTCCGCCAGCACGAGGCAAAACAATACAGGCGTGACAATATGTTGTCATGGTGATGTCGTATTGTTTACCTGACCCACGTTTTACCGGCTTTCTCTCGTCGAGTAAAATAACATCCAGTTGGTTTGCCGACGGCGTCACTCACGGCGTCATTCAGGTGTCTGACTGCACCTGAAGGCAACACCAGTGCCTCCGTCCTTCCTCACACTAGCTACACGGTGGTGACAGTTTTAACAGGCGCTGTCTGGAAAACTTTCTCCCCGAGCCGAGAAGCTCCGGCGGCCCGAGTTTGAGGTTACTTACAGCCACGGTGACACTGAACGTAAAACATGGCGATTCAACATGGCAGAGAAGGTTCGGTGAACCCCCCCCTGTATGTTTGTAACGACTTGTAACATCTCATTCTAAGGTACGAGAAAGCGCTCGTTTGTATGCGGGCGCGATTCCACTTCAGTGAAATACGTATTTATGAAAGCGATATTTGATTTTTGTCAATAAAAAGCCAATAAAGTCCCATACTGTCCCTTTAAGGAGAGACACTTGATCTTGCCTTGAACTTGCCTTTTTGCAGCGGATTTCTTTGTAACTATGAAATCTCCACTGGCTGAAAAACTTACTGTAGAAATGACAGGCTGTGTTTCTCATTGTTTTTTTTTTCAAACTTCTGACAAAGACAGACAGAAATGAGTCACAGTTTGTGTCACAGGATGTTAATTCAGTTTCATTATGGTCTTTTATTTATGCAGAAACAAGTCAGAGAGGCTACTCCGCAGCCACTGTCATTCCGCTCTCCCCGTCATCTCCGTCACCTGTTGCTCTCTGATTACTGACACTCGGATGTGGAGGTTCAGTGACATTTCGGTGATTGGTAAAAAGTCAGCTTTAGAAATACGTGTACTTGTGTAGTCATTTCTGTGCCCATGCATATGTCTGTGTAATACGACAGTGGATGCAGAAGCACAACAAAAGCTTATTGTTTCAAATGTCACTTCCCTCAGTCCTCCTCCTCAAGCTGGCTCCACTGCCAGCTGTGTGTGTGTGTGTGAGAGAGAGACAAAAGAGCAGGAGACTACTTGAATAGCATATACATCCATTTCTAGAGGAACGTAGTGTATATCTGTGTGTCACCTCCTTTGTTTTTCACACACACTTGATTTCCACTAAATGCACCACAAACAAATTATAATTTAAATCTTGTTTGCTTGAATGGCACAAGATGTTTTCATTGCCAAAGCATTAAGCAGCTGTAATAACAGCTTATTAACACATGTCTCTGTCTTTTTCTTTTTTTCCCCTTATGTTGACAGTAGGGGAACAAGATTGAACCAAGATAACAAATCTGTTTTATATCCAGAAATAGTTTAGAGAGGGGAATCTTTGAGGATAAATGTTATCCCATTAGACCAGCCTGGAATCCTTCTAGATCCCCCTCTGCTGTTTTGCTTTTGATCATTAAAATACGTTGTTAATAGTGACAACACGTTGTTGAGAGCGATCCAGAGACTCTGCCTGCTCTGTGGTGATGCTCAACATGTGGGCAAGTTTGTATATTTCTATATCTATATATCTGTATACTCTGGGGTTGTTCTGAGTTGTGACGGAGCTGGGAAGTGTCTCAGAGACAAATATGTAGAAGACCAGTTACTAGACTCTCCTTGAAAAAATCAACTATGGCCTAGTGAGGTAATAACTGAGCATTAATTCTTTGTCAGCATGCCTCCCTTTGTATAACCATATGGAAATCAGATTTGAATTACATGAACACTGCATATAGATGCTTCATAGAAGGACATGCAAGCTTCTCTCAGGTTTAGTTTCGAGTAAGTTGAAAATAGATCACAGACGCACAGAGATGCCATGACCATTGTATCATTGCCTCCTACCGAGCTTAAACTTTTGGCAGAATTATAGTAAAAAAAATCATTTCTGAAGCCAGATCTTCAATGAGGTATGTTTTAAATCCAAAGGAGTCTATCTTACACCCAACACAAAGTGTAGCAGCTGTCTTTGCTAGTTCCAGACATTTTCCCATCCAGTGCCCATGTTGTTTAAAGGGACTACAAGGACTTTCGGAAAGTGAAGTGTTTTCCCATGAGGTTCTCCCTTGGACCGGCGGAAGACGGACGAAAGCGAAATCATTTGCCAAGAATGTTCAAGAACGAAATTTTGAGGAATGAAGGCGATCAGATACCGTCGAAGTTCCGACCATAAACGATGCCAACTAGCGATCCGGCCACGTTATTCCTATGACCCGCCGGGCAGCGTCCGGGAAACCAGGAAACCAGGAAATGCTGGGCAAGTCGACCACTAAATAATAATATCAAAATAACTATAAAGACAAAATGATATATTTATCGAAAGTGGACCCATTAACAAGTGTGGGTAACGTAGATTCATCCACATTAATCTGAGACTCTTTTTTAACCAAAAGCAAACTTATCTGGGTCTCTTTAAATAGCAAATACACCAGCTCCTCTCTGTGTGTCGTTGGTGGTAAAGTAAGGTGGGGTCTGGTGCGTCGTTTGTGCATTGGTATCCTGACGCAGCGGAAGGTGATTTTGTGACGAGTAAAAACTTTACCGTAAGTAATTTGTACAGTGTTTCACTGTCATTTTAGGCTGCACTGTCCAAAGAGTGATATGCTCCGCACAGAGCACACACACTCTCTAGGAACAAGCCTGTGTGTAGGCTACTGTACAATGAGCTTAGATGTTGAGATAAGTCAAGTGGAACATTGCAGCGACGCCTCAGGAGGTCGGAGCTTCTTTGTGTCGTACAAGATGTCATGGGTCATCCATGACATCATGGACATCATGATGGATTTGTCAGCACAGTTTAACCAAGGGAGATTTATGGACACTTCTCATTTTATAACATCAAATATTTCTAACGTGATCTGTGCTGTCGGGCTGTGTGCAGCATGTCGTGGATCCACTTGGGGAACTCCTTTGCCCCTCAGAGTGCTGTGCACAGAACTGCTGTGTGCAAGCATTACACCCCAAATTATGTGTGTATTGGATGTTATGGCCAAAACATGAATAATCCACAGATTAAGTACCATCACTTTAACCCCTCCACCTGATGCAATTATTTTTTCCACCATTAAAATAGCAGAAGTGACATGGACGTGCCCCTAGATGAGCCTGCACCACAAGTACTTTGGATCATTAAAACAGAGCTGAGGGTGATACACGTAGTACAAAATAAAGCAGTATACGACCGTTTATTGCTACCAAATGCTACTACATTACACTAGTGGCTAGTGGGGTGTATGTGACCACAGTGTATATAGCCTCTGTTGCTGTAGTTTCCTCTGAAATGCTTTGTAGATTGTATCCTTTAATTAAACAGCAGAGCGGTTTTTTGTTACTGTTTTCAAATCTTGCAGCTCTTCATGTCTGTAAATACTGCCGATAATAGTGTGTAATTAGTCCATGTGCATTCATGTGCAAGGCGTCATTTTCATCAGCATCTTTGTGCAGTTCATCTTAACGTGTCATTAATACTTTAGTGATACTGTTTGTCTTACGAGTCTGTTTTTCTTGTTGTGTTTGTGTTCAAACGTGTGCGTTTGTGTAAAGCAGAGAGAAAAAAAGAAAGACAGGCAGAGAGAGCATTTTCAGCAGTTTACACGTGGGTCAGTTACATAATTTCATTTTTATTTAATTTGCCCTGATTTCACTTTCAGTCCCAAGCCCGATTAAACTTTTAACAATGATTTAAGATTGCTACCGAATGATGAACTCTGTGCCTGGTTCTCACTGTCCTCCTCATTCTCTGAACTTAGACAAGAGGTGGAGAGAGAGACGAGACAGTCAGTGTCATTATGAGGAGAACAACATGAATTCTGTAGCTGTAGTTTAAGATTACAAAGGTTGTGTTAAATCATCAGATTAAAGGACATGTCAGTCCAGGTCAAACTTCATTTTTTGGAAGAGTGACATGTGTTGGTACCCTTCTGAGACTCCCTGCCTAGTGATGAACGTCTGTGTGCGTCACACACGTGGCATCCAGAGATCTGCTGATGTCGGCACACACACGCACACTGATCCACAAACTACTGGGTTGCTGAAGCAGTCATTTTGATTCACCGCAGACTCATGCCATCAGACACACACAAGCAGCTAGAATTACACTTCAGGCTTGGTTTTCATTAGTAAAGTATTTGCTAGGAGAAGCCATGTTACTGCTTGGGTTTTGTGGTCTGAGTATGAGTGTGTGTTTGTGTGTGTGTGTGTGTACTGTATGTGTGTATTTGGCTACTAGTCAATGTGTTTCTTGTTGGCACTTGGCTGTTTTGTGGCTTTAGGAAAGAGTGAGAGAAAGCAAAAGAAGGACTGGCAGAAGGGTAGAAAATGAAAGGTGGATGTGAAAGAGAGAGAATAAAGTTGTTGGATGGAGTGAGTGTGTCAGGAAAATAAAACTGTAAAGATATAATGTAGGGAAATGGTAAAAAAAAAGGAGGGGAATGGGATGGCGGAGGGAGACGGAGGAGGGTGAATGACAAATGAAGTGATGGAGAAGGGAGGAAGGGAAATGACTTCAGTAGCAGTGAGGCTGACTCAACATCAGGGAAAATTAGCAGCTACTGCACCATCTTGTAGAATGAAACTGAAAGAATAAGAGTGTGATGGAGACAGAAGGAGGAGTGCAATAAGATGGGGGAAAAATAGAGTTTGTAGGTGATAAGAAACACTTTTGCACAGTTAGGAAGTGAGGCACATGACAATGGAATATGTAGAAGTCATGGGAGGATCTGGCAGTTGATCTAAACAGTAATAAGTGTGTGCGTTTCTGTGTTTGTGTGTGCACATATATTAACTTGTTTGTTTTATTTCAGTGGCCGACGAGAGCAACGTAGGATCCCTGGTTGGAAACGCTGCAGGTGAGCCAAACACAGATACAGCCTCCATCTGAACACAAAGAAACCTCAAAGACATAAAAAGGAACTGAAACCCATTTACAGACTTTTTCCCTATTGTGGCCTGGTTTAAAAAAAATAAGAAAAAAAAGGTATATTGATATTTTCCAACGGCAGCAAGACACAGAGCAAAACCTGGCAAAGAGACCGTGTCACTGCAGAGAAAAGTAGCCAAACTGAAAAGTGGGAGGCAAGAAAATGAAAGAAAGAGCCTCAGCCACAGGTTCTCTGAGCATATTGTTTCACTTTCTCTAAACTCAGGCTTGATCACATGAAACCTGAAGATGACAAGAAATGATGAGTGCATGCATTTTCATCTTTTGTCTTTATTTGCTGAAGTGCACACTCGGGCTTGGTCTCAAATCAGAGTGAAATGCACCATGATGAGTGGCCCTGCCGACGTACCATTGGCTACTAGAATAAAAACATAAAAGAGTAAGGACTGGAGTAGATATCATACATAAACACATGCACACGGAGACAAAAGGCCCTCTGTCTTGGTTGTTGTGCAGTCTAATCACTGGAATCAATCTGGTTCATCATTGAAGCCATGTTTCCCTCCTCCTCTCTGTCCTCTCTCCAGTTGCATTTACATGCCACTTGACTTTTCCTCTTGCATCCTGCCTCTTCTGTTTCCTATACACACTCCACTCCTATCTGCCTCTATAGACATACCTTTATCCCAAGTCCTTAATTTGTACGAAGTGCAGATGAAAGTGAGAATTGCGGAAGGACTGGACTGGAGAGGAGGTGAGGGCTAGACTGCGTCCGCTTCTTAAATATATGCATAGATGGTAAGAGAGAAAAAGAGAGGGCCGGCTCATGTAGGAGGAAAACACAAGAGGGGAACAGAGATGTCTGATGCTTCAGAACCTTTCACCTTATTAGCCTGCACACACTTCTTTATACGAAAAGTTTCATATCAAACTTTACTTTTTCACTTTGCCTTGAAGTCTCCCCCATTTCATTTGTGGCTGCTTGAATGTAAGAGCACTCTACTTCATTCCACTCAGTGTGTGTCTGTCTTGCCGTCCGCCACTTCATTCCTGTCAATCAGTCCAGCCTCTTTCCACAGTCTGCTGCGCATCACTTTCATACATGCTGGTATTGACTTTTATGTACTTGGTCACTAACCCTTCCAAAAAGAGCTAGAAAAGACAAGACACGGAAAGAATGCAGAAGATTTTTATTTTATTAGAATAAAACCCTAATGTAACTACAATAACTTATCTTCTTCTGACAGCTGAAAAATTTGGAGAAAACATTGTTTGTCCTTTCCAGTGATTCAACGTGGGTTTGGAGCTGAATTGTAAGTGAAGTTCAAATAGCATGTCGCATGACCCGCGACTTAGAGAGGAATTAAATGTGTTCTGGACAAGAAATACTGGTGAAAAAGGGTAAGTGAGGGAACATGTTGCACAGGAGAAGGAGATTACTTCACGGTAAACATGGAGAGGCGAGGCTTTGTGTGAAGAAAATATAAAACAGGAACCATGTACGACTCTGGCATCGTATACTTTGGTTATGTATTCCTGTAGGTTTCCAAAACAAAAGCTGTATTGTGAGGAAACCCTCTCTGAACATCTGTTTATGCTTTTGTCATCTTTTATTAACAATGTCGAGCCGTACGTGGCCCTTCATGCTGTCAGAAGATTGTAAAACGGAAAAGATCTTGAATAAGTATGGATTGCCTTCAGGTGTTAAATTGAAATCAGTCTCATTGTCGGTGACTTTCCTTTGTGTTCCAGGATCTGCAGAGCACATTGTCTCTCACTGACGGAGCACAGTAAATGACATAAAGCACGTTCGGGGAATGGGGCTCGTAATTTAAGATGAACAGCCTGACACAGTTATAGGGCTTGGTTGGATGAACATGTTTGGGAGAAGACTGGAGTATCTCTACAGCCTTGATATAGAGGCATACGGGGCAGATTTGGTTAATAGCTGCAGTATCTGCCATCCTTTACTGTGCTGCGCTCTAGACTACAGCTCTATAGACTGCTACAAACCCATACAGTTTATACGGATTTGTCCTGTTATCTTGTATTTTTTTTTATTTACCGAAACCTCAGGTAAAGACACCAGTGGTTTACCAGTGTGTGCTCGTATTGTATTTCATATTTTCTGATATCAGTGAATCTAAACTGACCTGCAATGGCCTGACATGGGGCTTGAAGTGATATCCAACAACTGCAAAGTGAAAAAGCAGTTTTTTTTTCCCATCTGCAAATCTCACACAGTTTCCATTCTTTCTAGATTTAGCCCAGTTTTCCCCAGTAACACACCAGTTGAATGTCCAGCAGAGCCTTTAAGTGGCCTTGTCTTTTCCCTGTATGTTTTACTGAAGCCTACTTACACAGTCCTGTTACCTGTTGCCTGTCAATGTGTCTCCTGTTTTACAATGCCACATAGCCCTGAGATTTGTTAAAGAGAGTGTGTGCCTGGCATCCATGACCGTTTTCCTTTTTTTTTTTTTTTTCTTTTTTTTCACCAACCCACTTTTCCTTTGCTCTAATGTATTTTTTATAACTGAAATGCTTCCAACGACCGTGCGCTGGGATGTCAGACAGCTGCATGGACTTTGCTGTGAGAGAGAGAGAGAGGGAAGGTTGGGGTGGGGTCCTGGGAAGTGAGCAGTTTTAAAGACAATGACTTCTTGGAGCGCTGTTTTCACTTACAGCAGTGGTCTTTCCCTCCACACCCCGAGAAACCACTGGGCACACACGCACACACAAAACTATTACCGTTATGGTAATGTTATGGTAATGGAAAGACTCCATCATCTTGTGGAAAATGTGAACCTTGGAAGATGTCATATTATATTATAATTTCGCAGAATCTGAGATGCAAAGTGATGGAAATAGGAGACCATATTACAAAGTGTGTGTGTGTGTGTGTGTGTGGAAACCTTCTCTAAAAGTAACCATGTGTGTTTTTGTGACTAAATGCATTTCCCGCGTGTAGACGCTGCAGCTGAGCAAATTGTGTAAATTTTAAACAGCACCTATTTTCCAGTGTGCATCGGAAAGTCCTAATATCAGCATTCTGAAATTATAAATATAACGCTATACTTGACGGAGTGTGTATTTGTGTGTCTGTGTCTTTGTGGTCAGACATGCCTCGCGTTTCTGTGGCCACATAGAAAAAAAACGGAGCCCAGTGATTCCAATAATAAGTCAAATCGGCTGTGGAAGAGGAAAAGACGAAATGTAGTGACAGAAAGGATGCTTCAAATTATAGCGTTGGAGTCGCTGTCGCCGTACGTGTGCAAACAGTGGCACGGTGAAAGAAGGAAGGAAAGTAAAAACAGAACATATCAATCAATCTCTCTTAAGTGGAGAGCGATTCTCTCCTCAGACGACTTTAAATAGGGCCGTGCAGTCAAACACGCTCACACAAATGCTGCTGATGGGGCAGAAAATGAACGGTTGCAGCTGTGTTTTGTTTAACGGGTTTTCCTTTGGTGATGGGGACAGCCTGGAGCTCTGTGTGTGTGTGTGTGTGTGTGATGTAGAAAAGATGTGTCCTTATGAAAATAAATGGTGAGCGATGAACATGCACAGGGATGATGAAAAGCTTGTCAGAGAAAACTTGTGTATAGGGAGTACGTGTGCGCATGTCTACAGCCTTCCACAGTTACACACTAGGGCTCTTAAATGTGTGTTAGAGAGTTTTAATAGCTGCAGGAGTCCCAACGCAGATGCTGCTTGAAGATGTGTCGATCAACTGGTCTGGTTTTGTAAAATTATTCCGTCTATGCTTGTGAGGACACATTCCTATACATACATACTGTATAAACACATATAAAACATATGAAAAGACTCAATCGTCAAAGCGCCTGTCCACTACTGTAGTAGCTTTACGTCTTTGTGTTATCACCAGCTCTCTCTCCCTTTCATTCTCCCTCACTCTCTTTCTTGCCAATGCCATTCAGGCTTAGTGGCTGACAAACAGACAGAGGAGCTTAGAATGAACAGCATCTCTCCGTAAGTGTGTGTCTGTTTGTGCGGCTGTGTGTGTGTGTGTGTGTGTGTCAGGGGGCCAGTGTGATGCTGAGGGAGTCTGGTGCAGTCCATTGTCTGAATCTCTCCCTAGTGGAACTTTGACTTTGACAACAGTCGCACACTGACAAGCTCTGCCAAAACTGGATCTCTCTATATCCTCCTCTGTCTCCTTCTCTCTGTGACTGTCTCTTTATTTCTCTCTTCATCTCTCTCTGTTTTTTTTTTTTTTTTTTCACCCTCTGATTTTTTTTTTCTTTCTTTTTTTTTCATTGTTTCCCTGTCTCTCTGGCTCTTACCGACTTTGCTGTGGAATTAACCTGAATGCCACCTTGTTAGGCTGATGTGGACTGATGGATTAATTTGTCACAGGGAGCGCAGCGCGTCTTTGTGTGCGGATGCTGCTCAACGCCACCTCACGTTAACACTTTACAACCCTTCTTAAACACAGAATACAGTCAGCAGACCTGAGCCTCTCCATCATCTGTCTTTCTACTCTCTACTTCACTCTTTCTGTGCACTTGTAAATACCTTTTCTTTAGGCGTGTGTCTTCTTCTTCTTTTTTTTTTTTTACAAGCCGTCTGCCTCTGTCCTCTGTGTTTAGCTCGCACTGACATTCCATGACGTGTTTGTGTGTTGTGTGCACTCGGCTGCCTCTCTGTATATTGAACGACCTTTGACCCCTCTCCATCTCCCGCAGTAAGCCAATAAAAGGTGAGCAGTAATCAGGAGATGGTCAGCGCTGTCGTCTCCCACTGCCACAGCCATTCATCTCTATCAGGCTTCACACACTGATCACTGACATTTGTTGTACTGTACCGTACATGCTAGAGAAAGAGAGAGAGAGAGAGAGAGAGGGGAACAGAGGCCATTTGTTTCTGTCCTGGACCAATCAGTTACATGCTGTGTGATTCATTTTGGAGGAGTTTTGTGTGCCTTAAAGAATGTGCGTTCTTACCTGAATACATAAGAGTTCCTGTAAATGTCTCTTCTAAGTGCAGTCTTTAAAGTATCAATGACTAATGGCCCATAAAATCATACCACTAATAATACTAATGAAATCTTTCTTTTTTTCCCCCAGCAACATATTTGTGCTAAATGTTTATATTCATATGTATTTTTGAAACAATCTTTACTAGCAGTTGAGTTTGAAAAGTAGAATATCAGGGATCCATGGCTTGCAATTAAAACAGAAGGACACTCTCAGATGAGGCAGCAGTATTGATCGCATGGGTCATTACGTCTGATTTTATTTTCTGAATCAGTGTTCACTGGCTAAATAACCAGCAGCGAATGCAACAGGCATCGACAAAATGATTAATTGCAGTTAGTGCGATGGTTTTGGCCGTTTTACTCAAAGTTGTGTGTCGGCTCAGGTGGTAGAAAGTGAGACATCACAATTAGAAGGAGGACTTTTAAGTTCTGTCCAGCTCTGGAGGTTTTTGTCATTGCTCTGTTTTGCTCAACTTTGACAATTCACAGCTTCATACAGCTTAGACATACTGAGTAACATCTTACTCACAAGACTTTATAATAAATTATAATAATAATACATCTTATTTATAACATGCTTTTACAAGTGCTCATATATGCTTACATAAAAAAAAAACATGTTTAAAAAAACATAGACATTGAAATTGGCTTATTGGGTTCTGTTTGGAATCAGCCTTCTGGTTATGGGATGGTTTCTGTGGAAACCAGACCATTAGCATTTTTAATTTCTTAGTGGCCTATTTCTTTTTAAATTGTGGCTGTTGAGCGCTGCAGCATCTGCGTTAAATGCTGACCTGAGACATGAGACTTAGGATGATGTCACATGTATTTTTAATGTTTATGATGCCCATTCAATTAATATAAAGCCCTGAGGGATAACAAAACCACATTTCATCCACTGGGAGATTGACCCTCATAACACACATACACATACACTTGCACTGATGATGTTCATAGGTTGAGGAAATGTAATAACACAGTTTTGACTTTGAAAATCCACGTCTTTCACTTAGGATATAGATCCTTTATGTAAACATCCTGCTTTATATAAAGAATTGCATATCAACCCTGCTAAACTCTGGCTGATTGCATAAAAAGAATGATTTGATAATGCTGTTGTTTACAGTGTATCATGCTACAGCAGCGGGGCGGGGTGGTGGTGACGCATTTTGGCTGTGATGTTCTAACTCTGAGTTGAAACACAGGGGAACCTCCGCAGATGGGACAGTGAGAGAAGTTGAATATTCTCTTTACTGAAAACCCTGTTTCCTGTGTGTGTGTGTGTGTGTTTGCGTGTTCATGTAAAAATAGATTGTAGCGATTCAGTGGCATCTCTTCATCGGTGCTGTTGTTTAGTCTGGTGCTGCAGCCCGCTGCTAAGCCACTGCTCTGTGTAATGTTGACTTTGAAAGTAGCCTATTGCCTTCCTGCCAACATAATAGCCTTGGGATAGCTTGGCGTTCTCTGTCTTTGTGTTTTGTTTTTAATTTTTAATTTCTTCTCTCCTACTCTGCCTCTTGTTGTCACTCCTATCCTCTGTCGTTCATTCCCTGGCTTCTTTCTCTTTGTCTCTCTTTCTGTGGCATCCTTTCACCATGTCGGGTTTTCTCTGCCAACCCCCCACTTTCCTATCCTTTCCCTCAAACCACTTTGTTACTCTTGTCTTGCTTGTCATCCCTTCACTCTCTCTCTCTCTCTCCCTCTCTCTCTCTTTAAAAGCAGCTTAATTCTATCATCTTACAGTTGGACAGCAGTAATTACATTTATGACACAAATCCTGCTACTCACAGCAAAATACTTTGTGTGTGAGAAACCAAGTGTGTGTTTGTGTGTATGTTTCGGTATGTGGAAGCATGTTCATCATCCAGTGTCTGTGTGTGTGTGTGTGTGTGTGTGTGTGTGTGTGTGTGTGTGTGTGTTCTCTGATAACCGACGCTAAGCTATTTTTAACACAGTTTATATCATCCTACTATCCAACCGTCTGAAATCAGACAAGTTTGGACTCGGAGGTCACCGGCTCTATTAGACTTGTTAAGCCGACTGCATTCGCCCTCAAACTTTGTAGATTCCCCCAGTGGAGAATGAACATTGACCCCGCTGTCCTGCATTAAGTTTAAATGAGGAACATCTCATCATGCATGCTTCATATGAACAGACTCAATCTACAGAAAGCAGTAGCAGCAAGTAAACACTGCTGTGTCCACATCTGGGCATGTCTTTGCAGCATTAGTACTCTGGATTCTGACTCAAAATGAAAATGTCAGAATTTTGTATTGATTTATTTTGCTTGTATTTTGAGAATGTTGCTGGCAGCTGCATACATGTTAGCTCCAAGAGTTTCAGGACCCTGATTTGACTGTGGATAAAATAAATGATACATCAAAAATCTTGGACAATTCATGGTGATTAATGTTTGTTACTAACCCATGGCCTCCAGAGTAGATTAGCTACTGTAAGGGGCATGTGAAACCTTTTGTTAACGTTGCACTTGCTTGCTAATAAAAAATGTATTTATTTGGTTTTTAATTGAGACGTCTGCCTTTGGCCAATGATTAAATAAAATGTTTACTAGAGTTCACCGTAAACTAGTAAACATCCCATCGCTATATATTTGGTTTTCATTGATTATAACAAATACAGATGCTAATGCGCAAGTGCACTACAGTACATGTCAAGAATTTAGCATTTACCCTCCTGTCAAACCTTGTGACACATACAGTAAAGTATGTAAATGCTGAACAGATCCACATATCATCCATGTTCATCATTGATGGAGATTTGCTTGAGGAAGGAGCCCAGTGCCTCTTTGCAAAGACAAGCAAACGTTTGCAGAGATCTGGCCAGAAGTGAAGTGGTTAGTCATGTGCTGGCAGCGCAAAACAAATATAATCTGACTTTGTTTCAAGGTCATACGACACAATGAATTACCAGGGCCACATCTGTTACGCTACCTTGCTTTATAGGCATTGACTGTTAATCTAAAGTCCCGACCGCAGTGTAAATACTTATGCCATTTACTTTAATTTTAAGAATGTAGTTATTTTGTCAAATATCTGCGCTGTTTAGAAATGAAATAACATGTCTGCCATTGCTACGTAGGAATCCATTTACATCTTTGATGCACAAACAAAGACAAATAAAATCAAAGACAATATAGGTGTGTATCTCTCCCACTGTATCAAAAACTCTTCAGCATCAATTCAGGGTCGATTTAATGTAGAATAATCACACAGCACTTGTATTGGTTTACTTCTTCAGTATGCATCTGAATGTCATGTGGACTGCGGTTATGGATGAGAGGTATGGCCTTTGTCCATCTCCTCTCCCGGCAGGCCACTTAAATTATGCATGTGCATACACTCTAGGTGTGTTATTACTCTTTATGTGTGCATGTGTGTGTCTCTGGGTGTGTGTGTGTGCGTGTGTGTTTGGTTAATGGTTGTTTAAATAGATGTGGAAGTCACATCAGTCCTCTCATCTCGTTTGCTCCGAGAAGACACTGACACACACACACACACACACACACACACACACACCACCACACACAAAGAACCGCCATGTGTGTATAGGGAATCATTAGCTAAAGTGATGCAGGTTTAGCTATCATGAATCACAGTGGCATCATATCGACAAGCCAGAGCCAGCGAGGAATCCAAAATGTGTGTGTGTGTGTGTATGTGTGTAAGGATTAGCAGTGTTTTGAGCTGGCAGCACGCCCGGCCTCCCTCCCCTTCTTATCATTTTTCTCTGTCTTTTCTCTCTGCCACCGCGGAATTCCACGGAGGAAACTTAATTTGCTCCCTCCCTGTCGTCTTCCCCCCCCTCCCCTCCCCTTCCCTTCCCTTTCCCCCCCACATCTCACCTGCCATCAGTGTCCTCCCTGTTTTACGTGTGGCACCGAATTGGAAGCCTTCTTTCGCTCTTGTTTCGCAATCAGCAGTCCTCGTTAGCGGTGGGGACATCACAGAGCGCCACAGGGCTGATCTTGGTCCAACTTAAGCAGGCAGCATGGTACTGTATTGCCTTTGGCTGAATTTCAGCAGCTGGATAGCAACAATTGCTCTGTAGTCTGTTTAATGTCCAATATGCAGCCATGTTTTGCTTTTTCTCCGCCACTTGGCTACACTGGAAATTCTGAAGCTTGTCAACCTGTCTTTGTAGTGTCTCTGATCTTTAGAATGCTTTAAAGCCCTCGGATACTTCCACCATTGTTCTGCCTCCTCATCCGTCGCTCTCCTCTTCATCATCCTTTCTGCTGCATCCCTCCCTCCCTCCCTCAGTAATATCTCTCACAGCATACTTGAGATGATAGATGAAGAAGCAGGAACAGTGAAGCAGACTTCACATCCATCATAAACTCAACAGCAGCATACTTAACTGCATCACTGTGTGTTGTTTTTTTTCCTTGGCTCTGCTCTCCTGAGTCCAGCCATGTCAGGGTCTTTCTGCTTCTCCGTCCGTGTCTCCACAGGCTTTTTAACCCAATCAGAGCGAGGCATGACAGGGGTAAAATATTAAAAAGCCTGATGAGACATGAAGAAAAAAATTGTCTTGTCTTACCATGTGCATGACTTTCAGGTTATTTGTTTGTTTTTACTGTAGCATTTCTGATGCAACACATACAATGAAACCTCACATCTTCCTCTCTGTGTCTCCGTCTACCACCTCAGGTCCAACGAGTCCCATCGAACTCGGCCCGACCCTTGGTCTGAAGAAGTCCAGTTCGCTGGAGAGTCTCCAGACGGCCATGTCAGAAGTCAACAGGAAGAACGAACTCCTCCCATTCCATCGTCCTCGCCCAAATATGGTCAGAGGAAGAGGGTGCAACGAGAGCTTCAGAGCAGCTATTGATAAATCCTATGATGGGCCGGCTGAAGATGACGACGGTAAGAGAGATCAAAAGGGTGTTAACGTTGGTGGTCCTGTGAGTAAGAATGTGTGATGATGTTTTGCTAACCCTCTTCCCGGCCATGTGCATTTTGTTTTTAACAAAGTCATTGAGAAAGCAATCCATAGAGCGGTGGATAAGGTTAAATATCATATATGCATTAAGACGTGAATATTTGTATAGTCTTATCTGTCATAAACAAGAGATGACGGGTAGGGCCCGACCGATTTATCGGCGAGCCGATTAAATCGGCCGATTATAGCCCGTTTGAAACTAATCGGTAATCGGCCAAAACTCAGCGATTGTCGCCGATATTTTCAGGAATAAAATGCAGGGAATAAAACTTGGTTTTACTTTGAAAAGATTCCCCCGCACCGGCGCCGACCTCATGACAAACTCCATCCACTACCACCTCAGTCACAGCACACAGCAGAGTGACTGATCTGTCTCAAAACCAGTGGAGCCACTGGCTTTCTGTTTCCCTTTTTTTTTTTTTTTTTTTTTTTTTTTACCGCGGTCGGGTAATTAATGCTCGTCTCCGGCCGTGTTGGGTCCGAGATTCAACAAGCCGGTCGGGGTCGGGTTTTACCGTTATATACCGGCACGGCAGTATGCTCATTTATCACCAATAAACACAGTAGATGAGGGAGGGAGTGACTGAGCTGAGGCTGTGTGACGGGTGGGGCGGGGGGTCCGCGGCGTGGAGCGGTGCGGGACTCTGACTGCAGCGGGGACTATCATGTCTCTGCTCCGTGACACTGAGACTGACCGCCGGTGAGCGCTTTGACACGGTGCCGGGCACGGCAGCAACCGCTGATCGCTTTTAATTGAAAAGAGAGAGAGAGAGAGAGAGAGAGAGAGAGAGAGAGAGACGCCGTGCCGTGTAAAAAAAACAACAACAAAAAAGTATCACGTGTCATGACTTCCTGTATTTGGCCCTTCAAAATAAAAGCCCATATTGATTTTGACTTCATTTTGACAAGACAGGGCTTCAAATGTTTTTTTTTTTTCATGCAACAAATTGACCAATGAAATTTTAGTCGGCTAATGATTTTTTGGTCGACCAGACAGCCCTAATTTATATATTATATAATATATATAGATATATTATTATAGTAATACAATTTTAAAACTTAATTAAAAAAATAATAATAATCGGCCGATTAATCGGTTATCGGGTTTTTTCCCCCCTAATAATCGTAATCGGCATCGGCCCCAAAAAATCCATATCGGTCGGGCCCTAATGACGGGTTGGGGGTAAGGGTGTTGCGGTGCCACCAAGACGAGAGCTGGGACACCGGGTCGGCTGCGCTGATCTTGCAAGTTTGTTTTTTGGCCAAGAGACAGTAGGTGGAAGACTGAGAGCCTCCATTCTCTCTCGTTACATGTTACAAGTCATTTATTTAACCATCACAATTTCTCTGAAGCTGTTTAATTAAGGTAACAATGTAGCATAGTTAAGCTAAATATCTTACAGTACATAGTTACGTTCTAATGGTATAACAGCCCAGAACATACTTTTTAAAAAAAAGAAAAGAATGTGTGATGATGTGGTGCTTATTTCTGTGGAAATTTCTATACAAAACAAATAGTATAGTAAATAATATGTAGTCAGGATTAGATTAGAGATCATTCAACACATGATAATGGTGATGTCACAGCTTCTGAAAAAAATAAGAAAAATCCCGAAATTCTTTTAAATACCTAATGGAATACAGTAGAGGTTTACATAAAGGGGATAAGCCTACAGGATATCCATGCATGTCACTTGGTGTTTTCCTCCCTTTCTTCCATATGTCACCATTTCCCCAATAGCATGGCTCACGCCTTAGACCACGGCTTTACAATAAGCACATCCTGCCTCACGTTATCAACACATATGAAGCAGTGTAGCAGCATTTTATCACAGGGTAAGATTCAGTGTTGAGTCGGGGCTTTCACTTTAACCATTTATCCGGGAGCTAAATGGTGGCCGTTTGGTTTGTTTCAGTGGGGGGACTGGTGGTGGTGGTGGTGGTTGTGCGGAGGGGAGGGGGGGGGCTCAATTCCCTGCTGTATTATTAGCAGCAAACACTTATCAGTCACCAGCAGAGTAATGAGTTGGGCTGTTTCAGATCACTACTCTCACACAGGATAGAACTAATAGTGCATGTCAACACCACACACACGCAGTGGCCACGTCTGTCACCATCTTTCTAAATGTTCAACACTTTGAGAGCCGCTGTTAATTGACAGATAACAGTTTCCCCCCGCTACCCACGCTGGGGATTTCTCTCGTTTTTCTCCGTCTCTCTACGTTTCTCTTTCTCTACATGTTTGCATTTCATTCCACCTTAAATGATATCCTCAAGTCCCATGTCAAATATCAAAGCTTATTGATTATCACCTGTCAGTCGCTGAGAGGTGGATTAAAGGGTTTTACCTGCAGACCAGTGGTGAAACATTTTGGTGCATAAGTACGATTCAATCTGGGGTCATGTACTGTAGATAATGCATCGTGTGGGATCCTGAGTGAGTCAGGATAATACCACAGTGCTTCACAGTTTCCAGTGAGTTGAGTTGTGAAGAGGGCCGCTCCAACAGAGGCTTTGAGTCACCGGCTTTGATGTTTGAAGTCAGCTGGGGCGGATTTTAGTGGCAAATACTTGTTTCTCCCTTTCTCTTTCAGTCTTTCCTCACATGTTGTGTTACTTTAGTTCTGTTTCATTTGTGTTCTTTTTTGTGTTGTTTTTCACACACACACACACACACACACACACACACACACACACACACACACACACACACACACACACACACACACACACACACACACACACACACAACCCTGCAAATGTCGGGGAGCTGTCGTAAACAGCGGATTTTCATTCTGGTGGTTTGTGGTGGGTATATGACTTACAGTACAATCTACTCTACTGTTTCTGTTTTGTATTAAAATGTGAGCAACCTCGTTGACTGACATGACGTTGATGCGTTCCTAATGTTGGCTCGCTCCACTGACATGTTTTCTAACAAATCACACATTATCATTTCCACTTGTATTTACTTATGCTACAGTGCTGACAGGGCAGCGTTACACACTACAAGCTTCAACCCGTTGAGTCCTGATTAGCCTCATTTCTATGTAGGTCAGAACAATCTGTGGTCTGTATACATTTTGTGATTTGGACAATGAGTTTTCCACAGAAAGAAAGTACAACATTTGTAAATGAGGATCATTATTTCTTAGAAGTGTTTAAAACCCTCTCGGAAAAGACACAAACACACGCGCACACGGCTTTAACAAGTGTTTAATAGAAATCACAGCTGCGGCCACTGTGGTCACACACTCATGAGGAGGCAAAGGCCCTATAGTTACACCAGCTTGCAGATGTGTATACAGCACGCATTACATAGATAAATGGTACATCCTCACTTGTGGACTATGAATCCAGTCAAAATGGCACCATCCATCCACACAGGAGAAATGGAGTTCACGAGAACCTGGAGGACAATGGATGACGACCATGTAGCAATGAGGCTGTGGATCTCCAATCAGACACACACACGGATACACGACAGACACACATACATAGGCAGACAATTATATTTCCGTCCTGTTGGAAGACAGGCTTTGTAATTAAGGGTGAAGTGAAGATCCACACAAAGTTAAATCTCAATTGAAGTAACTAATTTGGTTTGGTTATCTTATAAAATCTGACAAGTGATCTGTGTGTAAGTGTGTGTGCGACGATGATTGTTATTCAAGGCCAGAGCTCCAGTCTGTTGAAGAAGTAATGAGGCATCACCGTTTACGCCTTGAACATTTTTGCTTTCTTATTTTCTAAGAGTTAATTAATTCACTGTAAACTCCAATCCGTTGTGGAGATGGGGCATCATGTGCTGATCAGTTTGAGTCTCGGGTTTTATTGATTTAAACAAATTGATGGAAGTGGATATAACCCCAAGTTTATTTGTTTTTTTTTTAGCTATTTTGTCTTTGCTAGCTTCTTGAAATAAGACAAGTTCAGTTGGGTGATAATGTTTTTGAATCTGGTTAAATTTGTTGTGACTAAAGCTTTTCATGGTTTTCTTTGGCCCACAGGTTTTACAAATTAGAAACTTTTTCATTCACGTTAAGAACTTCCACACTGATTGTGTGTGTGTGTGCGTAGCTGTGACTGTGTTGTGCATAACCTGAACTGACATTTAGTGCATGACTTTAACATGAACAGAATCAGATATCTCAGACTGATCAACCTGTCATCAATTATAGCAGATGACGCTGAAAACCCTCTGATCGCCAGCTGATCGACTGTGCATCGCTAACTTGTGCTACTTTTTTTTTTTTTTTAAGTGATGATCTTCTATCGCTTCTTCTAATCCTCATCTTTCTGTTCTTATTCTTCTTTCATCCCCTATAGATGACGGTTCAGAGCCGAGTTCAGGCCGTGACACCCCGGCAAGTAGTTCATCCCGCCAGGGAGTGGGGGATCAGATAGAAGAGAAAAAAGACAAAAAAGACAAGAAAAAGAAAGCGAAAACAAAGAAGAAAGAAAAGAACAAGGCGAAAGGAAAAGACAAAGAGAAAAAGAAAGCAGAGGAGCCCGAAGAGACCGAGAAGAAAAGCAAGAAAATAGGATTTGGCCTTCTGAGGTGAGTAACTAGGCAGTGGGATGTGCCATTTTTCTTAACTTATTCTAGTGATAAAGATACAGTACATACAGTGTGTCTGGTATCACATGCACCACTAGTCATGTTCTCTCTCTATAGGACATACATGTTTTATAAGACATCAGTAGCAGTTGACATTGTCAGTATCAACATATTTTTTGACTGATCATTAACATGTCTTGCGTTGGTTAGATGACTTGCTCTTAAAATGTAGTCACAATGTAAAAAAAAAAAGAAAATCCAGTTTGTCATCCAAAAGTCCGTATGGATTTGGGCACATAAACCAGCGCAGTCTCTGCTCACCTCATGCATTCATGACAAAATAACCCCTAAACACCGAGGTCTTTTATTTCACACATGAAACACTATCTCCTGCTCACAGGCACACACAGACCTCTGTTAGAGTGGCTCCCTAATTTCCTTAAGAGGTCCTGAAAATGATCTGTCACAACTATTTCATGTGATTAACTTAAACACGATCTCTTCTAGTGTGAATGGCACATACACTGAGTGTATCAATGAACAAGTTGTGCTTTCTTTCAAATACCTACTTAATGTTGTGTATTTTATTTTATTTTTTTCCACTGCAGTGGTTACTGAAGTGGGATTTCACATGACCATTACATAGATGTGGATCTTAGGAAAAAAACACTTGCATGCAATCTGAGCTACACAATAAAGCCGCAGTCTTTATAAAAATACACTCACAAAAGCGGTCTGTCTGAACCAGAACCCAGAAAAACACTTCCAGATTTCAAAGTCACATTTTATCACAGTGATTATATCTCAGAATTGCATGTTATTTAAAGTGAAATATTAGGCAATTAGACTAATACCCACTAATGTCACCTAATTGAACAGGTTGAGTGCTCTCTCTCTCTTTGAATGCGCCCACCTTTTTTTTCTCCACATTGTTGTCGTCATTCTTAGCTTTGTGCTTTCTCCTGTTCACTGGTGAGAAATGTTCTCCTGGTGAGTACAAGTGTTCCTCTATTAACGGCTTTTTGTGCCTAAGCCTGTCGACAATTATCCCCACTCATTTTTCTGCACAAAGAAGAAAACTTAGTGGACTTGAGATGACTGTGTAGAGCTGTGTGATGTGGACTGTGTGAGTGCAGTGTGTTACTTTTCTTGAACTACTACGACTACTGTTAAACCCGGTAGCAGCTGGAGCCACAGGCATATTGTTTTTGGGTAATGTGCTTGTCTCTTCATCCATCCTGTTCTTGTTGGGTTGATATATCAATTACTACCTGACAGAGCCTCTGCAGATCTGGCACAAAGCTTCAGAAGGACTCAATTATGAACTAATTAGATTTTGGTGGTCAGAGGTCAGAGGTCATGGTCACGGGAATCTGACAAAACACTTTTTAGCCATTACTCAAGACTTCATACGGCACAGTCTTGACAAAATTTCCCACTACTGTAATGGTTACTATTGTATTATGATTTTAAACAGGGATGTAACCTGAAACTATTTTTTTAGAGGCACAACTGGAAAGTTGTTCTGTTTTCAACAATATTATTTTCATTATTTGAATGATATTATTACAACTATTATTTATTCACATTTTAGATTTTTTGTATAGTTCAGTTTTTCAAGGTGTGACAGACGTTGCAATAGAAGAAATGCCCCGGTAATTCAAAATTGATGAAAGGTCAGTTCAGTATGCAATACCATTCTTTCTTCTCTGAGAAGAGTTTTGTTTCATTGACGAGAGTTTTCTATCCAGCAGCAAGAGTTAGTGCAACTTGTCCCTTACAAGTTCTGAGCACGGTCCTGTTTTTTCTTGTCTTTTTTTTCTAAAAGTGACTTCAATTAAATTGTCTCCACCTCCATATTTTTGCTTTTAGCAGCCTACATCTTAGTAACATGTGACAAATCAACTAAAGCATAACTCACAAACACTGGTGACCATGGAACTTCAGTGACAGATACATTATCAAACACTTAGTAAGAAAGTCATTGTTCCAATAATAGAAATGCAGCTGACAGTCACACACACACACTGAACAAACCTGAGGCTACATTTTAGTTGAATCAATAGTGACAATGCTTGTTATCCGTGAGTGCAACAGAATTTGTCGGTAACTGAGACAACGAGTGAGCAATTTACCAGACACCTGTTGAAAAAGCAAAGGACAAAGTTACAGAACTGTGATCGTTAGCCTCCTCCACAACTGGCTGTTCCTCTTCACTCACAACACCAGTTGTTGTTATGAAAACAGTGACTGCACAAGTTGAAACCTAAAACTGAACTCCAGGAGGATGAATGATGACACAGGACTGCCGGCCTGTTCCTCTCAAAGCCTCACACTCTGTAAACACTGAATCGCTAAAACTAACCATTAATTAGTCCCAGAGAATGTAAAGCCTCTAAAGGTTTTATTTAACTTTTTCCTTCTTATCATAAGTCAAATGTATATCACATATATTTTTTTCTTTTAAATTATAAGATTAATATTTTTCTTTCTTGTATTGGCATCGGCCAAAGAAAACACTCAGTTATCTATTATTGTTACCAGCCCTTTATATGAATTCATTTACAGTACTGTGCAAAGGTTTAGGCCCTTCAGATGTGTAGAGTCTTATCCATTATGCAATACCATCCGAGAGGCCTCTGCTCGGTCTCAGACTTATTCTGCAGCATGACAATGACCCAAAAATTACAGCCGGTGTCAAAAAGAAAGTCCTGCAACAGATGGTATAGCCTGCTCATATAGGCTAACAAAAACTTGTAACGCCCTTAATATATCATAATGTCCCAATCATCCCCCCTAAAAAACCTCCTCACTCTGGTGGCATTCAAACACAATCATAGTTTTTACCTCTTACCTGTGGATTTTGACTCAGTCTTGACCTTTGTCATCTCCTGCTCATTTCCTCACCTGTAATCACTCAACGCATGGTTCTGTGGTGTTAGTTTGGAGCAATTTGCAAACTAAGTATTACCAGTGGATTCTCCAGTTCAATCAAACCAAGCCATCCTTTAGTGCTCTTATGTCTCCATCCATCCTTTCATCTAACCACCAATTCCCCCTTCACTTCTTTCCTTAAGTGCCTTAAGAAACCATGTAATATACCCAAGGATATATTTAGACCTGTCCTCTACACCCCATCTCTCATCACTTTGAGAGGGTCTTGATTGGAGCCCAGTGATAATCTCAACCTTTTCTCTCCTTCCACTCTTTTTAGTCATAGTTCTGTAACGCCTCCTCCCCTCCTAATCTTTGCATCATTTCATTTTTTTTCCCTCTCTTGTCTGCTGCCCCCACATTCATTTCCCTATCTGCATTTGATTGCATGTAATGGTGGTAGACTGAGAAGGCAAATTGGTGCTATTCACTACAGTTCGATCTAAGCTGAGCTGCTGATTTGTCACATTCATCTAAGGCCAACTCTGATTGGCCTAATGGTCTGAAGGAAAGGGCAGTACAGCGTAGTCCACCTTTCTCCACACACCTCCGGTTTTATGGTAGCAAATGTGAATATTTGTCATCTGTTGCTTCACACATTTGACACATTATGGCTCTATCCACGCGCCAGTTGCGGCGACAAATAGGTAATATCCCTTTAATATCTCCATCCTTGATTTCTCTCTTATGGAGGAACTCTGTCCACTGGTTTCCCCAGTTTAAACTGTAATCTCCAAAAATGGCTGGTAAATAATTCAGTTCTGCATTTTAATGAAGAGAGGGTGCAGAGGTGCAGAACATCTTAATGGAATTACTGTAATGTTTCATTTACACTATTAACCCAGATAATAGAGTCAGGATGTGAATATTTGTTGTAAATACCCTTTAAAATGGACAGCTGGCTGTGTCATCTGAACTGCTGCCACCTGCCAATCAGCTATGCCAATCATCTGCGTGTGTGTGTATGTGTGTGTGAGCACATGGTGAAAGCCACCCAACCATTATGAATATTCATGTGGTGATAAAACACGATTGGTCACACAGTCAGATGGTTGTCATATAGTTGGCACGTGGTCGTTGTGAATCTTCTTCAGACTGTGTGTGTGTGTGTGTGTGTGTGTGTGTGTGTGTGTGTGTGTGTGTGTGTGTGTGTGTGTGTGTGTGTGTGTGTGTGTGTGTGTGTGTGTGTGTGTGTGTGTGTGTGTGTGTGTGTGTGTGTGTGTGTGTGTTTGCATATTTATACTCTCCAAATTGACTGCAGTTGTACGACCCTGTGTGATCTGTGTATCCTTCTCTTTCTTCCTCAAACAGCAATGTTTAAGTAAGAACAAACAAATCTGACACACAGACACAAGCTCACACTCAAACCTACAACCATAGCTTAATGGTCTACAAACACAATTAGCGTGGGTTGAGAGTGTGGTGTGTGTGTGTGTGTGTGTGTGTGTGTGTGTGGCTGACTATTGAGGAGAGAGTGAGGGAAAGTAAAGCTAATCTAATAGGTGAGAGTGGGACAGTCACAGGACCGGGTCCACCAGAACCAGAGGGACAGATGCTGTTGCTGCCAGTGTGTTTATGTGAATGTCCCTCACTGTGTTGTAAAGTACGTGTGTGCATGCTGTTCATTTTCAGATTTGGTTGGTGTGAATTTATGAGAATATATGATAATAAATGCATGGTTGTCTGCCTGGTTGTAATCATGCACTGCTGTACTCACCTCCATCTTGCCCATGTTGCTCTCTTTGCTGTGTCCATGTGCATATATGTTTGTGCTGACTGACAGCTGAATAATATACTTTCATTTTATTGAGAAAGATGTTTACCCCAGGGAAAAAACTCAAAGAACAACATGTAAAGATAATTTGGTGAAAAAGAAGAGGTTGGGCAGCACAAAAAGTTGAGGTTACACCATCCTCCTCTGAGTATTAAGCCTTTTTCTTTTCTCTACCTCTGATTGATGCCTATAATTACACTCTCCCCCCATATTTTCCCCCATTTTTCGCTTCTTTCCTTCTCCACTCTCCCCAGCTGGTCATAATACAGCACCTCTGTTAGACTTTAAGTGCTCCATCATTGGGACTATTAGCCCATCTCGACGGTGGGGCCCATTAGGACTGACTACCTCCATTGTGGGGTCTGTTATAGTTGAGCTCCATGCTAGGCCTATTAGCCCAAGTCTGTTCATACTGTACGTCTGTGTGCTTAGATGAAAGGGTTGATGGTAGAAAATGGACTTACTTTGTTGCTGTGGCCCCTATCATTTGCAGTAGGTTTTCTGATTGGTCGGTGTTTTCCATTAAATCAAAGTAATCTGTAAAAAGCACCAGTGTATTTCAGTCTTGTAGAAGTCAGCTCAGGTGGAAATTGTGTATGTGGACATGTAAGCCGTCAGTTCACATAGGTCTTCAAAGAAGCATTTGGGATTTTTTTTTTCCTGAACAGTAAGTTTGCTGTACAGTATATGAAATATTTAAATGTTCGGTCTCAACCAGAATGAAATCAGATAAGATATGCAATATTTTATTTTATTTTTTATATTTACCCAAGTCTAAATATCAAAATCTTATCCCGATTATTTTTAACTGTTTGGTATTCATTCATACATAGCCTTTAACCAACATTTTGCACTTTTTCTATCCTTCACACAGATCCATGCATCAACGGTACTCTGAGTAACAGCCACCCGATTACATAATGTGAAGCAGGTCACAAACTTAAAGCCGTACATTCTTATAAATATCTATTGGGTTTAAAGGCTTCTTTTGATCAGTTATGACTCATCTAAGTCACCACAGACCGGTTTGGGTAAACACGGTGAAAAATTTGTTTGAGGCTGCTTCAATCTCTTTATGTAGGGAGAAAAAAAACAAAAAAAACCCTGTTGTCTGACCAGACATCGCCTGTCATTGTTTCATAATTAGAGAGCACATGCTTGAAAGGGGGTAAGGACCCACCAGCTGTCAATCACACATCATGACAGGAAGTCATTGGTGTGTCACTGACTGTTGTCATGCCTGCCAGTCCTGTGTGTGTGTGCGTGCGTGCGCTTGTTATCGCGGCACACTTGTCAATCACCCATTCCCTCTGGGATCCATTCGCTAACCCTGGCAAAGGGAGGTGTGTCTAAGGAGTGGCAGAGGGAGGGAGCGAGAGAGCAGCGGAAGAATGGAGAGAATAGGCCAAGTGAGAGTCACAGATGTTTGCACTCGTTTCCTACTCATTTGTCAGTGGGGTTTCACGTCATGGACCATTCAGAGGCACAAGTGTGGAACAGCCCTCTGCTCGCTGTTCATCACTCCTGATAGCAAGTCTTAGTGAATGTGAATAAAGAAGTAAATAGTAAAGTAAATAGAGCGCGTGTGTGTGGATTTGTGGGTGTTTATTGGTAGAACCAGTTTTACTGTTAGACCTACTGATGTTTTATCAGGTGATGTCATACAGGTCAACAAGGGAAAGTTGGATTTTTGGGTTAACGGGATAGTTCAACATTTTGGCAAATTGGCCCATTGCCATAATCCCTATAGTCATAGCAGTAGGTTCGTTACGAGCTTTTTGGAGTTGTTGGATTGTGTATTTGATGAGTTTGATGAGGGAAACCAAGAAATCCCATTAGCCTCCGCAGCGTAGCTCTGAGCAGCTCGCGGCTCTGCTCTGCCGTTCTAAAAATATCTTGCACCGACAATTAAAGGTAACGAACCTACTGACTACCGACTATAGGGATTATGGCAATGGTCCAATTTGCCAAAATGTTGAATTATCCCTTTAATGTGAGGTGTCACATTATATTTTAGCTCATCAACAAAACATCAAAGAACAACATGTCTTTCCAAGCTAAGCTAAAGGCTAAACCCAAAATGACACGGCTGTTCGTGGTCATCTGTAGCATATGCAGTAAAGTTGTTGAACGATTGAGAGTTTGGACAGAGCTGACAGTGATGGAGTGTTCTCCTGTAGCCGCTGCTGCTTGATTTGTTTAATGGAACTGATATTTGGAAATGTATTCAAGGTGATTAGCTGGGAACAGAGTGAGACAGGTTCTTATGGAGTCGTATCAGGTCTTCTGTTTTCTTCAGCATACTTTGTTGTGGTACATGTTGTTTATTTGAAACTGCTTAACTAAACTTTGGTGAGACGTCAGATACGAAAATGCTGAACGTTGTTTTCTCTTCCCTACCTTTTCTGTCACAGATGGAAGTATATATATATATAAAAAAAAAAAACCTGTGCATGTATTTGTCATAATTAGATCTTTCTCACATGCAAATGAATGAGCCATACACTTTCCATACAGATTGTGGTGTTAGGTCATGAATATTCACAAGTCATCATTCTGTTCCCAGTAATGACAGAACAAGAGATAATGTATTCATCTTAACTGGCTGCTAATCAGCTGTTCCGACTGATATTCCTTGTGAAACGATTCTCAAATGATAATGTTAAAACCGGACACTCTGCCTGTGTGTGTGTGTTATATAAACTTATAGTTTTTAGGTTCACTTTCATTTTACATTTGCTTTTCCACTTAGGGCCATCATTATTTTCAGATGTCAAAGTTGTTTTTCATTTATTCATTCCATTTATTTATTGTTTAGTTATGTTTACTCATGTGCATGAGCAAAAACAAATAATCTCAGATGGATGTTATTTCAGACACCTTCTGTTCTCAACCTGACAGCAGTGGCAGGAGAAAGGAACGTTCTCGTTTTTCTCTAATCTGACTTTTCTGTCCTACGGTGTCTCAAATGTGTCATATTCAATTTCTACATTATTTTCTTTTTTCCTTCCTCACTTGCAAAAGGTCACAGACGCACACAGAGACACACTTTGTGTAATTATTACACTATACATGTAATTAAAAATCCTTTCCATTTTATTTTTGTTGAACTTATGGAAAGCCAGCATAATTGTTGATTAAAATATAATCTTGTGTCTATTAATGTGTGGCTCCCTAGGATAGCCCACTGATCACCCATCTAAAAGGATGTTGCTTAATTAAGCTGTAGTTGTCACTTCTCCCACTCCTGCCACCACATGTAGGTAATTCTTCCATAGATAAATAAAACAGCTGCTTGCTTGTTGTAATCAGTCTTCACCGTATGGCAAGAGAGGAAATAGGAATGACAGCATAAAAGAGTGGAAAGGAGGGGACGGTCGAGGTTAAGTGCAGCGAGAAAAGTCTTTGATAGCTAGGGGAAAGGAGGAAAACGTCAAATGAGATGGAGAGATGAAGGGGTGAAGGTAAGGTGAGCTATGGATAGAGAGAAATGAGGGTAATGAGAGAGAGGAGAGTGTGCTGGGGTAAAACGGGAGAAAAAAAAGGTAAGAAGGTATAGAGGTGAAAGAGAGGGGTAAGTGAAGGTAAGGGAGAGAGTTGAAAGAAAGGGTAAGCCTTTAACACCGTAGGTAGCAGTAATTAGAGGAAGCCTTGTCCCTTGTGAGACAAATGCACACACAGTTGTAGCCTTTCATTGGCCATTGACTCCTGCTCTGTAGGAGGTAAATAGGCTTTTTTACCAGTCCACATTAGGCATTTGGGTGAAACTCAACAGCTCAGCATGCATAATACAACGTTTCTTTAAACTACACCAATACACAGATGTACACACGTTAAGTAACAAACCAGTCACACACAAAATCACACGCTTCCAAATGGCCATGAGTGGTGTTTTAAATAATGCACAAACAGGTATATTGATACTTTGAAAATGTCAGCAGCAGTGGGTAGCGGAACTGTAGACAAAAGGATATAACATCAATACATTCACTAGATAAATAAAACATTAGGCGTGTTATAAGGTCACAGTTTGCAGGTTGGAGATGTTAATTATTTAGCAGGTTTGACTGTGTCAATTAACCACATCCTACTCACTGCATCACTGCTGGGCTGTTCTGGGATGTTGTCCATGTTGAGGAAAGAACGGCAAGAGGAGGGAATGAGGAGGAGGAGGAGGCAGCTATTAAGTTGTAGGAGTATTTCAATTTGAACATGACTTTGCTAGAGCGTTAACTTCAGGGCATGGTTAGTATCTGTGGCAGTAAAATGAATCACGGGTGATCTGACCACAAGTGGACACTCTAGGTTTACACTTGGCTTTAAAATGTATTTTCAGGGACCAGATCTTAATTCCCTACTTGTTAAGCAGATAATCACAGGCATTATTCCTGTTTGAAGAGTGTTGTTTTTAGCCATTTTGACGGTGACAGATGGATCCGTTGTCATGTGAGAGGGAGGGAGAGAGAGGGAGATGGGGAGGAAAAGGTTGGGGGTTGGGCTGAGCAAATCAATGAACATCCCTGTGCAGGTTTCACAGTCAAATACCGTAAGATACTGTAGCACCCATTTAAAATAGTTTTAAAAAAGTGTAAACTATAAATGTAGCAGAAGGACTAACCAACTGAAGTATAATCAAAATTGCAAGATGTTTAAGTGCAATATCTAAATCATAGGAGCTGCATTTTCTTTTCCAGAAAGGGTGAAATGTGAATGAGTGTCAGTGTTGTTCATTAGCACCTTTTGTGTTGCTACAGAGTTGCTCCTGCCTGCAAATCATATTCTCCAGATACAGTGTAAAGCAACATGTTTGTTAGAAGGCCCAACAAAACTCACATCAACATCATTAAAACAACAAAAAAGAAAACTTGAAAATTAAACACTGAATTTGTAACTCAAAGTATCAGTCGCAGTACATGCAAGAATAATCACAACATTACCTTTTACATTTTCCCAATGCCTATCATGCAGATCCTGTGGAAATCAGTGTGGGCCACCACAAATAACTCTTCTCATGATGGAAATGTGCCAGATCTCAGTACACATGTGTAAATCTACACTGATTTCAGACACATTCCTCTTTTATTCACATTATAAAGGTTAATTCTGATTATATTTTCACAGTGAAGACATTTTGAGAAGATATACTCATTACCTATCAAGAATAAATCACATTGTTATAGTCATTTCATGAGAAGAGGTAAATATATATACTATATTGATTCCAGATCACTTTTGAATGTGGTCTGTGTGGGATCCGATCTCCAGACGAATCCTTTAATTTGCAATACCAGGTCTCAACAGGACCTACAAGTAAGAGCACCAACCAGTTGGCAGTGGTGCTGAACAGTGTTGTGCTGCTTTGAAATTGGAGCAAGAGTTTTAGGCGGGCTTACTTTTTATTTACCATTATGTGCATCTCGTTATATTTAGTTGCATGTGTGAAGCGATGGGTGAGAGAGAAGCAGAGATGATTCAACTCTTGACACTGAGTCACAAACTGCAACAGGAGCTCTCGCACCGTGCGGCTATATGTGCTCATATCACTGCGTTGGCTTGCGCACGGTTTACAAAGTCCACGTTTGTTGTCAGAATGGTGTTAATGTGGTGTTTGTTCCTCATCTCCTCCCACACTACCACGTTCTGTTGAAGACTTTTGAAACCTCTACACAGAGAAATTATAACATGAGGTTTTTTTTCTCTCCTTTTCTCTCTCCCTTTGTCAATGCGTCCTGTGTCTTTCTGTTTGTATCGCTGTCTCTCTCTGTCCAGATTTGGAAAGAAGAAAGAAGAGAAGAAGGAGGCGAAAGCAGCTCTGCAGCGGCAGAAGTCAGACGTCCTGAGTGATCATGAGCTGGAGAGGATGAAAGACGAGAGGGAAAGGTGGGGAGATGAGATGATAATTATGTTTTGCGCTCTGACTCAGATTCGGCACATATTCAGAATATAATTTTGTGTCTTTTCTCATTGACGACAATTCTGTGACCATATTGTTTTTGGCCTAAATCACAGATAATTGTTCATTCATGGTCTTCGAAACCCACTGAAATCTCTTCATTAGCTTCTTTGTAATTCATTTCTTCTTTCTCTTTCTCACTATTACACACTTGTCACTCATTAGCTCTTTACTTACAGTGCTCTTTTCTCTTTGGTAGCCCTTGTTCACTCATTATGCATCGTCAGACATGGTGTACACTGTAGTGTCAGGTTAAAGTTTGCCCCAGTCTACTGCATTCAGTAATGTCAGATGTCTTAACTTGCTCTCTTTCTGTTTGTCAGAATTGAGGCGGGGCATCCTGAGCTACGAGAGCAGAGGTCCAGGGACCAGCCAGGTGGTGGGGGTGGGTCTGCATATCCAGATGTTGAGGATGATGACGCAGACCCCAACTATGCCCGGATACAATCCTTCAGGGACAGAGATATGGGCTCAGCTCCGCAGCCACCGACTCAAGCGCCTCCTTACGGTACATTTCATCCCAGCCATGCCCACGCCGCAGCCCCCCAAAGCCCACCTACTTTTCCAGGGCATGGAAATCATGCTAATGACCCCGGAGCCATCCCAGATGATGACCACATCGATAGGCTGTATGCAAAGGTGAATAAACCGAGGGGAGCCGGAACGACATCTCCTCCTGCTCCGGCCAATGACAGGTAAGACACTGTGACCTCCTCGTACTTGGAAAAGACTAAAACTCCATCTTCCAATGATGGTGGATATTAGTTTGTTTTGAAAACATGTCTGGCACAGATGTTGGACACAGTGGCACATACATACATACTTTTGTATTTTGTCATTTTTTCCTTAAATTTTATTCTGGTATATACTTATTCAAATCTGATTAACCTGGGTTAACCTTAAACTAGACCCCCAGGGGAGCCCTTGGGTGCCCTGATAGGTGCTGCATCAAAGGCACAGTGTGGGTTTACCTAAAGATGCGTGATTCTACCGGCCAGCTATCTGCTGACTATAGAACAAAGTATGTGCCCAAAAAACCAAGAGATATTCTGACTCACACCCTGTTCTCTCTCTCCTCGGTTTGAGAGTCTGCCATTCTTTTTTTTTTCTGTTTTGCTGATGCTTCATATTTCTCTCTCCCGCTCTCACCTGCTCCCATCTAAATCAAGTTTTTCTGACACCAGCCAGTTTGTGTGTGTGTGTGTGTGTGTTCGTTTGACGGAGAGCAAAACAGAGATAGAGACAGACGGACCAAAAGAAGAGATTGAATAATTTTTTTGCTTGCTTTGAGTTTCAGTTTGACAGCATAAATGTCCAAACACATACGTGTGTGTGTGTGTGTGTGTCTGGGTGCTTGTTTTACTATATTCATGGGTTCAAAGAACTGGAAGTCCACAGCTTTGCAGGGACCCCACAAGTTTAAATGGCCGTTTTAGGGTTAAGACTTGGTTTAAGGTTTCAGGTTAAAATGATGTCATTGACAATCCCCAACCTAGTAAAAAATAAAAAATAAAAAAATGTTGTAAAACAAGTGTGTGTGTGTGTGTGTGTGTGTGTGTGTGTGTGTGTGTGTGTGTGTGTGTGTGTGTGTGTGTGTGTGTGTGTGTGTGTGTGTGTGTGTCAGTCAAGGAAAAGTACATTTCAGCCAGGCTCAGTGTTCCTCTCAGCTCAACAATCTCGACTCCTTGGCTTTTTATGTCAGTCTCAGCTCACATACTTTTGAATATATCCACACACACACACACCCACACACCCATCCATCTTATTTTTGTACTTGACTTCAACCGAGGAAGTAAACCTGTTTGATGGGGTGGCAGGCCTTCACAGAGATGTTTTTTTGGCTCTGTGTTTTTCTTGTATTGTTTCTTTCCTGCATTATAGCATCTACTGTATTTAAACAAACTCCTGACTCTTTTGACCTTGACTTGAAAAAAAAATCCAATGCATAGGACACAGGATCCTGCACACACACAGAAACAAAACCAAGGGGAAGGTTTACACACGACTGCTTGTCAGTTAAAGATCAGTATGTTGTACACTGATATGAAAATGATATCCTCATGTCCTTAGGTTTACGGACATATCCAGAGCCAGTAAGAAGAGTGTTTAGATGAACAATTTTATAATGAACTAGACAAATGAATCGGATCGATCCAGATTGAGTTTTTCAGGAAGAGGAATTTGATCTCAGTTTTTGACCGTGCTAATTTGAAGCTATTTAGTTTATTTATTTATCCAGTCTTTATTTTCTACATTCTCTGCATTTCTTTCTTTCTTTCTTTCCTTAAAAAAGATGAAAGCGAGTTTTAAAATGTCTTGATTTTGGAAACCTATACCCGTGGCCACAGCAGTGCTGGCAGATATCGCTGTTCATTTATCATCACTTCCTGAAACCTGATGATGCAGACAGAAGGAAGTCCAGGTATTGGCTGATGGTAATCGATGGTGCCAAAAAAAGAAGGTAGTGTGTCAGCGGTGTCTGTGTGCGCGTGGCTCTGTGTTACCGTGCATCAAGGGCGGCGAGAGCCCTGTTGTGCATGTGGGAGACCAAGATAAACAAAATCGCTACAGACTCCATTCCATCAGCACCTAAGCTACAGTAAGCAATGAGGCGCACCGACTGACACACACACACACAGACTAAGAGTAATGCAGTGACAAAAACGGCGACTGTAGAACTCACACCAAATTGTGAGTGCTAAGTTTCAGTATTGGAATGACACAAATATCTTTATTCTTTCAAGTGTTAACGAAAGAAACAACAACGTTTCCTTTTTTTTAAGCATGCGTTTATTAGTTTTTGTTTGCAAGTTACAGCAAATTAAACAAGACATTCTTACTTTTTCTCCCTATTCTCCCTCCCTTCACCTCTTCCCTTCGCTAAATAAGTACTATAAAAATAAGATGAAAATAAAGCAAAAAGGAAGAAAAAATAATAATTAAATCAATCAATCAATAAAAATAGACAAATACTGATAACAGTTGTGGACTAGACCACCTACAGTATGGTCTAATTTTCCAACCACAATGATCAAATGTATAATTCAGAGACAAAGACTGGGCTGTGACTTTGGCTTCATTTACTTGGGAAAGTTGTCTTTTTTTGTTGAAGTTATTAGTGTTTTTTGTGAGAGAGAAAGACAGGGCTAATTGGGGATGGAGAAAGAGAGGGCACATGCTGCACCAGGTGAGGTGAGCTGCCATAGACTGTGTTCCTTGTTTTGTTTCTCTTTGAACTGTAAAGCAATTAACTTTCCCACTTCTACCCACTTCTTTTGGAACATTTAGTTAATCAAGTTAATGAATTCATTATGAAACGGTAACTTACAGTTGTGCGGCCAATAATCATTAGTCTAAATATATGTAATGTTTTGTTTCAGTCGTGCCATCCTGCCTGTACAGTCATTTCTTATCTTGTCAGTGATACTATGCGGCAGTGACTTTGTGTCAGATACTGTATGTTTTATTGCCCTTGCTTGCCCATGTATTCTGTAATTACTGGTGAATCTTCATGAATTTCTTAGTAATGTGACTCTGGCACTGAGCCTGAGGCAGCTTGCTTTTATGTCTGCAGGTGTGACTTGGGGGAGCAACAAGAGTTGATACTGTACATACTGTATCTGTCAAAAAATAGAACGATGGCAGGAGCAAATCAACCAGTAATAACGGGAAAAGTTGTGTTCACTAAAACAGAATTACCCGCCATGTGATATTCAAATACACAAAAGCACTTGAAACATCATGTCACTTTCTTCAGACTGCTGACAAAGACGGAAATGTGTGGCAATCATAGTTTGGAATTTCAGACTCTGAGGCAGTGGTATTTGAGATTACTAAGTTCATTTTTATTTTTAATTTACCAGTTGTTTGCTTTAATGACTCTGTTATGGGAAGACAGTAATTTACCCACACAGCACATACATCACACTGTCTGCATCTCAACCAGCCCACCAGCTTTAATTCTAAAGGGCACCGGAAGCTCAATTCCTTATGCGTGGCAGAGTTTATGCAGCCTCATGTAGTAAACCCATGCAAGCGCAAACACACACACACACACACACACACACACACACACACACACACACACACACACACACACACACACACACACACACACACACACACACACACACACACACATACACACACACAGAGAGAGAGAGAGAGACAGAGAGAATATGTACATTAGGTAAAGATTACACACACAAACACAGAGAAAAGCATTGAGGTGTTTTGGAGAAGAAGCACAGACACAGCTGCTGCACTTGCTCGTATAAACAGGCTGAAATTTAATTATCTCCATGAATAATCTACTGTATCACTCCCTATCTCTATTTTTTTTTTTTTACTGATTTCTTTGCTCAATGGAAATTATTTCCTACAATCTGATGTCATCCTTTACTGGCTCTCAAACAGGCTCTTTCATTTTGATGCAAGAGGCAAATAGCCTACTGCTTGTTCACACCTGTGTTTTCAGGTTGTTTTTCATCAAATTTCGAACTGATTAATGTATAACCAGAGATGGCAAAAATACCAAGATTCTTTACAGATTCTTTTTTTTTTTTTTTTTAAGCTTTTCCACTACCACTCAAGCACAACGTCCGACACGAGAATCAAAACCGCTAATTCTAAAAGTCCCAGCGGCAGCGCTCACTGATCTGTTCTGAGACTGTCGTTGTTGTTCTGTCACCTGAGGTCACTGACTGCTGTATGAGTGAGTTTGGAGCTGAAAAATAAATACTTCTACTGTAAAAGTACAAAGTACCTGAAAATTCTACTCAAGTACAGTAACAAAGTATTTGTGCTTTGTTACTTGCCATCACTGTGTACTGTATAACCAATTACCCAAATACAGGTGGAAATAGTGGACGGTTAATATCTGCTCAGGGAACATGGTGTGTGATTATCTATACAGTACTGACCCCATGACCCAAGAGCAGACTTGTGTCATCGTCTACATGAGTGATTGTTTTCAACCAGCTGGGATACTGGTGGTGGTGAAAACCAGCCGAGTGTGAATGAAGTGTGCACCTTAGTAGAAAAAAAAGGGTTAGTACGTTTCAATCATAGCAGCTTGGTGAGGACATACAGTCCTTCTCCCCTGCAGCTACTCTGCCTCACATCCATGTCGGTACAGATGGGCAGATCTGAGGGCCTGAGTGGCTTCCATAGGGAAAGAAGCAGCGAGGGAACCAGGGTTGGAGAGAAAAGGACTCAAACAAAGGAGCTCTTCAGAAAAATTTGAACACACACACACACACACACATACACACATCTCCCCTCCTCTCACTAGAACCATTTTCTCCCTCCTGTGCACTCAGACACTTAGGCGCATGTACAAAGCTGAGGTAGTTGGGATGTCAAACACACACATCCAGACACACGCACACAGTCCATTTTCTGAAGTGACCACCTAAGCCTTGAATGAGTGCTGCCCTCAGTTTTCTTGAGTGGGTGCCCCTTCCTACCCTCACCCAACCACCACCACTACCATCATCTAACCCTTCCAAGGGCCCCTTACAGGTTACCATAACAACCACGACCTCTGGCACTCCACCAATTAGAAAACAATCAGCCTGAGAGACGAGAGTGGAGGCAGCTTGAGAGAGAGAGAGGTACTGTTGCACATGAGTGAAAGCTAAGTAGAGAGCAAATAACGGAAAAAAAGACGAACAAAACGAAGGAAAAGAAAGGTATACAGGGCGTTTGGTTAACATCTGACAAGTAGAACACATTACTCCTCCTTACCTAAGGCGATTAATACCTGTCATGAAGATGTCTTTGCCTATTCTGCTGCTTGTTTTAACACCACATCAGAGATGTGTTAATTCAACTCTGTGGCCAATAAACCTCCATCTGAGATGATACTGTGTAATGTAAGTGGTATTATGTATTTATACAGTATGCATGTACTGAAAACATGTCAGATTATCAATTGCTCCTCTATAATCCTTTCAGCAGTAGTTGTATTATGCAGAGTAAACCTCTGCTGGATTGATAACCACTACACAGAGTTCTGCCACAAAAATTCCCGCTGTGCCCCATTCCGAGGTCGCTCTATTTGTGTTTGTTTTTGGGTTTGCTCGACTAAAGAGGATAAACACGATGGAAGCAATTTTGCCATTGGCTTTCACTCATCCATCCCACCATCTGCTATTGCGAGAAAACTCTAAGCAAACTCCAGCAAACTTTTGCCGTTTTCGCCGGAAGACGCAGGCAGCCGCCCTCTTACTGTTTTATATCATACTATACAGTAACGCTCTTTCCTTATTATGCTGCTAAAACGCTACACAAAGACAGCTGTAGAAATGCGCCGTAGTTCCCTAGACGTGTTTAGATGTAAATGATCTTGTTGATCTTGTTTTACTTCACAGAGTACACTGTGAAATGTGCACTAAGAGTCAGTGATGGTGAAATGGAGACCAAGAGAGACATAGAGGGAGCTCATACAGGATTGAGAGATGAGCTTTTAGTATTGCTTGGCCAGTCACTGGAGAGGCTTTCTTTCCTCCATGTTAATTAATCAGACATTCTCTCAAGCTTATTGAGTGCCACACACGCAGACTCTCTGCCTCTCTCACACACAAACACACACACACACACACAGGGCTTTTATTTTCCTTTTTTTCTAACAGTCATACATACTGACTCTCTTGCACACTTTTCACACACACACACACACACCTGGAGGGAGCTGAGTGCAAGGTGTGTCTGTGCTGTATTTCACATCACTTTCTTCTTGTAGCTAATTAGTCTTTGTGCGGTGTTTGCTTCTGGTGTGTGTTTGTTATACGATTTGTCTTTTTCCTATTGCATGGTAGGTCCGCATTATTTTGGTGCTAATTAGCATTAAAGCAGATTATATATGATTAAATAAAGCTCATTAGTGAGAAAACACAATCATAAAATGCACAGATAAAAGTCTATATTTGGTTTTATTTGTCAGGTTTTCATTTTAGACATTTTTACAAGAATCTAATGCAAGACTTGCCACATCTTCATGTGGCTCTTTGTTTTTATTTATTTACCGGTATGTATTTTTGATGTAGGAACTGCTATGAAGACTTAGACATTTTGATGCAAGGTGTGTAAGGTCTATTAGTTTTAATTGATGAAACTGAAAAAAACAAGTGTTCACTTACTACAGTAATTGGAGCAGAATATTCTTTCTTTCTTTCTTTCTTAATTTTTCTTTCTTTCTTTCTTTCTTAAGGACTCATGTCTTTACGTAGGTATGAAAAAATGTCATTATTGTAGAGAGCCTTTGGAAAAAAGAATGGGCTTTTCAGCGAATTTAAAAAACTGAGAGACGCAAGTGGGTTGAAGGACCATGACGAATATGAAGGAGAAGTTTGGAGTGTTTTGTGACTCACAGGAGGTAAAGAAGGAGGTTAAGCAGGATTACAAATAGAGAGGAAGGGAAATTGAAGAAAGAAACAGGAAGCAGTGAAACAGAAGAGAGGTATGTCGAGGAGAGACCTAGAATGGGTTTGGAGCTAAAGGAACAAATTAGTCAGTGGAAGCGCCAGCGAAAAAGATGGGATTTAAATGTAAAAGCAGGAAGAGAGGGATAGAGAGCAGTGGAGATGGAGGACAAAAGGTGCGACAGAAGAAAAGGAGGATAAAGAAATGATTCAGGGTTGTTGCACGTTTAGAGCTGACAAAAAAAAAAAATGAAAGAAGAGGATGACAATATGGGGTCCAAATTTTGTACACTGGAAGGAGACATGAGTGGACCCGAATAATTGCTGGGATAAGAAAAGTGGATCAACTAGTGGGCAGAAAAGAGGAGTTAGCTGGGGATTCAGAGGCGAAGAGAGGATAAGTGGGTGTTTTGGGATAATTCAACAGTTGAAATGGGGAAAGAGGTGGACGGAGCAAAGACATGCAAGGAGAATGAGGCGGCGGGGTCAGTGAATGACCGGACCTGAAAGGCCACATTAGACTGAAAAATGGAGATGGGAAAGTGGACAAAATAAAGGGATAAAGTGAACTGAGAAGCTGGGAGTAGAGAATGTGAAGAGGGCTAGAAAAGAGGAATAAAAAAGAGATGGGGGGCGAGCGATGGTTAGCAGACGAGAAAAGGGCCAGAGTGTGTGCTTTCCGGACTCAAAGCGCATGATTCAGCTTGGCTAATAAGGAAAAGCTCTCAAGAGGCACTCATCTGCCCCATCCCTTCCTCCCCCTTGCTCTCTTTCTGTCAATAGACCCTTTCTGGGTCTCTCTTTCCCCCTGTTGCACTCTCTTCCTCTCATTTATGATTTCCGCCTCTCGTATTTGCAGAAGTAGTTCTCAATGAAAAATAAATTCCATGCAAAGGACATCCGTCCGCGATCAAGCACGTACATGGTAAAAAGGACACATGGGCACATACACTCAGGCTCTTGAAAGGACACACAACTCAGGAACACACTGAAAGTTTGGAAATACAAAAGGTATACAGTCAGTGACTGAATTAGCTTTGTACACGTCTTTCATGTTGTTTTGCATCTATATAGATGTTTGTCTTTTCCCTTTCACCCTGTATGTGGTACGGTTTAATAAAATGTGAGGTTGAAATGTCAGGAATGGCGAACTGTAGCTAAGCAACACGCACACACACTGTTTTTTCTGAGGTTTTTGTGTATATTATTATACATCTTGGATCTCATTTCCTATTTACAAAGAGGTTATTTCTTATTTCTTTGTATTTTTCTGTATACTTTTCTCCTCCACATCATATAACCTCATAATTGTGTCTACAGTATACCTACAGTAGAGACCTTTGACAAAATGAAAACTCACTAGGACAGAACAACACATGTTAAACTTTGGTTTGGGTGGAATTATTCATGTTATTAGGATTATGATATGGGTTTTGATCAACTAAATCTAATAAAACTACTGGTTGAGTCCTCAAGGCTATCAAATATTTGCATAATAGGCAAACAAAATGACAGTGGGAATGAAAAAGAGGTCATGTGAAGTAAAGGTCAACTGAAGAGACTTTTTTAAACTACAATGAACTGTTAAATGGTCTAAAACTTACAATGATGGGGAAAAAAAGTCATGTTTATGACTGTACACACAACACTGAGCTTTGATGTGTGGTTATTTTACTGCTGTTTGGATCTGAACCTGCATGTTTTCCTACAGCAGCTCTCGTTTTCCCATTGGGCTTTGAAGTAACCTATTAATGCCTTTGATATAGCTTGATATCTGCGTTAACGTTAATTGTTAACAAAACAGTTTTGTTGGTGGTTTTAATGGCAGCAACAACACATGCTGTTGCTTAATTAGGGAAACTCACACTGAAGATAATAGGGACCGAGTACAAAGAGTGTTCACAGGGTCACAGTGATGCCACAGGAAAACCACAACGACTGGTTGGTCAGTTTGAACGCATGCTACATTTTGTTGGACTAAATAAAACACATGAGTGATAACAAAACAAAGCAGGTTATAGAATAACTCAGTAACCTGCACCTTTTTTTAAATTTTGTATATCCAACATAATCATCGCCACTACAGCTCCACCTTCAGTTCCTAGTAGGAATGGGCAATATTTTACCGTTTGCGATATACCGTCAAAAAATTTCCCCACGATAAGAATTTGTCATATTGCGGTAATAACGATAAATTCCAGTTGATGACGTTTTTTTTTTTTTTTTACTTTATTGTATTCAGATTTACTCCCGTTGATGACGTTGTGTGACGTTGTGTGAAGAACAATAACAAACATGGCGGAAGGCGGAGCTGAGAGCGAGGAGCTCGTTGCTAAACGAGGCTCCAGCATTTGAATAAATGTTCAATCTGTCCTCACATTTCAAACTTGTTTGATTTGAGTCATTACAGTTTTGCAGTACAGGTGAAGTGGTATTTTTTATCGTCACTTTTATCGTTACCGGGATAAATGCCAGAAATTATCGTGATACTTTTTTTAGTCCATATCGCCCATCCCTATAGTTCCTAGTGATCCTCACTCTGTTACAGTGAAGACATAAACTGACATTTGTTTTCAACTCTCAGTCCTCCAGTCTTCTAGTCCAGTCTACTTCATGAACTTCATTCTTCATAACAAACTTAATCAGCTGTTCAATAAATTGAATATAAACACTGGACTCAATCAAACCCTCCTCGGCTGTTGGTGTGTGTGATGATAGGACAGCTGTTAACCCCTCGCATCTAGTGTAAATCCAGCTTTACAGAGATGCCATCTACAGCTTATGTGGTTGGCAGAGGCATTTAGGCAAATAGGCTTTCTGCCACACACACACACACACACACACACACACACACACACACACACACACACACACACACACACACACACACACACACACACACACGGCTGTTCAAGTCAAAGGGGAACGTTGAGCCAGACAGCCTGTTTCCATGATTTTATGCCAGCCAGTTTACCACCTGTAGCTCTCCCTCCCTCAGTCTGTCACAAACATACACACATGTGCGAGCACAAAAGAAGGCTTGTCTAAACAATGTCATGCCAGACACTTTTCAATCTGTACAGGAGGAAACATACACAGAAGACGCACGTGCACGCCGATTGTCATGACGATTGGATGCCAGCCTCCTTTTTTTTTTTGCCACCGCCAGTGTCTCTCTCTTGTGCACGCAGGCATTTAGACAGCCAGTCTGATTGATGTCATAGTAGTCGATAGAGCGCTAATTACTCCCCGCGCTTAGACGGCGCTGTGTAAGGAGCAGTGTCATATCCTGTCAGCCGCATTTTAAAAACACATGTCGCTTCCTGTTAGCCTGTAGAGGAGAGGAGTGCAACGGAGCAACCTGACAGCATGTACATGTGACACACACACACACACACAACTGCAGCGTATTACCAAGTCTTTCTTTCAGTCAGTTCTTGCCCCCTCTCTCTCTCTCTCTCTGTTTCTCTTTCTTTCCCCCCCTCTGACCCACCTGCCAGAATTGGTGATCTTTTGTTGTCAAGCTTCATTAGTGGAGACGTCAGCTAATTAGAGCCAAGCAGAAGCTGGGGAGATTAGGTGGAGGAAGATGATGAAGGGCGTGGAGACGGGGCGAGGGAAAACGGAGGCAGGGCAGAGGGGATGGAGATGAGCAGATGATGAAGAGATTAAGATGGAGTGGGAGGGATGGAGAGATGGATGGTATCAAGGTTGGAATGGAAATGACAGCAGAGATGATTGCCTGTGCAAACTGTGGAGGCTGGGACGAGGAGAGAGAGAGAGAGAGAGAGAGAGAGGGAGGGTTGAATGGAGGTGTTGGAAGTAGAAAGAGTGACAGAATTGTGAATATTTACCGCCCTAAATGACTCACGGTGAAGGGGAATATGAAAAGAAAATCGAATGCATCACAGAAATGTCAGAACGACAGAACATGTACAGTAATGTAAGAAAAAAAAGCTCATATCCGTGTAACCGGATGATGAACAATAACTCACAGTGATGAAGTTGTTTTTGTTATTTGCAAGTAATCCTGTGTGTGAGAGTGTGTGTTTGTCGGTGTGTGTCCAGGCAGCAGAGTGAAACAGATACAAGACACGGGGAGAGACAGAGATAATGCATTGACCTGTGTCTGTTGCTGTGGTCTGATAACGATCCTCCACTCCACAACTAGACATCAGGGAGAACACACACACACACACACACACACATACAGACCTTCATTTGCGGCTGTGAGGAAAGAAAAAGACTGCAACTCCCTCTTGTCATCATCAGTCAATATTAAGCTTTGTTTCCTCTGTTGTTCTCCCTCACTGTTAATCGACTGTGGTCTGAGTCCTGCCATTGCCAGTGGATGATACTGCCCTAAAAATGATATATGTCATTATTTTACATCATTCATATTTGAGGTCAGAGATATTAATTAATTTTTATGATGTAAAGATTCAAATAATTATTTTAATGTTCAGGTGATCAAGTTTAATTAAGTTAATCCACACAATTTGTATCCTGAAGGTGGCTGCCTCATTCCAGTAGTACAGTAAATTCTCATCCCATGCTGCAATGAAAAGCAAGAGACAGTCTGTACTGTAGGTCCAGACATTTCTAAAGCTCTAAAAAAAACACATTGTTTCCTCCATTGATCAACATCAGCAGGATGCAAAATCACAAATTTCCCACTTTTCTTGAAAAAGGGCGAAGGAGCCATTTGTATACAGTTTGTACCACCTCTTAAGCTTTTGAATCGATCGCAGTTCATGTTTTCAAGCGTTATTGATTTCTCCCAAATGGCTATCATGACTTTGTGTTTGTGCTAATGAAAGGAAATCTGACTTCACTCTTTTTTGAGAAGGTCAACAGCTCTGCCAGTGGGTAGCACTTTTATCCTTTTTTTCCTTGTGTATGTTCACTCCAAGAATGCCAGGCACACACACACATTTAGAAAGTATGATTTTACTCCCTCTGACTGTGTTGTACCTGTACCATACTGAAATACCAGTAGACCATATGACAAAAAGCTTCCTTTACATATTTATGTATCATTTAGCTTCTCCCACACACATACACATTATGTACACATATGCGCACAGATGTAATAAATCAGACTGAGCCAAGAATCTGAGTAACATATTTCCCCTGTGTACATCTAAGAGGAGCCTATCTATCACCTGTGTGTTGCCCATGCATGTGTGTGTGTATGTGACACTTACATGTGTGTGTTGGTGTGTCTGTCAGACTGTCCTTTGGTCGTTTTCTGTCAGATTTATGAAACCTTTCTGCTCAAAGTCATCTGTTGGGGAACACTAAAAGCATTTGCTTGACCTGTCCTTTCTCTCTGTCTCTTCTTCTTTTATACTGTATCCATCTTTTCCTCTATCCCTGTCTTTCTTTGTCTATTTCCTTAATTAATTTCCCTGATGGACAAAAAAAGGCCAATAGATCTCCTGGAGACAAATCACTGTGCTTTTCCTTCGGATACCACCACTGGTGTTGCTAATAGATTGGCCACATCCCTCTGCACAGTTTTTAATTATTGAAGATGTTATTGAGTCAAGTCTAAACCCATCCATGCCTATCTAAGGTATTTACACTTAACATAACATTAAATAAATATTCATTGTACATTTCACTGGAACAGATGATGTTACCACAGCATCTGACAGATCTCACATTATGTCATTAAAAATGAATGTGGAATATACATGACCTTTGAACACATGTCACACTTCATCCTGTCCTCAACATGACAATCTCGCATCCAGATGGCAAGATCCCAAAATCTGATTTAAGGCAAAGCCACACACGTGTGTTTAAAAGGTAGAACTTTAAAGAAGAAATTGCACGTCCTATAGCCAGTCTTGTAAATATTTATAGGCTTTAATGACAAGAACGTATTCCTTTAATGTGGACATTGATGTATTTTAGGGCATTATTAATGGAACAAAGCCCCTCAATTATTAATAGCAGCATTATTAACAGCTATGCCCGGTTTCAGACTCTGAGTTTAAACATTTATAGAATTATTATTGGTTTGACAGAGCAGAGCAAGAGATTGATCTTTCTCTCTCTCTCTCTCGTTGCATGTGTGTGTGCTCATATTTGCGAGAGAGAGAGAGAGAAAAGAGTTTGTTCTTTCTGGGGTAAACCTCTGCTTTTATTTTGAAACCCATAAACCTTTCATATGACTTTTATTCCAGGCTGTGGACTCCAGCCCTTATATTGCGACATGCATGACTTGACCCGTCTATAGTTGTTTCCCATGTGAATGTATTGGTAGAAAAAGTGTTGACATTCAGTGCTGGGTTTAACGTACACATGGAACAATGCTGTGGCCACATGACGACCACATGAATCAATGTTAGTGGTGTGTAATGACCGCAATGGTAGTTAAAAAGTGAAGTCATACAATTCTCCCTCTTTTATAGCTTACTTGTTCTCCAAAGCTGATCAATAACTTCCTCACTTCCTCAGTATGTGGTCATTGAAATGTTTGCATACTTATGTGCAAAATGTGTGTGTGTGTGTTTGCTGCTTTATGTATGTCTGTGTTTATCATATTTATTTCTTCTTGAGCGCACCATCTTCCCTCTGTGTGGGGTTATAAATCGTGTAAAGTACCCTTTGTGCGAGAATGTGTGTGTGCATGCATCTGTGGGCATAAAATGAATGTTGTGTACATTTTACCACCCTATTCTCCCAGGCCCTCGGTCAATAAACTAGAGCAGAGGGTGAGTGTGTGTGTGTGTGTGTGTGTCTGTGTGTGTCTGAGCGTATTTGCATGACTTGTGTATCATTTGGTGCTCCTCGTGACACAAATCATTTCTACTGCAATACATAAACATGAGAAAGCACCGCAAAGAAGAAAGTACTCCAAACAGAATATGACAGAGAGAATAAACAGTGAAAACGGTCGAGTCTCTACAACTTTGACCACACGACTGTTTGAGCATTGCATATTACATTCTGCCATAAACGGTTAATGTAACAACTTCACAGACATCAGCCATACCTAGACAGCTGTGTATTCAGCAGAGGGAAAGTGTAACTGTGTGTGTTTGTGTCGGAGTGAGACTGCTGGGAAAACTGCAGCAAACTCCTGCTTCTCTCGTTTGCTCCAGTTCTTCGTTTTTTTTCATAACCTCTCTGCATCAGCTGGCTATTGGATTGTGTTTTTTAAGCTGTTCATCAGTTCCTCCTGTTTTTTTCATGAACACAGTATCTCAACTACCTCAAGGGAATTTCCACAAATTTGTCGTAAGCCTCCACTTGGACTCAAGAATGACATGTTTTGGCTGTAACTCATGAGTCAGAAAGGAGGGGTCAGATGAGAGCAAATGGAAGCTGTGGGACGTTACAAGATAATGAGCACAATAAGGAATTGATTGAAATGAATGAAAGAAGGTCAAAACCTGTTTTGGATATGGAACTGTGAGCAGAGTAGCTCAAGTTTTCTGGTAAACTTGCTAATGTTGCTACTGTAGATGATGTAATACTCTGACTTCCATCATCGCCTAGTATTTGCATTCTGCCTGGTGAGCCAGTTTCAGCCCCTCTATCTGTTTGCTTCCCTCCTATTCCCTGAGATACATAGCCCAATCACTATATATGTTAACCAGCAGTCACCTTAAAGCCATCTGCCATGCTGATGACGATTCTCTTCTGTCAAAAGTTACCAAATGAGTCTGAAAAGTTTGTAAACCATCAAAAGTGCAACACTGGCGAGACAACATTAGAATGTGATGGGGAAAATCCAACACTTGGCTGATCAGTGGTGTAACTTGATCTCTCAGTCAGTCAGCCAGTTTTTCCATGACTGGTCTGGGTGTTAGAGAAAAAAAGAAAGAAAGAAAATGAAACTCATTGGATTTACTCACTTTTTAAACTAGCAACAAAAAAAATCAAGATAACTGTAAAGGGTAAATTGAAAAGAAAATGTTAAGTGAACAGAACAGAGAAACAAAAGGACAATCAAGACTAAAATACGTGTTTTTAGCATTTGATTTCACTGTGCTTCAAATCTCCTCTTTGCTTAGTGAATGCATTGTGTTACTGCTGACACAGCTGTCTTTCTCTCTGCAGCTAGAACATGGAGCAGAAACAAACACAGACGCACATTGCAGTTCTTGATATACTGCACTGAACATAAATGCAGCTTCTCTCAATCCGCTATATGACTCCCACACCTCCAGTCTGAAATTGAAAAAAAAAGAGAGAGAGAGTATCAATGATAGACGGGGTCAGATCACTATTCTGTATTTCATAGTTTATTTTTTATTTTTTTTAATTAGCATAATAAAAAGACACTATATTCAGCTTTTAAGGAGAGACACTCTGGTGGATGAAGATGCTAACAAAGAGACATTCAAACAAAAAGTCATGTTGAAACGTGAGGGTGAGGCTGCATGCAGTGGACATGATTGGTGATGTGTGACTGAGTGTAATGTGTTTTCAGAGCTGTGGATATTACACTCATTCTCACAGCTCTCTTGGTTCATGGTTTCAAAGAGAGGAGGGGGTGAAGGGGTAGGAAACAGAACAGGTAAAAGAAAAATGGAGGCAGAGGAAAATAAACTTGTAAAGGGACAAACATCAGTGACTGAAAACTATGATTTAGCATTGAGAAGAAGAGCTAATGCCACAATTTTAAAGGTAAAAAAGCTCCAGTGAGTCATATTGATAAGGGTTTTGTGTTCAGGCTTGTAGACAATGGGAACACTTAAAGTCTGCTTACTAATATGCCAATGTGCCACGTCTTTGTCTGTCATGTTGCTAATCCTTTTGTTACATCGCTGGTGGTATGTAATATGGTGTAATTCACTTTTTCCCCCCTGTCCGCCCTCATCACTGTGGAATGTCTCTGTCTGTCGATAGCTGGACATACATGGACTTAGGTGTTTTTCCCTTTTCTTAGCTAATCTGTTTTTGTGGGCTGAACAGACACTGACTCACTGAATTGCAGGTTTTCAGAGAAAGACACCATGAAGAGTAAACACACAGTCAATGTTAAATCAGTGAAGAAGTCTTTCTGCGCAAAGACACATTTTTACATACAGGAAATGTGATACACAGCCTTATTGTCCTCATATGTGAGATTAGTTAATATTCATTTATACAATTTATTCTATAAACATGACTACTCTTTACTGCTGGGCTTCAGCTCCTGGTCAGGGATGGAATATCCCGAGCTGTAGCCCAGTGTTGACTGAAGCTCCCTCCAGAGCAGAGTTATCCCTGATTTTACAGGGTTTCGCTCAGTGTAAAACATTTTTTTTACAAGCCGAAGTCTAGACATTGGGTTCGTGCAGCGATTTTACATTGTTGAAATAACCCTTCTCTCAACTGGAGATTTCCGATTTTCGCAAAAGCAAATATCTGAAATGGATCAATATTCATGTAACACTGTGGTGTTTACTGTTGGTACGGCAACAGTTTTGTGTGACCTCTCAGAATGTGTAATTCACAGCGTACCTTGGAGAAAAGGGAGAGGGAGTGTGTTGCTATTTTACTGACTTATCATAAGTCCTGATGGAGGAGAGGGAGAGTGTTTTTCGCCTTCCACCAGCTTGGTTCATGAAATTGCACAGTGCAGTTCTAATGGTGCATATGGGAACATATGTGTATGATATGGCTTCCCATATTTCCATTATGTGTGGGTGAGTGGATGTGTGTGTATGTGTGTGCATGACTCACAAGGGTGCCCAGGGTTCAGTGTTGATATGCTGCATATTTCCTCTGTTGACAGAGAGAAAGAATATTCATAGAATGATTGATGTTTTTGTTTTCTTGCCTTTTGCAAGACTGAAAAAAAAGCAAAAACATGGAAATCCAGATATAGATGTAGGCAGTCAGAACAGTTAAGAGATTGATCGTTGTGTGTGTGTAGTGTGTGCTTACATTGCACGCACGCGGGTATGCACGAATACAGGTGGGTTTAGACTTTATTTTTTTACAGTCTTCTGCAGGCTGATATTGAGGAAATTACAGTTTGGATAAACTAATGGTTTCTGTTGGCTGACTCATCATCAGGGCAGCTATCTGCTTTCTCATTTTATATTGATACAGATGTGAGAAAGATCAAGTAACTTAACCAATAACTGTATTGATTCCAAATTGATTCTGGCTGAGGTTTTCATTCTTATGGGTGAGGTTTTCATATAAGCCCTTTTGGGTTTCATACCTCCCCTTAGCACATCCCAATCATAATAATTGTTCATACTATGATATATTTATGCAAAATAAAGAAATACAATTCTGAATTTACACTGTTTTTGGCTCCATTCCTGATCCTGTGGGGTCTGAATATTCTCCACTCTCGCATTTTCTTTGTTCACAACGACCTGAAACTTTATTTCTCTGAACATTTCCGTCTCCTTTTTCTTTCGTGTGTCCGTGTGCAGCAGCGTGGACAGGATCCAGCAGCTAAGGAGAGAGTACCAGCAGGCTAGAAGAGAAGGAATGGTTCCACCTTATGAGGAGCTGGACCCTCGACGCAGAGGGCACGAAAACGAAGCACACAGGGTAAGGAGCTTTGATGCACACTTCATATGGACACACACAGAAACACAAAGCAGTCTGCTGAAGTGTAGATCTGGTAAATCTCCTCGCAGTCTCTTCATTTCAACTTTTTTTATTTTTCCTATCCCCACATTTTTATTAATAATCCCATCAGTGTGTCTGTCACCAGAACACACACTAGTACGTTTTATTACGTCTGTCGAGTGATCAAGGCCCTTTAGCTGTCAGTCGCGAGTTGCTCTTTGACGTGAATGGCTCCTGCAGGCACTGAGCTGATAGGACTGATATGATCCACTTTTCACCGAGGAAGAGGCACGGAGGAGATAAGTGGAGGTTTTGCTTGCTTGTCATCTCGCAGGTACTGTTTTTCAAATCGCAGGTTCATAGTCACGTCCTCACAGATTCACGTCTGATCTCAGTCTGCCTGAGTCATGCTGTAAAAAAAAAAGGAAAAGAAAGAAAAAAGCTCCAAAACACATCTGCCACGTCGTATTGGCGGTATATGATTAATGCACTAACAAGAAATCACCTCCCACACTGGTACCAGGTGTCACCCTGCTATGACTTTGTTTGCAGCTGTTGCTAACCCAGTGTGAGTACTGCGATATAAACACGTTGCTAGGTATCAGACTTTATTTTTATTAGTCAGACACTGTCATTGTCTCGCCATACCACTTTATCCAGAACAGATTGATATGTTTTTATTTTTTACTTCTTCGTTCTTACCTGCTTTTTAATTTTCTTGTAAGTCAGTGTTTATGTTAATATCTAAGGTCTCATAAACATCTACACTGCAAAAACTCAAAATCTTTCCAAGAATATTTGTCTTATTTCTTGTCAAAATGTCTAATTTCTAGTCAAAACTAAACTCTTTTCATGTAAAAAAAAAAAAAAAAATGTTGTTATTAGATCATTTTCATTTGTGTCAAACAAACTTTCATTTGAAATAAGTAGAAAAATCTGCCAGTTTTTGTGCTTGTAATAAAGTAAAACTTGATCCACTATCAGATTTTATGCTTGAAAGAAGTAAAAAGTGTCTAAAAACAAGCTACTTTTTATGAGTCTTATTATATGTATAATGAGATTTGTTTTGACTAGAAATTACATTTTGACTAGAAATAAGACAAATAGTTTTGTAGTGTAGTACTGTAGGTCTAGTGTAAGTGTTTGATTTTAGTTTACACTGTTAACAGACCAGGTGCAACTCAAAACCAAGTGGCATGTTTGACTCTTTGGTATCAGGCTTGTGCTTTATATAAATCTCAGCTTTACTTTTTTTTCCACTGTTGAGGTTTTCAGACATCATTTATTTATGCAGCACTTTTATTTGTCACTCAACATATAAACATGGGTAAGAGAACAATCTGAGACTGAGAGCTGATGTCATGGAAAGTCTGGATTATTTATTATTCAGTTATTGTGAGCGAATGTTAAAACTCTGTGGGGATACACAGTGTTGCAGGCAACTTCAGGCTCCTTATTTGAACAAAGAACAACTTCTTATTGTTGTTCCCTTGCGGTGAGCAAAAATAAATCTTAATCACATTCTTCCAGGGATACAGTGAGGTATCATTGAGCGCTGTGTGTCTTTTCAGGACACACACACATGATGTCTGGTCTCTTTCTGTCTCACTTCCAACGTCGAACCTCACTGCTGTGAAATTAAGTGCCGCCTAAATTTCACCTTGCCTCTTCCTGTCACACTGTTATTTGAGGTCCCAGACTTTATCAGAAAGAAAAAAAAAAAAAATTAGGTTCTTACTGTCAAACTAAATTTAATCCCCTGTGACAAATGGATATGTTTATTTATTGAAGCATATCATAGTTTAGCTCGGCTGGACAGAGACACAAGTTTTATTTCCGTGTTCCTGGATGCTGTCAAACTTTGTTAGGCTATGGTTAAAAGACAAACACATCTGGTTTTAGTTGATCAGCTTTTTCCAATTTAATCATTAATGTAACCAGTGAGGTTTTCACTTTCACTTTATTTCTACTCAAAGAAAACGCTAGAGCTGTAAAAGCTGAGGCGATGGCGTGTATGTGCTTTGGGTGTGTATTACAGTATGTGCAATAATTTATGGAGTTGCAGTACACCAGGCCACAGGTCCTCAGGGTCGTGTAAGAAAAGTATCTGAGTATCTTTTTTTATTTTTTTTTATTTTTATTGCCTGCTGTAAATAATACCATTAGTTGTAACTATGGCGACAGTTGTTGGAAAGCTTTTTGAGTTAAGAAATGACTCTTCTTTTAACTGAGTAGTTTATTCACTGCTCACTCCTTTACCTTGACCTTGGCGAAGCTAAAAGCTCTGCTGTAGAGTATCTTACATAGCAGGTCATGTGGTTGTTTAATGGGTCGTCATATACAGTATGTTCAGTTCACTCATGTGAAGAAGCTACAACATGTGTGATATGATCCTGTACACAGTTGGTTCAACTAGAATTTTGACAAAAATAGAAATTTTTCAGTGTAACTTCAAGACTCAAGACAACATTATTAATCCCTTAAAGGGTAATTCCATTTGGCAGCTCGCTCACCACATGTTCATAGCACAAACACAACAAAACAGAGAAACCAGGAAAGGAAAGAGAGGGTTGGCAGCTGTGTGCAAAGTCTGCTATTTTCATGTAAGGAATATGAATAAATAACTTCATTGAAAATAGGAATTTGAATATATCACCATTAAAAGTATACATCTCTATATCTCTGAATAAAGAAATACATAAAAAGTACACAGTACCCAGTACACACCACAATCATCGCACTGTTTCAGTTAAAGAATTCACATACTTGCACACCAAAAAGTAAAACAAGAAACAAACTGGTAGTCAGTAATTTATTTTTACATTTATTCTGGGTTCTGGGGTGTTTATTTGTTTATTTGTTACATGGATCCCCATTAGCTGATCGTCCTGGGGTCCATAATCATAATAAGTACTGGTGAAGTGTTCAGTGAGTTAGAGCTTTATGTAACAAAATGCTGAAGGTGACACTGAATGATTCAGAAATGTGTCCTTTGGTTTATGCACCTGCTTTAATTCAGATCTAAAAGTCTTTTGGTTTGTGACCAGCTAGGGGCAATTTTCTTTACCCTGGATCGATAGCCGCACATTACACTGCTCTCTGCCTCCAAATGAGAAAACTTTTTTTCCCCTTGTTTATAAAGCAGAGAGCAAGAGCAATTAGCATGCTTCAGAGGTGGAAATTAGTTTGAAGTCGGAAAGTAAAAAAAAAGAGAAGAGGAAAAATCAAAAGAAAAACAGACCAGTAGCAGTTGCCATAGGGCCTAATAAGCCCCTCTCATTAAGGATGACGCATTTATTAATTAAAGCAGAGGCGATTATTTACCTGACTGGCTTTCTGTAGGAAGGAGAGAGGGAGAAGTAATGGTTATGGAGGTGAGCCGACGGCAAACTAATTCAACTTCACTTTTATTGGTTTGTTTGTTTCTCTTTAGGACATTTTTATTTTTTGTATAGGCCTTAGTGAATGACTGTGGAAAGTAAAAGCAATGGAAACTTAGGTGCAGAGAGAGAGTGAAATAAAAAACAGAGATGAAGGCAGAAAGGGAGAGAGAGAGTTGCTCATGCAATGTTGCCACAGTATTGTGTGTGTGTGTCGCTGTGTGTTTGTGTGTGTTTGTCCCCCTATGGCTCCATTACCATCTCATTGATTCATGCTTATGGGTTAGCTGTCTCCGCTAGCAAAATTATGTTTGCCTAAAAACAATTATCAAGCATCAAAAGCCACACCACAAGTTTGTTTCCAAGTGGGTGCATTGTGTGCTCGTGGGTGGGTGTGTGTATTTTGGAAGACAACAACAGACTTTCTCCCTAAGGAGAATGGAACTAAATCAACAGGGTGCCACAAACACACACATACACACACACACACACACACACATACACACAGCCCTACACAGAGGGTATGGAAGCCAATTGTTATGGTGGGCGGTGTGACACAGCTTTTATTATAGAATTTAATTATAATGAAAAGCTTTCATCTAGTGTTTTTTTTGTACTTTGGGTTTTAATATGTGTGTTCATTTACAGTTAGGCATTTAATTACTAATGGCATTTTGCGGTGTGATGTGATGCAAAATGAAACAGCATGGAAACCCCACTTTTAAAACACACTGAGCTCCAGGGCTGCTCCCTGCTCGTGGTGCTGTTTTATTTTGCTTCATCTTAAGGGCTTTTCTGGCCTCTGGACTTGTTTTTGCACCTGTTTTTCTTTCTTGTACAAATGTGCTCACCTGAAGCTTGTCAGTAGAGCCACAGTCTGACTGAGTGGTTGCTAAAGTCACCGGAACAGTTGGGGACTAAATGCTTTGCTCCAGAGCATTTTAATGGTCCTTTTCTCCTTTTTCCCTCCTAACTGCGTTCAACTTTCTACTCATGGGACTCATAGCCAGATGTCAAAGAGAGCATTAGATACTTATTCAGAATACTTATCTCTAGTCTTTTGCCCATTTCCAATAGTAGGAGAAACATTGTAGGACATACATGAATAATAGGAGCCATTTAGCTGCCTAAGTCCCAGTCAGAACCACCCCCTCGGGTATCGGCAACTGCTTGTCTGTCTGTAATCCCAACCCATAGGTCACGCACGTCTTTACCTCTCTCTCTCCAATACACGTCTTTATCTCTCCCTCCCTGACTGTCTATGTCCTCCTTCTAATCCCTATTATTTAAAAATTCCCCGATTACAGCATGAAAACTAAATTTGAGTGGTAGCGGTGACTGTGGATCATACGGGTGATGTTTGTTCTTGTATCTGAGCCAATGATAAGAAGTATTTCATCAAGTGAAAATGCTTTTTGTCAGGGGAGATGCTGGGGTGATGGACTGTGGATCCTTTTCCTCAACATTTCTACTTTAAAAATATCGATTTCCCTTCTATTTCTGTTGACTCAAACATTTTGTACAGAAGAACATAATATGTATAGATTGTGTAAAGCAGGTACTGTATAAGGAGCTAATTAGTGTCATTTATATAGTGAATATTTATGTTTTGCCCACCTACTACTGAATCATAATGCACACTTAGCTATAGCTTAATAATACCAATTCCACAAAACTAACTCAAAACTTAGCAATACAGAATACCAATGCAGTGAATTTATATAATAAAGTTCAGTGCATTTGATGTCATATACTGTAGTACAGCTGTGCTAGCCCCAGTATGCCAGTTTACGAACTCAATAAGGATGTCTGAATAAGTCATTTAGTTGGATAATTGGCTGTTGATATTTGATTTTGTATCTTTCCATCCATGCATCTGTTTTTTGCATCTGCTTACATGGTTCAGTGTCAGGGTGCTGACAGTCTCAACATGCACTAGAGGGTGAAAGGCGGCATGCATCCCGGGCCGGAATGCCAGTGTATCGTGGGGCAGAAACAAGAGACAGAAGAATACATTCACACTCCTATTCTTACCTACAGGGAATTTCCGTTTGATCTAATCTGTATAGCTCTGCACTGTGGGAAGAAAACCCACACAGAAACAGGCAGCACACACAAACCCCACAGAGGAAGGTCCTAGCGGGTTGGCCGGCAGAATGAAGTTTCACAGTTGGGAATTGTGGGTTTGGAAAACAAAACTTCACTGTCTGAATTGTTTCCACTTCCACTCCTGATACTGTATGGATGTGTGTGCGTGTGTCTGTGTCCAGCCAGCTGTTCCCTGCAATTCTTTATTTTTTCCAGTCGACAAAATGTTCTCTCCATATAATGAAGCTTTGAATTCAGTGTGAAGTGAATCCAGCATGACAATCAGAAGGTTTTTATTCACTAATCTGATATTCTATTTCCCCTTCACACACACAAAGACATGCACGCATAGGCACATGCAGTCCTTGTGAAGTTAAGACTGTGGCAGTAAGTCAAGTGATGTAATGTGTTCACTTTCAACTGTTATCCATAAGTTAAAACGGGAAAGACTGCACCATAGCAAATTACCTACTGTATAACAATCCAGTGCTGATGAACCAGTTCACCAGAAGATCAGCTTTACTAGTGTTTGTGTGACGCTTAGCAACACACGGCACTTGAATATTCAACTAAATGTACTTTTGAGATTCACTTGATCAGGATAGCACACACAATTAGCTAAAAATGATTGTCCTGGAATTATAGTCAGCTTTTTTCTGTGCTTTCCTGTGAAGACAACATTTGAACGCAGCAGTCACTGCTGTCTTCAACAGGTCTAAGGGAAATATACTCAGTTTGGTTGCCAATGGCACCGCAGATTCAAACTGGCAAAATGCCAGTGACATACAGTGTCACTGGCAGACTTGGTCATCCATGTCGCCTCCACATGTCTGTGCACAGTTACAAGAGGATCTTGTATCATATCCTGTTGATCAAGACTGAATTCCTTGTTCTGTCACAGCTACGTCCGGATTCACGTTGTCATGTGTGTGTGTGTGTGTTTCTGGAATTTGATTTTTGTTTTTGTCTTTGGTCAAGGTCTCAGTCCCCTGAAATGGGTCCAGTATTCTTCCTAACCGTGTCACTATTACCATCCAGAGACAGCCCCACCATTGTGTGATTCACAATATAATTTGGGAAAATCCCAGCACACTATTCCCATAACCCATTTTTTTTGTCTTTTTTGCTGATTACTATAAAATCTCTTCTCTTTTATTGATCAAAATGGACTTTCAATTCTATGTAGAAAGTCTTTGAATGAGTTTCAAGAAGGCATACGGATAATTATGTGTATCCCTTGTGTGGTGAAAAACAACATTTCCACAACGTGCCTTTAATAGTCTTGACACTGCCTTGGACAAACCTTGCACAGTCTATTGACTTGGGCAAAGACAGAAAGTCTTCCCACCATGATACCACAATTTTGTGCCACAATCTGTATGTGTTTGTGCACATTAGTCATGAGTACCACCCACTGAGACCCATGACTAACAATGAACACAGTTTTTCCATCCTTCGCAAAGCAGTGTATTTCTCTATTTGAAGCACAGGGGTGAAGTGAGGTGAGGTCTCTGATTCCCCGGGCGCTACTTTTATTTTTCACATATTCATCATGCTTCCAGCTAAACTGGTGTTCTATCTAAGACTCATCTCATCTTATTATGTTGCTTGTTATTTTTGACAATGAATAGATGAATTACCTGTTGATGACATATTATGGTACACATCCACCTGATATGCCTTCATGAGATCCTGCATAATTGATATAATATAATTTCAACCTTGGAATGTCTGTGCTATAAATATGTAGTTAGATTAGTCAAACGATTTATTGGCCTGTCTTTCATTAAAGAAATTAGTTGGAGTTGGAGTTGGAGTTGGAGTTGGAGTTGGAGTTGGAGTTTGATGTCCAAGCAGCTGTATTCAATACTTGACATGTTGGAGATGCAATTAGAAGTTGATAAGTATTTCCTGAATAAGACTGTGGCCATTGCTTCATGTTGTGTCCAAATTTGGCAAAAGAGCATTTCCACATTAAGTGTAGTCTGAACAGTTCAAGTATAAGGGGAGACATTAACGTCAGAAATTTGGCTATATACTCAGAGTGGAGTGGATTTTGGTGATAAGCACAAGGTTGAATTACTGACTCTGAGCTGTGAGGGTGTTTTTCACATTGTTACTGTTAATATATCAGATAAGCTTGTCTGTGTGTGCACAGTCCCTTGATTTTATTGTAGCTGATAATCCTACCACATAAGGCAACCGACCGCTATTTATGACCAAACAGTGAAACATTCCTCACTGACCAGGTCAGTCATGTGTCCTCACTTTACCTCAGCATGTATTTCTCTTGATCCAGACCAAACTGCAGGTACAGATCCCTAAAACCAACAGAAAGTGGAAAATGTCTGCAGTGCATTAGGAGCATGACAGGGATACTAAATGTCTATTGAGGTCTAAACTTTGTAGACTTTAGTGGGCTGTTGATTAAGCGTCGGAAATATTTAGTACGTTGCGCCCTGCATATAAACAAGGCTTTGATTGCACCATCTCAAATTGGAAATGACAATTAGTAGTTTCCCCTCATATTATAATATCAAACTACGTCCTTGAGTACAGTGTCAATAAATCAGCCCTTACAGGTAGTAATTCCAGTTCCAGTTTCTGCTTGAATGAAACTCATTCTTTGAGAGTAATGCTATAAATGTATGCTTTTAAAATCAGATATTTGTCCATACTACAGAAGTGCACTTGGCAGATCTTTATACTTGTCATTTTACAGCCATTCTGGGGCAGACACAACCTCTTTGCCCTCCCTTTTCACTGCACTCTCTCTCTCTCACACACACACACATACACACACACACACACACATCAAACCCTTTCCTTCATGACCTCGAAACTGTTCATGTGATTTCAGCCATTATAAAACAGAAATAGGCGTGCTACCTTGGGTGTTTTATAGGTGGACAGGCAGGGGATCGAACCCCAACCCTCTATTAATAAAACGGAACTACAGTAAACCTTGTAGCTGAGCCTGGCCTTTTGTTATAAGAGACAGGGTTAAGAGAGTTGTTGTGCTCTACATAAAAACAGCTTTTCTCTCCCTCTCTATCTCTCCATCATATTCACTGTGGTTCATGTATAATTTCTTTCCCTCTATAAGAGCTACATTATTTTTTCAAATAAATTTGCCATTGGGGAATTAAATGCTGATGTTTGTTGGTTGAGATGATTGATGCATCTACTGTACCCATTCATATGCCTATGAATGGGTGAGAGATGAAAGAGAAAAAAGAGAAAAACCAACAGAAAGTGCCTCAGTTATATAGCCACCGCATGCTGCCCTGCCAGACTGCTTTAATGCCCCTTGGCATTGATTCTACTCGTCTCTGGACTCCAACAGAGGAGGGGTGAACGCCATTCTGCTCAAAGATGTTCCCCCATTTGGTGCTTTGATGATGGCAGAGAGCTGTCGGACACGTCAGTCCAAATTCTCCCTGAAGTATTCATCTGGGTCGAGTTCTTGTGGCTGTAAAATCCACAGCATATTATTCACATCATTTTCATACTCATCAAACCTCTCACCGACCCTTCATGACCTATGGTCAGGGGCACATAGACATTCTTATTTGATCACAAGGACTACCTTTGTATTTATTTGCAGAGAGTCTTCCCTTCTAAAGGACAAGTGGACCCCAACCATGCAGACATGACCCCCACTGTTAAACACAGCCACCTGATCCTCCCACAGTTCAGCCTTTTACTGCTGTGTTGGTGTGAGTCACACATGCACTCACATAATAAAGAGGCAAGAGATGGATAATGTGACCACATCACTTTTTTGCCACATCTCTGTCGACAAGTGCCTGTCTGACTGCTCAAATGTGCATCCATGTATCAAATGAGGGGTTTATGGTGTCGGTGTTGACCTGTTCTTGCTGTCGCAGTGTGATCACGTCCTGCATTGACGATCGCAGTCACCCAGTAAAGAGTTGCTCCTCTGTTTTTCCTTGAATAATCACAGTAATCCATGAACATCCACAGTTTGCCCCTGTTCCCTGATGACTTCCCCATTGATCTGAATGCAGATGTCACTTTAAACCTCTCACTCTTCAGACAGACACTTGATCTTCTGCCATCTGTAGGCCTCAACAATGAACCTTCCTCAACTGAACTCTAGATATTTTCCTTTTCCCATCTTGATATAAGATCAGAACTCAACATTTTATACGTTTCCACCACATGATTGTATCTGCATTTGGTTTCTACACTTGATTTATTCACATTCTGCCTAAAGCACCTGGACAGAAAAGCAGATGGAAAAATGTACATGTAAACACAATGTATGCTCGGTACGGAGTCAGAAGAAGGGCCAGAAGAAAATCAAAATTTGAGAAATAATAAGAGAGAAGGCAAAAAAGAAAGAAAGAGAGGTTTTACTCTTCAGCATTGCGACTGTACCAACCAAGATCATATTTCTCCAGGCTACATTATTAATGCTAGCTCTGGGTGACTATAAATCCACTGGAATATACTGTACCACATCACCCAATCACCAAAGACTGCACTGCTGGCAGCTGACACACACACACACACACACACACACACACACACACCTCACTTGCTGACTGCATTTCTAATTTAATGATTTGAAGGGGATGCATATCAGAGGGGTGTGATACCTAATTTTTGCTCATTCAGCAGCATACATACACAGATAAAACAAAGCACCACTTCAAACACTGACACTGACACATGGCAACACATAGCACAGGAACACACTTACATCACACACTAAAACATATACACTGTCCAGTACTGACACTATACTAACCCACTCATGGAACTTATTTGTGTTGTTGAAACCTTTGCTGTGGAGGCGGTGAAAGTTTTTTTGACTGAATTATTTGTTGAATAAGATATTCCCTGCCTTCAACTTTTTTTGTCATTCAAACTAAGCGTATATCCCCCGTCTGCAGAACCTTCAATTAGAAGAGATTCTAAAAAATAAGGAGAAAAGAAAAGAAACCATTTGTTCAGTTCACTTTGTGTGAACGGGCAAAATGTGTAATGAACTTAACTGCAGCTCAGTTTTAGAGACTTAATTTGACTGTGAGGACTCCCTGCACTAAGCATTTTTTGCAGAAAAGCCCCTTTATTTACTTGGCTGACAGATTCGACTATGAATTGAATCACATTACAAATCTTACCCGTTGCACAAATTGGATGAGGCTTAGTGTTTGGCATCTCAGGGGACTTCCAATGTAAATTCATCATCTCACAAACCAGTATTCTTCCAGAAGCAGCAGGGTGAGGGCCCGCGCTGCTTCACTGAATACGAGGATGACTTTTTGGATAAAGAAAGTAAAAGTTAATAAAGAAGACGTGTCCAGCTGTTGTGGAGCAGAGATCTGAATCGGATGTTATCTGGTGCAGAAGTATCACAGACAGGTTGCCCTGAGGAAAACACACACACACAAACACGCAAACTTATAATCATCAACACTCAAGCAGAAACGCAAACTGTTTCGTTTATTTTTAGTTTATTTTATTCATTTGGTCGATTAAAATAAGACAAACAAACTAACAACAAAACAAAACCAAAACAGATCAGGACAGAGTTATATTATAACTTGTATTTGCAAATCAAACGAGAAGACTAAGTCTTGGGTTTGGAGAACAAACGAGAAAACTAAGTAGGCCAGACAAGCAGATATATACAGTACGTCATGGAATTGCCCTGTAGGCATCAATAATGTTGGATTTGTACATTTTTTGAATCGGTAGATTGAACTACAGTTTTTTAATTCATCATGATCAATGTTGTTCCACAGGTTAACTCCCTTTATGGATGTACAATAACTTCTCATACTTGTCACACATCTGCAGACTTCTCAGTCAAACAGTGGTGTTTCCTGTGTAATCATAGGATTGAGCCCAGCGCCGTTACTCACTCTGGCCTTATAAGGACAAGTAGAGAGTTGGAACGGTTAAAAATCTGCTGAATCTAATGGAACAGAAAGGAAACTGGGCTTACACTGATGGCCCAGAACAACTGTGAGACAGAGAAAATGAAGGATGGAGACAGAGAAAATAAAAAGTGGTGAGAAGGAAAAGACCAATCCAAAAACACAATGAGAGTGCAGTTTCTACATCTGACCAGCTTTGTTTATTTCTTATTTATCTTCCGTCTTTTATTATTACTTTTACCACTTTACGTTCCTCTCACTCTCACCGATTTCTCGCCACTTTATCTGTGTGTGCGTGGCTGTGTGTGCGTGCGTGTGTGTGTGCGAGCATGTTTATGTATGTGAGTACTCCCAGCAGCAGGTCAGGAGGTTGTAATCCCCAAGTCAGACATGATGGGATCAGTGCCGACTCAGAGGACCCAGACACATAGCTGTGTCTACTACCGCACACACGCACAGATATGATATACATACATCCTCTGCTGTCTTAGTCAATAATGGAGATAGTCTTATGTTCAGACATTTATTATTCCTCTGTCTCTTTCAAATCCCCATGGACCACTGTGCCATTGAGCTTAACTCACACACACAGACACACGCACACACACGCACGCAATTAGTCATGAAGTAATCTTCAGTAAGGTTGGGTGGTTATGACTGACTGGAGCACTTAACGACTGACTCATTGTCACAGATTTGGAGCCATTAACAATTAAATCATTCACACACTCACAACTGACCAAGTGAGATTTTGTGTGCGCATGTGTGTGTGTGTGCTGTAACTGAAAAAAGTGAAAGGAGCCTTAGAAGTATTTCCAGCTTGAAGAATACTTAGAACATGGCGGAGAGAGAGAGAGAGGGAGAGAAGCCACTGTAGAACATCAGGCTAAATGCATAATAACCATTTAGAGTCAGACTGGTCCAAGCCCAGTCACACAGGCTCCATTGGATTTGGCCTGAGAACAGCAGAACCAAACTGGGTGTTGAAAGAGATCTTTTGACACACAGCAACTGCCACCCACACACACACACACACAGTGATAATCTAGGAAAGAAACAAACCTGAGCTGCTGTAAGCACACTTCAACAGTAAGACATCTCGTGCCAACAGACCTTAATTGGATCTTAACTCCAACAGGAACATTTTCCTCTTTTCTTACTGCATTTAAATTCTAACCACAGGTTGGAGCTCATTCTACGATCTCAACTAGGATATGTTTCAACTAAGCAAAATACTTGTTGTCTTTGCATGATAGCCTACTGTGAAGCTTTTTATTATTATTATTTCATCTCATTATTCTCTCATTTTGAAAGCCATCATGTTAAGTTGAAATGCACCCTTAAGAAATCATTCATAGTTGCCAGTTGTTGTTTTTTTGTGTGTGCATGTTTCACACAGTTTCCTGAGTGTCTTTTTTTAAATTTTACACAACAAACTGTACAATTTCAGCACAGGTGTTTTTTTGACTAATTAAAAATAATTGTTCATGAGTGATTAACTTTTTTAAATTTACAATCAGTAATCTTGCCGTCTGTGTTTATTTCAATATAAAGCCTATAAATCAATCATTGATAATGTATCTGACATTTAATAATAATGACTGATAATTACAATGATAATGGTTTATAGATTCATTATTGATGAAGACACCATAAATAGCCACAGTCTTTCACAATCACAGCTGCTCTGATGCTGCTGGACAATCTCACCAGTGTGGCACAGTTAGTGTTTATTGTGTCTGTGTAGACTTCTAACAAAGATGTGCAATTAATGTTGGTGCAGTCGCTCCAATTGTAAAGTTCTGTTTTAATGTAAATGTCATTCACCTGGACTATAAATATTTTACATTGGGCTACCAGTCAGGCATCTAAAATTGTGATGTATAAATATTAAATTAAATTAGTGTGGAAACATTTTACAGAATGCTACACAATTAAATTATGTTAAACAATGAGGAAATATTGAGCACATTATTTCCCCTTATGAATTGTAAAATTATTATTCCTGTCTTAACAGCAACACTAAAGATGATGATTCAAACTGTGAGTTATTTGTGCTTTATTTTGAATTATATTCTCATTTTATTTTATTAGTATTATTATTGTGAGATGGACAGCCTATAGTATTTGTATTATTTATATATTTATATACAGTAACTACCATTTTGTGGGAAATGCATCATTTATGTGCACCTCCAAGCCTGGTGAAAATAAGATGTCTGAATGTTTCAGTCTCAGCTGTGGATCTACAGAGTTATTATTATTATATTGGCCTCTGTTCTCTAGTTCATTGAACTCAAAGGAAATTCAGAGGGAAAGCAGTTAGGCGTTTTCTCCATAATAAGATATCAGGGCAAAACATTTATGAGGGAAAATGATAATAAAATCTTATCAATATTTTAGAAAAGCATTTTACCACCATGCTAAACTAATGAAATGATGAAGTAAACAGTGATGTAAACACTTGTTCATCATTGCCCACAGTTGTATGCATTTTGCATTAAATCAGTGGTCTCTAGTTAGATTAGACAGCATCAGGTTACATAAAGTGATTTGAGAGGAAAGAGGAGGATTAAAAAAGAGCAATGAGGTGGGATTTAACTTGAGGAAATGAAAAGAACAGTTAGTGTGAGCGAGGGAGAGGAAGATGAGAAGGGAGGGAAAACAGAGAGAAACACACAGGAGTAAAAGTCAACAAATGAGAGAGCTGTCAAAGGTCAAAAATAGACTGAATAGTTAAAAAGAGACAGCAGGAATGAAGTGATGAAGTAGATAAGATCAAGTCAGAAATATAGACTGGAGTAGAGAGGGAGGGTGGAATGGAAAGCAAGAGACAGATGGATGGAGGGAGAGGGGAAAAAACTGAAAAGGGCGAGTTATGCATTGGGTCATTATAGAGGAATGTTAATATGATTAGTGAATGACTCTGACCTCGCTGTCTGGAACTGGTGCCTGGCTGGTCTGATGACCGCTGAATGTCTCTTACACACACACACACACACACACACACACAGGCAGTAGACTATTAGGATGAAAACATACATCAGACACATATGCCAGAAACAACAGACACACACACAGTGCATGAAAGGAACGCATGATCTCACATTAACTGAAAAGTACGGAAGCACGGTTCAATACGCATATTTTATCTTCCACACACACAGACTCCCTCACTGGCATGTATGATTTGTGTCTCCTTTCTTCCAGCAGGGCAGAATGAGTCAACATGTCATGACTTATTATCTGTTCTTAACATGTATGATTCCCTGCAGTCTGGCCTCATAAAGCTTCAACAGTTCACGGATCTGTGGTCGTCGCGTCTCCATGTTACTACGTAATTGTTTGTGCCCGAGTCCAACGGGGTGGGAGACACACGGTCCATCTTCTGGGTCCCGACATGAAAAGCTCAAGAACCTTTAATTCCATGATTTAAATCTCTGTGTATCGGCCAGTAACCTTACTAGAAATGACTGAGGTCTACCAGATGTGGAAAAATGCAGTTACAGCTGCCGGACACCACAAGAGGAAGTGTTTTCTTCTCTTCGTTTCTTTTAAAGGACCAATAACGTCAACAATAGTTAGCGGTGATTTGCTAATCCTGGTGGAACAAGCCTGTGCCTTTGTTGACTGCTTAAAACTCCTCTCTTTGTGTTTGGTTAGTGGAAAGTGTTTAATGTGAAACAGCAGCAGGAAGTATTGTCTTTTTTTACACGCTAAATCACGAGTCAAAATGTCATGACTTATCTGTTTTTAACATGCATGATTCCCTGCAGTGGGCCCTCGGTGCACCTCTGGCTGCACAGCTGGCATCTGTTGCATGGATGTAAAAACCAAAATGTGGTATAGTGCTGAACATCAAACCAGAGAGACTAGAAGAGGAAGCGCTGACAGGTGAACATGATGGGCCTTCTCAAAACAGCCTTTCTCCTCTCTAACCACCTGCATAAGTTGAAACAGTCGGACGCCACGACAAAGCTCAGTTCTGGATTGAAGCATCAGATCATGATATGACGTTGTGTGGTGTTAAGAGCAGAGCAGACATGTTGAAGATGGGCGAGCGTGTGATGTATGTGATATTGAATGGCTGTCAGGTCTATACGTGTTGAACCGGCATCCTGTCTAGGTTGTGAACGAAATCCCACACAGGGGTTTATAATGGGAAACAGGGTCAGCCAAAAAGGATCATTATATATACTGTACGGCTGTTTTGATTTAAGACGTTCGGGTTCAGACCAGAAGTATTTGGGCAATTACATAATTCTGCGTGCTTCAGAAGATTGTGAAATATAATAATGGATACTACTTTAAAGGTGCAAGTCACTGCTTTAATTAAAGCTGGGTTAACTAAGTACTGAGTGAGATATGGCAATTTTAACACAGTTCAAAAAGAAGTGGACATGTCACAGAATGCTTCTCAGGCAGCCGTGTGTTAAAGTCTGAACAGACCATGACTTGACAAAGGCCCTGTGCTGGCCGAAACGTTGTCTATTAAATCCTTTGCACTTGGAGCCGAGTGTGCAGCGTCTTCCCTTTTATTTCTTCAAAGTCTGAACAGAACAGCTCACATGCCTCTAATGAAGAGTTAAGTCTTGCTAATTAGACAGAGTTGGAGTGGGGAGTCCAGGAACCAAGTTTACAGTCTGACAAAACAACAAAGCAGCCTTTATCACAGTGAAGCAAAGGAACAGGTCACAACCTAAAACCAGCAGCTCATCTATCATAGACAGAGCTCCACGTTTGGTTTTACTCTGCCCAGATTCAGATGAGATCAGGTCGGTCACCTGGACTCAGTAAAGTTGAGCTGCTCTCCATTTACTGGGGGCGAAGACAGACTGCCCTCTTCACAAGCAGCCCCATCTTTGGACACTATGTGTTAGGGGTTATACAGTATCTCCCTCACAATTCTCTCTATACTGACGTAAAACCTAGAATGAAATCTGAGACTTTTCATGTAGTGTCCTTTATTTTTTACTTCAAACTGAATGTGATAAAGCAAAGAAACAATAAAAAACTGTCAGGGTGAAGTTTGTGTCTAGATTAGGACATTTAAGATTTTTAAACAGGGACATATACACGCACTATGGAAAGTGCACATGAAGATCCAGGCCATGCATGTGTTTTCATTGGGTTTTTAGGCACATTCGGCCAAGGGCAATATTGATATCACATGCAGAAATAGAATTTATCCTTTAATCTAGCGTGAAAGCCTCTTTTGTTGCAGCGCTGTTGGCAGAAATGGTTTGAATAATACAGTGTACTATGTAGAGGTCACATTCTTGGAAACCCTATCAGCTGTGGCCACGGCTGTGTGTGTTAAGCTGTGTATGTGTTTGTGTGTGTGAATATGTGTTTCCCTTTAAGGTATAGCTCATGGGTCTTACGTCTTATCAAATCTAGATTTTCTATTGAGCTCTCATGATTTCTATTTCAGGCTTTGAGAAAGATGCCAACAGGCAGAAATACAGACAAACACACAAAGCCTTGTGCAGGTATGTGTGTAAAGAGTGATGAGTTTTGGTCCGATGGAGAGTGTTATCACCACTGGCCACCGCGCTGTGGACAGGACAGATAGCCAACTGCCATGCGTGCCTGTGTGTGTCTGTGTGTGTGTGTGTACATTTTAGATTGTTGGCTCAGCTGTGTTTTTGAGGACAGACACACCTCTATATGTCAAATATTTCTACCTGCGCGCACACACTGTCTACACACTTTTGTCAGTGCGTCAGCGAGCCGGGATAAAGTGTGTGCGTGCGTGCATGTGTGTGTATTTGGAGATTGTCAGCGATTCTTAAAGCAGCATGCAGCTCTTGAGCTTCTGAGAGAGAAATATCTGACACTGAAATATGGTGAGTCATCTGGTAGATAAGAAATACTGAGAGCTGAAGAGGAAAGTGGGGGAGGAAAAGAGAGGAAGGGGGGTGAGAGGCATACAGTAGTAAGAGGCGGTGGGTTTCAAAATAAGAGCAGTTTTAGGAAACTCAAGAGGTGTGAAAAGAGAGTGAGCATGGGAGTGGGAGACTGAGAGTGAACTTAAAGTCATGCAGTGAGGAGAGGGTGTGCTGAGAGGAAGATTGAGGAACATCAGGAACATAAACAAACCTCTGCTGAATGCTTTAAAGCTGCATTGTGTCTTTTTTTTATTATGACATATCACCATCCCTCTGGCTAAAGCAGTGCATTGGTTATTCTACTGTGAGTGTACTGTATGGCAGTGGTTCCCAACCTTTTTTGGCTCGTGACCCCATTTTGACATCACAAATTTCTGGCGACCCCTCGATCACGTGCAGACTAGTCAGGTAATTGTGGCTGTCAATCAAGATGCCCCAGCTCAGATATTTTTATATGCTGCATTTAATTTAAAATCACTTTATATTAGAGAAAGTGAAAGTATATAATACAGTTGTTTAAGATTGTGTGTGGTGATTTTAATTGATGAATTTTTTTTTCATCAATTATTAGACATTTCTGGCAACCCCATTTGATTTTCAGGCGACCCCATTTGAATTCCAGGCGACCCCATGTTATGTGGGGTCCCGACCCCAAGGTGGAAAAACCTTGGTGTATGGTATTGGCTTCACACCAAAAGCTTCCAAAGCGTCAAAAACGCTTTGACGCTATTTTGCTTCTTCTTTTTGTGTGTGTGCTTTCTTTTTTGTTGCTGTTGTTTGGATTTTCCTTGTCTTTGTTTGTTTGTTTGGAACATACAGTCAATAGTAGAGCTATATTGTTTTCCAACAGGAAATACATTTGAATTGTCTGTATGTTCTTATTTTATTTTATTATACTGATTTCCATTTTTTTTGCTATATGTTGATATGAAAAATACAAAGAAAAGAAAAAAACGGCAGCCAAAGGACATCTCTATTCTGACAGCCGAACCGCGTCATAGCTAATTACCCTAAAGTTAACCATGGCTCAACTTCTCATCTGGTGACGCCAGTTGACGCTTTGGTCGCTCAGTGTCGCCGGCTCTCATTGAAAATGAATTGACTTCCCGCATTTTGACGCTTTGGAAGCTTTTGGTGTGAACGCACAGTAAGGCTACTGACAGGAATTCCTTTCAATGAAAGAAGCTCTGCTTATGCAATAGGTCAATAAGCTTTGCATGTTTTTGCCCATTGTTTTGAACCTTTAAGTTTTGGGCTCTCTGTTGAAAGAGCTCCATTTGATGTAAACAGATTCAAACCCAAGACTTGGCGCTTTACACACAGTATACACTGACGAATTACCAAACATTTGATATGCATTAGTCTACACAAACATGTACGTTAGATTTCAGATTTTAATTGTCTACAGATCACAGCGTATTTGTTTTTCTGTCACCACAGATGAACTTTGATTCTGAGCCATTGAAGCAAAGTGAAATTGCAACTGAAAGAGATTTCTTTACAAGAGAGAGAGTGCTATCTTTTAAAAGAGAGAGTGGTGTCAGGAAAAGATTCAGTAAGACTTGTACAAAAATAGAGAGAAAATTCAAGTCACATAGTGAGATATTGAGAGAGGGCAGGCTTATGTAACTGTGGCATTTCAATACAGCTGTCCAAAATGCTGACTGAAAGAAAGTCAGTTTCACTTAATGTTTTCAGTGATAAAGAATAGACATACTGCTAAAATACTGGGAGAATATTCACTCCAAATCAGTGTAACTAGTGGGGCACAGAAAGCTTTTCAAGTTCCACTGCGCTCTGCATTTTGAGGAACTTCCTCCATACAGCTCTCCTGATGTTTTTTTTTTTTTCAGCCCAGTACCATTTAGGCCTTTCCATTTAATACTCAAATTTTCACAGTTTGCCAACTTTACTTGAAAGAGCTCTTCATTAAATTAGGTTTAATGGACCGGAAGTCACTGGTCTGCCTTGCTGGTTTTTAGTAGTCTTAAAGTAAAGCAGAGATGGGCAGTAAAGTGATTTAAAAAAGACAGTGAACTGAGTTGGAGCTAAAACTCTGCAGTGTGTAATGCATCTGTGATAAAAGTCGCTGACAAAAGACTGCACACTGGGACCTACAGTACGTAGTTTTGGTTGGACAAAAGCTAAAATATGATCACTTCATGGATGAGCAGAAGAAATTGAATTAAGCAGAATTCATGCAAAACATAAGGTTTTACAGGAAACGTCCATAGCTGGTCTTCATTTTAAAATCTGTCTGTTTGACAGTTTGGTTTGCTTTTTATTTCTTCTAGTCGCAAAGGAACTCTCCCATTGGTCACTTCTAAATGGAGAGATTTGTCTCCAACTGCTAACTCAAAACTAGCCAACCTCTTCAGTGAAGATGTCTCAATAGTGTTTGGGAATTCAGGCCAAGTCCCTCACACGCTCTCTCTCTCTCTCTTTCACACACACACACACACAGACACACACACACACACACACACACACATGCATACACACAGTCACACACGTACACACTCTTTCTGTTTCCCTCTTCTCTCCCTCTCTGTCCTCCCATCTGTGAGTTCAGATGAACAGAAGTCTCCCGGGGCTTTTCATTGGCCAAGCTCCACACTAAGAGGCGAGCTAATTGGCCAGCTGGGGCCCAGCCGGTTGTTGGAGACAGGGCATTGGCCGAGAGAAGGGTCAAGTGACATGTCATTGGTCAGATTGGCTGGTAACCTGGCAACACTTCAGGCTTTCCCTCTTGAGAAAAGCCTGGTGTAAAGAACGAAAAAAGAAAAAAACAGGGAAGCGCTGCTGAACATAATTTGGCAACGGGTTTTCAGAAAATTTGTCAGTTAATTTTCAGCTTTTTGGAGTTCTAAAAGTATGTGTTTGTGAGAGTCCCAACAGTCCTCATGTGAATTTGAAAATAACCCTCGATCATTAAGACCTAAATCTTTTGGACACACTGTCACTTTCAGTTTCAACAACTCATCAGCCAGTTGGTTACCATGACAAGCAAGTTTGAGTGCTTGAATTCTTTTTGACTGGGCATGAGTTATGTCGATACAATGATCCTATGAAAACAGAACAGAAGTTTTCCTGTTGTGTTGTTTGTCTCATTCATCCTCTGTGTGATTTGAGTCCAAGTACCCCTGTTTACCTCCTTGATCTTTACTTTATTTCTCTTTATCTTTTCCCTCGATTCCTATTTTTTCCTGCACTACTTCCAATCCCTTTGTCTTCCAAAAGCAAACTCTACCTTAGATTCTTGTAAAATTGCCATAAACACTCATGCATGAGCGATATCAGTCATGATAGTTTTCCCTGATCTCAAATCTCTGTCAGCAGAATCACATTGTTTGGAAACATAATACACGATAGTTGTAAGACCTTTAAGAGCCACTGTTTTACACTTTTCTGTGTTTTATTTGAAGTTTAGATACCCAGCAGTGTGTAGCCAATCACAAGACAGCCTCTGAGCCTCTCTTTTTCTGAGTGATTTAATAAAAGTAAAGCAAATTCCAGGTATTCAGGGAAGGCAGGGAACTTTGCAGGGAGCAAACAGGCTCACTGACCATCTTAAACACAAGCACGACTGTGAGTCTCTCTGAAGACACGGCTTGCTGCACACCCACACTTAGATTTTTGGATCAGAACAGATCAGTGCACATCAAGTATTCAATTTTTTTTCTTCCCTTTTTAAAAAAAAATTTTGCTCAGACAGTGAAAGATGTACTACTTAGTTATGGTTATAGGGAATGACTGTGATCGTAGTTGAAGAAGAATCGCAGTCAGGTGGAAGCAGATGGGAGGTAAACGCCAATCCTCTGTGTAAAAGTAACATCCGTCATCCGACCTACTTTTTCCATATGATTCGTTCTGACACTTTAATACATTACATTAAGGTACATTCCTTCCAAAATTGCTTCTCAAAGGTATTCATTCATTATTCACAAAACTACAAGACGTTCTTGTTCTTGCAAGTGATTTTAAATGTTTGAACAAACGAGAAAAGCTCTTTTTTTTCGGATGAGGACAGTCTTCAGAGTGAGAGAAAGACACTCTTTCTCTCCGTCTTTGCAGGTTAATATCGGCCCACCTTTAAACTTTTTATTAAGTAGCAGAGTGAGCTAATCCAGAGGAAATGAGAGGTGGAGGTTAGTCACCAAGGATTAGTCTGGTCCCAGGACATCAAACGTTCCATTCCCACCCAAGAGATAATCATAGCCAGGTAAGCCAGGAAATTAAGCGACTGCCTTTCAGAGGGTTTCTAATCCCCATCTTGGTCTCTCTTTACATTTCTCATTCTTTCCCACCCACCCTACTTCTAATTCTCTTCTCCTCCACCCATCCCCCTCCACCCCACCTAGAGAAGGACCGAGTCTACATCCTGGCCTATCTGCAACAGACTGCTTGTGTCTGCAAGAAAATGTCCATCTCAATTTCCAGAAGGGGATGTGATAGATGACACTCTCCGCCCCTGCACTGAATGTAATGTCTGACCCTGCAGCCAGGTCAGAGCTTTCAGACAAACTGAAGACTGTCCAGTGATGCTTCTCATCTATAGGGATAAGACTATATAGGATTATGGCAATGGGCCAATTTGCCAAAATGTTGAACTATCCCTTTAAGATAATGAAAATATGCAGAAAGAGAAGCAAGCTCTCCTTGTACACAGACAATTGTCAGAAATCCTGACAGAGTTATTTTCGAGGTAAATTCATGCAAAACCGCTGATGCGTGTTCCTGTCGAGGGAAGTTTTTCGGTAAGCAGTCTCTGCATTTACCTCCATCTTATAACGTTCCGTTAGTGAATGTGCAGGTCACAACTTGTCCACCAGAGCATTTTGGAGTTGTTGGATTGTGTATTTAATGAGTTTGATGAGGGAAACCAAGAAATCCCATTAGCCTCCGTAGCGTAGCTCTGAGCAGCTCGCGGCTCTGCTCCGCCGTTCTAAAAATAGCTTGCATCTACAATTAAAGGTATGGCAATTTGCCAAAATGTTGAACTATCATAGGTACAGTGTTGTTTCTTTTTCTTTTTTGCAGTTCCTTTTTTGGTATTTGTAAAAAAGCTGGCTACCAGGAAAGAGAAGTCCTCTCAGGGGTCAATGTAGTTCAAATTCTTAAGCTTTAAAGACTTAGAGCTGTGTATATTTGTGTGCCGTTCTTTTCACTTAAGATCCAAAGAGAGAACAACTCACCATGGGCTCAGTGTATTTGTGTGTCTGCACATGTGTACATGAATTCAGTATCACACAACCAATAAAAACCCAGTGCTGCAAGTGGATTTCCACCTCCCTCCAAAGCATGTCATCCAGCACAAAAGCAAATATTGCCTCCATTTTCTACCCTTCTTCATCCATTTTACTCCTTTTTTTTCTTGTATCAAGTGTGTCTCATCCTTTCACATGCACACATTCATAGACATCACATATATATAGTTCACACAGACACACCTGTGACTGTATCATTACTACACTTTTTAATTTCTACGTTGAATACAGGATTGGCACATTCACCTTTCTGGGTGTTATCCATCTTATCTCAGTCCATGTACAGGCTGATTTAGGCAGATTTATATCATATTATTAGTATAAAAAAACCCACCGTCACCCGTGTCCCCGTGTTAGCTGAGGAGACCGGATGGAAATGGTGGGATGTCAGAAAAAATATGAAAAACTGTGGAGACGAGAAGGAAAGAGAGCAAGGAAGAAATGGAGAGGATAAGATATAAAACTAGTTGAGACTAGAACAGTGTGACAGAGGAGACAATAGAGGAGAGAAGAGGTCAAGACTTTCATGAGATTAGAGGACATAAAAATATGGGAAATACAGGAAAGAATCAAAAGACAGCCTGGCCATCTCTAGCCCTGCAGCCAATCATCTGGAGACAGGCAGAGAGTGTGTGTGTGAGGGAGTCTGTGTCACTTTTATCCTATTACTGCTCCATCTAACTTGCCACTGTAGCCACCTGCTCCCACCATCGCACAATCACTCACACTCACACACTTGCAAAACGTATATTCTCAGCCTCATATTCAGCACATGCATACATTCTCTCTCTCTCCCTCTCTCTCACTCACTCACTCACACACACACACACACACACACACACACACACACACACACACACACAGGTGCACACAGAAGAGGAGAGGTGTCTGTGCTGCTCTTATGTGCTTATGCTCTTATGCTAAGTCCTGCTCCTGAGATATCATAGAGAAATAAATAAATAATCCAAGAATCCACAAATACCCAGCAGAGATTTTCCTACCTAAGGCGCTGACATTATAAAAATGGCAGAGGGGGTTGAAATTTTTTTTCCCTCTCTTCTCATCTTTGCCGTCTCCGTCCCGTCTCCCATCATCTCTGCGTCTCCGTCTGGTAAATTGTGTCCCCTTTAACCCCACCTCTTTTCACTCTCGATACTTCTCTCTCTCTCTTCCAGTCTCTCAGTCTTCCTTGGAATTCACCTTTCTTTGTTCCCCCCTAATCCTCAAAGGGGAACTTTTTTTAAGTCGGGAAGTTTTGGGGGTACAAGGAAGAATCGAAGCACACAGATGGAGAGTGGGTAGGTAGAGAAGGAGGGATATACTATCTGGGTGGCAAGGAGGGGGCTTAGAGGTAACCAAATTATCTGGCTTCACTTTTTCGGCTCTTCTTCTCCTCATCCTTCTCTCTGTCCCTCTATATATATACCATCACCCCCCAACTCTTCCTTTCTCTCCCTCCGTCCCCTTATCAGCTCCCCACCTTGCACTTTCAAGGACAAGCTTAACTGTTAAGAACACTAAGGATTGGATAAAACTGTGTGTGTGTGCGCGTGAACGTGCATGCGTGTGTTTTGGTTTTTTTTTTGTCTACATTATTATTTTTTCTTTTAGTGAACATTTAATATGTTTCTGTGTCATTGCATTAATGTGCACTGAGTATTGTGTGTGCACAAGAATATTGCACATGTGCTGGTTCATATGTGCAATTGTGTGTGTGTGTGTGTGTGTGTGTGTGTGTTCTCCAAAGACTGCAGCAGAGACTAATCCTAGCCTCTTTGCTATCGCCTTACCTTCCTTCTTACTATCATTTATTTATCCCCATCTCTCTCTCTCTCCCTCTGTGCTCACTCTTTCCCTTTTTCTCCTGTTCTCTCTTTCATTTCTATCTCATACTTTCTTCCCTCTCTTTCCAAAAATATATATGTATATATAACTTATTCTACACAAACAAGGTGCGCAGTAACATCATATTTCACTGTTCAGCATCAGTAAAATGAGTTCTCCCCAGAAGAGAACCATCCATAGAGCCATTCACAACTTGTTTCCAACCAGTTCAAACTAACTCTGGGGTTTTTGCCCTTTAGTGCAGTGAGTTTGGCCACTTTTGCAAGCCGTCAGTTTAACTGATGCAGACTAAACAAGCGGGGGCACTGTCAGCCCAATTCCAAAGGTGAAAACAAAGCAAGTCAACTGCAGAACTGTGTGACTGTAGATGTGAGTTTTGCATAAATTCAAAAGCTAAAGTTAAGTCCATCTGCTGGTTAAGAAGGCGGCCCACTTAACCATAGAAGCATGTGCATTTAAGGTTGCTATTTAACCACGGGAAACTGTGCACACGGCCACACAAATGCAGTGATTTCTACACACCTTACTCAACAGAAAGTAAAAAGTTGCTAAGCCAGTTCCGCAGTAAAGGTGAAAGGAGTGAACAGGACTTCATCCATCATCCTTCCTTTGTCTATACTGCTTATCGGTGCAGGGTTAGGAGCCAATCTCAGCTGACACAGGGTGAGGGCGGGGTAACACCTGGACAGGCCGGCCAGTCCATCACAGGGCCGATATATATAGACAAACAACCTCACACCTACGGGCTGTTTAGAGTCGCCAGCCAAACTAGTGTGCATGTCTCTGGACTGTGGGAGGGAGCTGGAGAACCCAGAGAGAACTGCACCACTGTTCCACCCATTATATCAGTATTTATCTGCTAAAAATAAACAAACAGTGTTAACACACACTGAGACAGAGCTGTTCTGTGTCTTGCCTTTGACCAAATGAGCCAAAACTTGGTTCCAGTCTGTAGTTAGTTAGGTGTTTCCTGGGCATTGATATCAGTTAGTGTGTAATGTACCATGATAACGAAAAACAAATCCGTGTGTGTCAGCATGTGTATGTGCTATCCCTGCGACAAGTTTGCTGGGATGCCGCGTGCTTGATAACTTTTAAATGCCATTCTAAAAAAGAGGAATTAATTTGATTGATAGGTCTAAGCGCTGATATGCATACAAACACGCAGACACACACATACACAAACCTAATATGCAGTCTCTTCCACTCTCTCACAGACCTGCTCTAAATAAACAGGATATGCTTTGCATTAAGTAGTATTAATCGCTGTATTCATGGGAGACGCTCTAAGCTGCGTGCTTTGGGGAAAATTGACCTTCTGTGGTCTTAATTGTACCAGAGTCTCAACAGCGCTGTGACATTTAACTGTGCTCCAGTCTTAATTCTTAGCCTTTTATTCTAGTGCTTTACTGACATTTCAGTGGGAAGAGGGTTTGTGAATAAAGACGTTTGGTGTCTCTTTGGTGCTGTAAACAAATAAGCAAATTCCCCCCATGATTATTTTATTCTTTCACTATCTCCCTCTACCTCTGTCACGGGTTTTTGCCGCAGAATCTCACCTTTGTTGTCCGTCGCCTCCACTCCTTTGGCTGCCACTCTGCGTCTCCGAGCGGAGCTGAGTGACATTTTACAACCCAATAGCACAAAATGACCAGAATTGTGTGTGTGCGTGTGTGTGCGCGCGCAGAGGCCTTGTGGGGTTGTCGATCAATAGTGGTGACTCAGCGATTACTTTGCCAGGTGCTGAGATTTCTGGTTGCCCACAGCTTTTACTGTGGTTTTTGTTAAAAGAAACATAAACACCACCTAGTTACATATATTTCACTTTGCTCAAAGATGGATCATGATGCTGCAAGCAGGTGAATAACAGCCCAATAAACTGCAATCCAACACTAAGAGAGGAATAAAAAGCATTGTTGCTGTCATAAAGTGTAAGTGTTTTTTTTACTATTGAATGTCTTATATTAATTCTGAGCTATATTTAGGAAAAGTACTTGTGCTCTTCTCAACATAATATTAGATGAAAAAAAGAATTGATGCCGTTTTTTTCTAAATATGACAATAGAGCAAGTAGATGTTTATGTTACAAGGTCTTCATTGGTTCACTTGATTCTGAGTCCAAATTCTCAGTCACTCATTTTCTTGAGTGCTGCCTCTTGTCTCCAGAATATGTGCTAATAGCAAAAGCTAGCCATTTCTCACTACTTGCTGTCTTTTTGTGCGAAACGAAGCTGTTCTATGTAGCTTCATCTGTAATAAGACAGATATGACAGACAGAGACAGAGTGGCATTCATCTGAAACTAATCTAGTGCATCACCAGAAATCTGGAAGAGTAAATGACACTGATGTAAAAACAAGTTCTGTAGAGCTTTTCTGCCTGTGATGCTGAATCCTGTCTGACCCCAAATAGAGCAGCAAACAAAACACACTGTTGTTAACTGAGTGAGAGAGTGACTATGACTATCTCTTGTGTGGTTGTACACACTCACCAGAGGAATGATGAGCTATGGAAAGACCTCATTAGAATACCTCTGTGTATGTGTGTGTGTGTGTGTGTGTTTACGTCGACATTTGGGGACACATTTCAGATGAAAGACCGGGTTAATTGAGGACAGCCTGTCTAATTGGACACAAGCTGGTTTTCAGGTCAGTGGTTCGGGTTATGTAAATGTTTGGGCTACAAAAGTAGCGGCTCGGGGTTAGAAGTTGGAGTTGGTCGGGAGGAAATGAATGCAGCTTTAACTAATGTCCTCAAAAGTGACCTATGACAACCTGTGTGTGTGTGTGTGTGCATGCGCGCGTGCATGTGTGTGGATAAACATGTTTTTGTCAGTGTGCTTGTCGACTCTCTTCTCTTTAGTGCTACTTTGTTAAGAGGCTGTAGTAATTAGCCTGAGAAAATGGAGGGCTTTTCACCAGCAGCTGCAATTAGTTTTCTCTAGGATGGATGGATGGATGGATGGATGGAGCGTTATAGAGAGAGGAATAAATAAAGACTGTGCTACTGTGAGGTGAGTGAATGGAAAGAAGTATGCATAGATGGTTAGAAGTGGGGGCAGGAAAGATGCATTGTGTTTGGAAGAACAGAGTGAATGAGTTTACTCTGCTCTGTCTTTGTTTTTGTTTTTTATTGCTTGAATGACAGTGGAAGGCATCAGGACTCATTGCACATGGCCAGGGCTGGCAGCGATGTTATGAACGGTATAGGCTAAATGTGATGTGAGTTTGGAAAGGAAATTAAAAAAAGAAACCCATGTTAGATTTCTCAGATCTGTGCCAAGCTGAATCATAGCTCACTTCAGACACAACAGACAGATCTAATATTTCTCTCCCTCACTCCAGACTAAGATGGCATATTACTAATATCACTTTGATTAACAAGGTGCATTAATCTATTAAACACCGAGAATGTGGAGAGTGATTAAGCGTGTGGCTCAGTGTGCATGGATTTCCTTTTTGCATGTGTGCGACTGTGGGTGTAGTGTTTCAGTATTTTCCAATTACTATGAAATATTAAGAGCAGCCTCGGTTGAAGTAATCACAGTGAATGGCCTTCAATATGAACTGGTGACAAATTCCACAGCACTGTGAAAATGTGTACACTCTGAGGACTGCAAACTGAAATACTATAGATATTATGTTAGATAAATGATAATGACATTAGACCTGTCCAAGGTGTACCCCACCCTCAGCTGAGATTGGCTCCAGCATTGCACTAAAATATCACAATTTTTGCATCATGGATCAACAATGGGACTTAAAGGAGACATATTATGCCACCTTTCCACAAAATAAAATAGTTCCCAGGTGTCTTAAAGACATATCTGTGACATGCTGTGGTCAAAATACCTCAAGGATCAAACATCACAGCTCTTTTCATCCTCTCAAAACGGCTGGTTTCAGTGCATGTCCCTTTAAATGCAAATTAACCCCTGCCTGCCCCGCCCCACCCCTTCTACCGGTACCAGGTAGGGGTGGTATTATGCAAATTTTAAACCTAGTTACATCACTGGAAGACAACTGAGCGAACAGCTCGTAAAACCACGTGGATTTCAATCTAGGTAGCCTGCACATTACAGACTTTTTCGTCAATTCTCACATTTTGGGTGCCGGAAGGTAAGACAAACACCATATATATGTTAAGGAGCCTTCAAAAAGTGATATTTACATAATATGTCCCCTTTAAAATCCACCCTTTTGTTAAACTGTGGGTTCAGTCTCAGAGAAACAGACAGAACAGTAGAGAGATACAAACCAAACCAACCTTTAAAAAATCACCATACTCCAGAGTGGGGCTTTCTCCTCCTACCAGCCATTTGCAGCTGAGAATACACATAGTCGAATCGATAGTGGTCATTATTTTATTTTACAGTTAGGCAAACCTGCAGAGTTTGTGTGTTTAAGAGGGACGTTAATGGCCCACTTTGGCTATAACCTTCTTCATTACAAACTAGAGATGTGACTCTGAAAACAGGAGTTTAAAGACCGCACGCATGCGGCTTTAATCTTTTATCCACATGAATTATTCATTTATCAATTGATATTTGCCAAATTCATGTCTTAAAGTTATTTTACATCAAAATTGATGTATTTTCTCTTCCCGTTAAACAATTTCAAACATTTGATGTCCCATCCTGCACTTGAGGGCGTTCCTAATCAACTGTTTCTTGATTTTCTACACCATTCCCTTTAAATATAAATCCTGCCAGTCACCGTCACAACCTTTAAACTGTAACGAGCCAGTTCTGCCGACACTGTGTGTGATCGTAACATCGGCTCTAGGCTCAAACAGTCTGCATGGCCTCAGCCAATCCCACAGGTGATGCTGCTGACGTACATTCAAGGTGATTGGCTTGCGACAGCAATCAATATCGATGGCATGCGTTGTGTTATTTACTGGAAACACATAAGCATACAGACCTGCATGGCAGTCTGAGAGTGGCTTCAGGATGAATTTAACAGTTCAGACATGCACTACTTCAAGCCACAGTTATAATGTGAGAATCCACAAGAGACACCATTGCCACTGTGAAATGCTTATCATCAATTTGTTGTTGTCTCACACACATACAGTATATGTATATATGTGTAAATGCACATAGATTAGGTACTGTAGGTATATTACAGTCACATACACACACATACACACACACACACACACACACACACACACACACACACACACACACACACACACACACACACACACACACAAATGAACTCCAGCCTCTTCTGAGCTGCGTTTTAATTGAGTCAGCTCAAAGTGCTGGCTGAGCAGAACGATATGTCTGATACGGATTAGGAGCAGCCTTCCCCTTATTCATTGATTTCTACAAGGGTGGGAGGCTGGGTGGGGGGCACAATGGAAGGAGGACAGAGGGAAGCAAAATCTTTTTCTATCGATTTATGGAAGGAGACAAGGACATTTAGAGTGAAAGAAAGACATGGACTGAGAGTTAAAGAAACATATATGGAAGGAAGGAGGAAGGTGGGGGGGTTGTAGAAGAGGGAACCTCCTTTGTGACCGATCGACTGTGTGTATGTGACCGATTCCTTCTCTGCTGTCATTGATTTTAGAAAGGGGAGGGGTTTATCAAGACAATTATGTGGAGGATACAGAAGATTGATGGAGATAAATTAAAGAGAATAGGATGAAGAGAAAGGTGTGAAATCAGTGACGGGTAATTGATGGGTGGAAAGGAGAAAGGAAGGTGGAGAAAGACAACATCATCAAGGATAGAAGGATAGAGGGGACTAACTAAGAGTAAAGGGAGGACATTTAACAGGACTCGGAGGGACCCTTTATTTCACTTAAGGAGAGTTGGTTAATGAAAGGAAAAGATGAGGTGTGGACAGGGAGAGAGATTGAGGATGAGAGCATGAGAAGGAGCCACAAGGAGGACCCTGATGGAGGGATGAAGAGGGGAAAGAGGGAGACGATGATGACCAGTGATGACGAAGAAGTGGAGAAGAAGACAAGAGTGTTGAGGAGAGCAGAAGAAAACAGAAAGAGACACTTCACATTTGGGCTAAGTGGTCTCACTGAGGGAGCATGCATCTACCAAATACTCCATGTCCATCTAAATCCCTTTGAAATCCTTGAAACAGCTGGAGTGAAAAGGATGGGACGTTTGAGCCAGTGTGTGTGCATGTGTGTGTGTAAGACAGGCCAAGAAAGAAAAAAAGGGAGTAAGATTGTGTGTGTATGTGTGTGTGCGTGTGTGTGTCAGTGCTGAAAGTGATGAGGTGGTGTGTTTTATGGGTAAATTGAAGGGTCTGTTGAAAGGAGAAAGATGAGTCCCTCTTACAGTGTGTGTGTGTCTGCATAAGTCTGTGTGTGTGTGTGTGTGTTCGAGACAGTTGTGTGAGTATGTGTGTGTGTGTGTGTGTCTGCTCCCTCTCTCTTCAGTATCAGTCTCTTCTGCTTGATTTCCGCTCTCTCCTCCTCGCCTCTCCTCTGCTCGCTATGCCGTGAAATGGTTTTTCACTAGACCATTACCCCAACCACTGTGCTACACTACTGCCACAGTCCTCAGTGAGTGAGTGAGTGAGTGAGTGAGTGAGAGTGTGTTTAAGTTGTGCATGCGTGTGCGCGCGCGGCTGGTGTGAGAGAGCGGAGGGGAGGTGTGTGTATCTGGCTGTGTGTGTATGTGAACAGTAGCTGCATTTGAAAGATAAAGATTGTGCGTGTGCTGTTTATGTGTGGGGAAAATGGATTGTGCGCACATGTTGCTACGTTTATGCATGTAACTCTGAGTGTGTAGTGTGTGTGTGTGTGAGTGTGTTAGAAGGAGAAAAAGAGAGAGGGTGTGTACAGTGTGTCCCACGCAGGCTCAGCTGTCATAGTGTTTGCCCTGAACTGTACTCGTCCTGTCACAGTTGTGAATGCGGTCGGAGTCTACTTACTAACATCTAACATCTCTCTCTCTCCTTCTCGATCGCTCTCTCTCTCTCACACACACTAAAAGAGAGAGAGAGAGAGAGATACAGACTAATACAGGCAGCTGTACTCATTCAGCTCGCAGCTTAAAAAAACGGTTTCTGGCTGAATGGTTTCTGAGATTGTCATCTTTGCAGCTCTCAGGATCTCTCAGCCGAACCCTGTGTGTTTTGTTACCTTGGCCTCTAAAGTTTTTCACAGTGCAAAATATACACACAAGCTGGATTCACCGGAATTTATCATTTGAAGACGGTGTGAGAAGCTCAGCGCTGTAAATCAAACTCTGCTGTACCTTTTATTTGTTTTATCCAATAATGCTGCTGCACCTATAAACAGAAGCAGTAACCAATCTGGATCACAGAGACACACACATACACTGATAATTAAAAAATAATATTATTATTATTTTTTTTTTTATTTATTGACTCATCTCTGTCATATAGTTCCCATGCTTCCCCACATATCACTGTCAACTTCCTAATTTCCTGTGCACATGTGTATATCCATGGTGCCTCACACAGTAATCTGCTCTTGATCCATTTGTATGGAAACAAACACAGACTCACACAGTGAAGCAGCACCAAACCACAGTCCCTGTCAGTGTGTGTGTGTGTGCTGGAACACAGGGTCAACTGAAACTTGAAACAATTTATACTTTTCTCATTTTGCTCATTGACAATGAATCCCACGAATAGACTAAAACCTGCGGTGAATTGATCCATCTAACAAGTACTGACCTTGTAGCCAGAGCCTGATAGCTTTTATTAAACAAGATGTGCTATAGAGGTGCACATGTATTGTCAGTGAAAGCACATAAATGAGCAGTGGGAGACCTTCTTTTAACCATTCATTCAGACACTGTATTCTAATTCAATGCCACACACAGAGATGTTTATTTATCTACAGCTAAAAAAAAAAGTCCCTTACAAAAGCATTACGTGGAACCGCTGAGCTTTTGTCAGGATAAAGCGGCTCAGACTATAAAATAATGCCAAATTTATCCCTTATGGACAGTTCTGTGAAAACTATTTGAACTGCTTTCTCTCTTTCATTTATTTTCTCTTCACCCCTCTATTCAATACTTGTTACTTTCTCTTCACCCCTGTTGTCTTCTCTCACCTCTCCATCACCACCAGCTGTTTTAGCCATCCCTCCTTCATGTCTCTCCATCTCCAGTTCCCGCCTTTAACATCTTGTTTAAACCCTGTTTGCTAATGTCCTCTCACCTCCCCCCCGCTCTGTCGTCCCCGTCCTCACCCCGTCCTCTCCCTTGTTTTATAATTCACCTCTCATCTTCTCTCTGTCGCCGCCACTTCTGAATGTCTTAGTAATATACCCCCCCTCTCTACATTTCCCTCACCAGCTCTCTTCAACTCATTTACTTCTCATTCGCTCTATCTCTCCTTCCTCCTTTCTTCTCCATCTAATGCCTTTTTTTCTTCATTCCTTCGCTCCACCTCTCTGTTCCCCTCCTAATATCCCGCTGTCTCTCTACCTGAGATATTGGAGCTATAAAGACAGGTGTTCAAAAGAAAGCAGGACCAGCAAATCTGTTTTATGTGCCTCCTGGCATCTTTCCCTAGAATGCAGAGAGAGGAGAAGCAGAGAAAGAGAGAAAAGCTGCGGTCTGTGATATCTAATTCTCGGCACCTTTCGCATTGACAGCATTACCTTGAGTGGAGGAGAGAAGAAGAACCTAGTTTTCTATAAAACCTTCAACCTTTTGTCTTCACCACTTGGGACACACACATACACTTCACCCTCCCCTTTCCATTATGTTCTGTTGTAATATCTACTCTTTTTTTCCCACTATGTGGGAACATGAAGTGCTCCCTAGTTTTAAAGTACATTATGGCAAAATGTGCAGATGACATACAGTAATGTCGTGTGGAGGGTACATCAGTGTACTTTAAGAAACAGTTATGCGTTATGCAATTTGATCAGATGGAGGTGTGTGTTGTGAAAAAGCAGCATTTCACAGTGGCAAAGGTGTGATGGGCTAAATGTAATGGGCTATTTTCAGAGACTGAGCATCATGCAGACCCTGAAGGGACTGCGTAATGCAGCATAGAAGTTATTTTTCTCACCCCACGTCATATTAAAATGAGTCTCATTTACAATATCGAGTGTGTTTTACAAAGAAAATGGCATGTGTGTATGTCTGTGTGTGTGCATGCGCATGTGTTTGTATTTGTTGAGGTTGTCGTTTGGGGTTTAGTCGGCGTCTTTAAGGAGCAACGCAGCAGCTGGAATCTCCCTACTGAAAAGACTGGGATAATCTGTGTGTGTGTGTGTGTGTGTGTGTGCAAGGGAAAAAGAGACGGGTGGGAATAAGAAGAGAAAACTAGATGTGAGGGTGAGAGAGAGAGAGAGAGAGAGAGAGAGAGAGAGAGATGAGGAGTGAGAGAGATGAGGAGTGAGAGAGGACACGCGAGAGATTGAACTGTCAGCAGCTTGACTTAATCTTTTTTTTTTCCCCCTCTCAAGATGGAGATGAGTCGTGACTCTGTGTATGTGTGACTCTGTTTGTGTGTGTGTGTGTGTATGTGTGTATTTAAGTGAGACAACTCCATCCTGTTTTGAAGTAACCTAATCTAGGATGGAGACCCCTCCCCAACCCCCCACAAATACCCTCAGAAGATGGAAACTCTAACTCTAAATCCCTAATAACTAGCCTTTGTCAATCCTAAATTACCCCTGTATCATAAACACACACACACATGTTCAACCACATATAGAGACACACAAATACAGAAAACTGGGGCTTTCTGGGTATGCCTCGCACTCACTGAATCCTACAGTATCTCAGTTTATTAGTGTTTGAGTCACGGAAATTTATAATTTCAGGCTTTAACTTAAGATATTAAAAAAAACTTTAGTACAAACGAGTAAAAAATAAACTATCAAAGTACAAACTAACCGGTTGTGTCTCTTCACCAGATGCCAGGCAGAGGGACGGACCCTCGGATGGTACCACGTTATGAAGACGTAGAGCGCCAGTATGCCTCCCTACCAAGGTACGGCCTCTTCTTCTCATTCAGAAGAATCTATTTTCTTTTCTTTTCTTCTCCTCTTTGAACCCTCTGTTTAAATCTGCACAGTCCTCCTTGTCTGTGTGTCTGTGTATGTGTGTCTCTGGCGGCCTCAGTCTCAGACAGGAACTCACCTTATCCTCTCCCTGGGGAAGACACACTCACACAGGGGTTGAAAACTGATCCATGACTCCTGATTCTGCTCCCCCAGCAGGAACTTACCCAGTCAGTCATTTTGAAAGTCATCACGAGTGTCTTATCGGGTGTCCTTTTTTTTTTCATCTCTGTCTCTTTTTTTAATTTATTTATTTGTTTATTCAATTTTCTCTTCAATTTTGGTGGACATTATCACAAGATAAAGACCTCATCATGGGTTTATTGCTATCAGTGCATAAGCACCCAAATGTGAACTGATTGTCTGTTGGTTTTCAAGACACTTTATTGTCATTTCTCACAAATGTGTGTTCATACATAGGCTGAAATGAAAATACCGTTTCTCACCAGCTTCTTGCGGTGCTGTACTATAAATAATAAATAATAAAACAAGTTAAAATCGTATCAGGTAAAAAAAAAAGACAATGATTTCAGTGAACTAGCTCTTGCGACCTTGTGGTGCGATGCGGGATGATGTCATTTGATAAGGTGAAACTGCTTGACAAATTGTCAGAGATCACATTTTATATGAAAATAGCCATACACTTTTCTAATGCATATTATCAACTACCATACATGTATGTGTAAGGAGGCGGAGGAAACGGCCCAGCAGGGAAACATAAGCGCTCCACTGTCTGTGTGACCTGTGCTGTAGCCCATTGCCCAGCGTGTTTTTGTTGTTTTCCTCCCTAGACAGCGTGAAATATCACCGACATTAGCCAACACAACAACAATAACAGCTTCCTGGGTATACTAATCAATTGCTGAAGGATTCTTCCCATTTGTCTCATGATGGCTGCTCTGGTGTAGTCAGACTGCCTCCTGAATGGCCACGCTTGTTCATACGTTTATTTAATGATTTATTGAAGCCACGGCCGTCCACTGACCATTTAAACATTTATACCATAATGTGAAACACAAAGACATACTATAGTCTGCTGTCATCACAAGAAAGCAGTTTTTCCTCAGCACAAGCAACATTCACCACCTGAAAGGCTTCCACTTCAACCTGTCTTAAAACTTTTGCTACCTTTACAGCTCTTTTTTTCTTATTTTATCCTTTCTTGTATTCTCCTTTTCACCCATGTGATGTCAGACTAACAACCTAACAACAAATGTTTGTTTTTGTGTGTTTGTGAGATAGAGTAATCAGTTGTGAGGGAGAGAGAGAGAAGAAGTCAGTGAGTGGAATGACAGACAGAAGTTTTGAACGTTAGAAAGTTTATAGCCAGGTTCCCACCCTTGTTAAAATGCTGAGGGATGGCTATTTCACACCTCTAGTGTGTGTGTGTGTGTGTGTGTGTGTGTGTGTGTGAGAGAGAGAGAGAGAGAGAGAGAGAGAGAGAGAGAGAGAGAGAGAGAGAGAGAGAGAGAGAGAGAGAGAGAGAGAGAGAGAGAGAGAGAGAGAGAGAGAGAGAGAGAGAGAGAGTCTGTGTGTGGGTGATGAGTTTGGCAGATGGGAGCGAGAACAGTGATGATAGTTTTGAGGTCTGGCTGTGGTATCTGAAAAGCCTTGGGAAATTGGACACACACACACACACACACATACACTCACACACACTCTCTCACTCACATACAGTACACCCTGTCTCTGTTTCCACTTTCAGACATGCACTGTAATCCGTAAATGCTGTGCCAATTTTACATGTAGGCCTCATGTTTGAAAAGGGCCCCGTGTCATTTTTCCATAAAGGTTACTCTGGCAGTCGTCTGACCCTGGAACAGTTCTGAAACATTTTCTACATGTGTGACTTGTGATTTAAACCAGTCATGTCAGCAGTAATACAGCTTTCTTACTTATTACATTTTTACATACACCATACAAATGAAGACCAGGGAGTCCGCATTTGTATGGTATAATCCTTAAATCCTGTAACTCTCCAGCTCTGAGGAGACACGTTCCATGTTGCTCAAGTTTTTTTTTTTTTTTTAAAGAAAGAAAAAAGACACAAACACAATATGAGCATTGCACTTCAGCCCATAACAACAGCCTCTCGTGAAAGTTTTCCACAATAAACATACCAGTCTAAGAGCTGAAAAGCTGTTATTGAATGCATACACTTATGTCTGAAAGGGACTCGTCTCTCTCTCCTCCTCCCCTTGCCTCTGCATCTTCTCCCTCTTCTTCCTGCTGTCAATTAACTCCAGAGATATTTCAGTGTCTAAAGAGTCAGAAAGATCATGTTTGGAAACCACATCCAGGCTGTTGACCTTATGAAAACATATTATTTCACCACTAGCCCAGAAATAGCTGGCAGGCTGTGTGTATCTAATGTCTGCATGCCTGTGTACCTGTATCTGAGGGTGTGGGAAGAGCTGCATTTGTGTATGTGCATATGTGTATGTGTGAGTTTGTGTTCATATTATTTTCAAGTGAGTCCAGAAATAGCTGTAGGGCTGCTTAGTCAGGTACTGTATGTTTGACTCAAAATCAGTTAACTGGAGCACTGGGTGCGCTGTGAGCATGGGTGTGCGCATGTGTGCGTGCTATCACTGTGAGACGATGTTTTGATGGCTCTAAAATTAAAACATGACCCAGTAGAAGCAGATGATGTTTGCCTGCCTAAGGCAGAAACATTTTACCTACGATACTGTCAGCAAATGTCACTGTGAGAACCAGAGAGGAGTCTGCTCACTGATCACTTATTTTGCTTTTCCATGAAATTATTCAGTGTTTTAGTAATTTAATCTATTAGAAACAGATACACACATACTAAAGTATGTTTGCCAAAGTATTAAACATGGTTATAAATGTCGCAAATCACTATGACAACCAAAGGCCAACAGTTGGTCTCATCAGTGGCAACAACCCTCCAAAGCAAAGGGGGCTTTTTAATGCTGTCAGCTAATGTTTAACATATAAGATCTGTATTTACATGTAAATGAAACTATACTCAGCAACAGATCAAAGACAGAAAATATATGCAATATTTCTGCCCCTAATAGCAACATCTTTATATTCAGTAGGCCCATGAGTGTTGGGCCTACACTGTGCCCTTTATCTTACATTTAAAACCAGCCAACCTGCTAATCCAGTGATGCATTGCTACTAACAATGTCATTCTGTAAGGCTGGTTACAGAGGGGGCAGCCATCAGGATGTCAGGATGGAGGAAAAGCTCCTGATGTCTCTTTCTGGTGTCATCATGTGTGCAAAATATAAAACCTGTTGCCTCGGGCAACATTACGATCTGAGTGGGGTGCAGTTCAGGCAACACAGGACTGGGAGTCACCTGAAATAAAACCCATGTTTGCCCACGTTTGCAGTCTGGATTGATGCCACTTATAACTCACTGTTGTTAGCAACTTAGTGTCTGACTGTTAGTGTGATATTAGTTCATGACGTGAGCTTCCCGATAGCTCCCTCTCTATCAGCCAATTAAAATTCTAGCATTTCTAAAATCTCTAAAAACAGCCTCTGGAGGTGCACGTTGCAATTGTCACATTGGGTTGATTTTCACTCTAAACACAGTGTGAGTGAGTTCACAATGACTCAATCAGTCATATGCAAATCTAAGCCCACAAGTTACAACCTCAGCACAGCTCACAGATAAACCCAGGTTTGATGTGGTAAAGATTAACGCATGCTTTTTCTTAGAGAATCTTTCCTCCAGGTGATCTTCGTCCACCAGCCGCTTACAACCCATTCATACATTCAGTACTTCACCTGCTCATGTATTCTCTACTTAATGATCTGAAAATAGCACCCTTAACTCTCTTACTCCTTTAAAGTATTTTTCTCTTAGAGCTGAGAGGTGTGGGTTTTCATGTGAAAGGAGCGTTGACAAAACAGCAGTGGAAAGGGAAGACACAACACTCCATGTCCTTTCACTTGAAATCCTCCCAAGGTCTCCTCTCACTGCCATTTTCTTGAAATTACCCACCCGCCTGCCCAACATCTCACCTTCTCTGTGTATTTCACCGTTTTCCTTCCATCTCACTTTCTCCCAGTGCTGTTATTATATCAAAACAAGGTACACAGCTGGGACTGAGCGATGTGCGGCCGTATCTCTACTTGTGTGAAAGCCCCCATGAATTTTAAATATCTGGTTTGTACGGAAGAGGATTATGCTACGTTCACATAGAGTCCGGCAGACGGCAAGCTGGATGTCATGTTAGTGGACGAGAGGACGACGGTAAAACTTGGGGGAGCACGGCAAAAAAATACCCAGGACGGCAACAGCAAACGGCAATGCCATCACGACTCCGAGTTCAAATATTTTAACTTTTGCCGTCTGCCGCGACAGTTTCCTCAATCGAACGTGACGTACGAGTACGAGTATGCTGACGTTGCCATAGCAACATGGTGACACGTCTTGCTGTTGTGCCGTGCCATCCGACCGTTTGTTTGTTTTTTACCGTTCCCTCCAGCGGCATTTGCCATTTACCGTCTGTCGGACTCCATGTGAACGTAGCTTTGTGGAAGTGAGTTCTGACTTCTTTCTCAGTCAAGTCAAAATTCTAAGTTTAAAGTCAGAATTCTGAGAAAAAAGTCAGAACTCACTTTTTCTTTTTTTCACAGCGGCCCTAATCCTCTTCCGTAGGTTTGTCTAGGACCAACTTGGCAATTTACACACATGTGCTCTGAGAATAATGAGTATGACAAAGCCGCACACTTCTTGTGGTTATTAGATGAGAGAGTCCCGAAACAAAGAGAAAGACTGGGGATGGGGCGGGGGAGGGGGAGGTGTTTGACATTCAGAAAACATTCCTGTGTGGAATCAAACCCAGACATTTGTGGTTACATGGCATGAAACCGCTCTCTAATTTTGGGTTAATGTTTTGGGGTGAATGTACATCTGTTTGACATAAATTCAGTGATTTGTATGCATACATGCCTATTGCTGTGTGTGTGCATGTGTGTGTGAGTGTGCACCTGTGTGTGTGTGTGGGTTTGTGTCATTTGTGGGGTCGGTAGATGGCTATCAAGTGTATGTGCTTGGTCAACATGAGCAGGTTGCGCCCCTACCATGTGTGTGCCATTATGAAGCCATTTGCACATTCTCTTTCTCTTTATTTCTATGTGTGTGTGTGTGTGTGTGTGACATACACACATACATTTACGTGTTTTCCACAGTTGTCTTCATAATAAAAAAAAAAAGGAAAAGAACGGCATAAAGTTGACAGATTGCTCCCCCGGCTCATCTTTACTGTTAACAGTGTTAGGTTGTGACAGACTATTGACCACAGTAATCTCATCAGGACAGAAAGAGAAGAAGGAAACTAGCTTAATACATAAATTGGATCACATTGAGTGATATAACCCGTCCACTCATATCAACAAACTAAACTCCACCTTTGTGTTTTTTTTATGTTTGATGACACCTTGTTCTCCCATCAGCCCATATTTCTCTTGAAGACCTCCTTGTTGTCCATGTTCATCATGACTCTGCTCTCCAAAAATGTCTTTTGATAACAAAGGCCCGTTGTCCCAGTCATTGTCCTGACCCAATTGGATTAGCCAAACACCCTCTCCCATTTGTCCTAGTTATTACTGTTATTGGATTTAAAGAGCCAATCAGAATTCATGTTCAGGTTTCTGGGAAGGCTGTCACTTCCTCATCCTCATGATAATTAGATGATTAGTAATTAGAAAGCAGATGCAATACTGTGTCTTGTGTCTCTTTCATAGGTTGGCCCTGAGAGCTCAACACACTGTAATGTATGAAAACATCCGCCCACTGCAAATGAATGAAGAAAACAAAAGAACAAAAAACAAATTGGAGTTCAAACCGTGACCCTTTGCTCCACATCATCCTTTTGCTCTCTCTCTCTCTCTCTCTCTCTCTCTCTCTCTCTCTCTCTCTCTCTCTCTCTCTCTCTCTCTCTCTCTCTCTCCCTCTCAAACAGATTATTTACAACTGAAAGTGTTGAACCTGCAGGGACACACTTGTATATCAGTGTGTTTAACTTTAAAAGGGAATCGAACAAGTTCCAGTCAGGTTCATCATTTTTTTTACCGTCTTGTGGAAACACCTTTGTCGTGCTGTGTGAATTTGCAGCGCATTTGTGTATTTGTGTTTTCTGAAGTTGCTCCCAGGGCCTCCGATCCATACTTTCAATCATATTTCCTCATTTATTTGCCTTTTGTTTCTTGTCCTCTGCCCTCTCTCATTCTCTCTTGCCCGCTTCTCTTTCACATTCTTTCCTGATCATAGGGGTGAAAAGGACATTGTTGAATATCGTCTCACTCTTGCTGAAGAGGGAAATGAAATGGCCATTCGGCTCTCACTTCTCTTTCTGCCTCTCTTCCTCAATCTCTCTTGAGAAGACCTCCCAACCAGGCCTGAGAGTTTCCCAGACCACTCTACAACTGCTGCACAAACCAGCCCATTGTCCACTTGTTTTTTTCTGCATGTTTCTGGACTCAACGAGACTCTGCTTGTTTGTTAGGCATGTAGGGGATACCAAGAAAGACTCTGCCTCCCCTCCTCCACCCTCCCTCCTTCCCTCTTTCTCTGCCTTGACCCTATCTTGTTCCTGGCTTCTAGTGTTTCTAATGTGTTCACCCGTTGCCGCTTTAAAGACTTCTGCTCACAGCTTTGATCTTCATCATGGGCTCTAAAATGCTGGGTTACAACCCATAATGTGTTGCAGAACCAGTGGGCCCTGGCATGACAGGAGTATGATATGCTTTCATATGTGTGGACCCCGGGGTGAGGGAGGAAATTTTCCTTTCAGGTCCCGGCCGGCGAATGTTAAACAGGTTTTTGTGAACTCTGAAGTTGAACTGGTTTTTTATACCTTGCTCATGTGGAGTCATAGAGGTTTAAATTTGTGGATATATATATATACACATTTTACATTTTTGGTAGAATAATACCCAAGTAATGAAGTTTATCTTGGGGGGGACAGAGGGTTTTTAATTCCTTATAATATATAAAGTCAAAATTCACTCCTTATTCCAGATAATTATTCATTCACATCATCCACGTTGTTATGCATTTGCCTTTTTTTTTCAGGGCAGATAATAGCTCGCTTGTTCTTTCCAGCAGCTCATCACTTATCAGATGTGTGGGAAATACATTAAGGAATTACATGTTGTTATTTACTCCTGAATGAAGCACAAAAGGATGGACTATGTTTCATACATTTCAACAGTTGCAGCTGTGCAAAGTTAACATCTGGCAGCAGCCTAATGACCATCTGTTGTCCCTGTACTGCTGCAAGCATTTTTTTCCCCAGAAATTCTCAAAGTTATATTGCATAGTTAAAATGATAATTAAATGTGTTTGTGCGAGCATTTAAAGTTCTTTTCCTCCATTACTCAATCCATGACACGCTGCATGAGTCTGTTTCACAAACTGAACTCACATCAGAAGCTTTGATACCAAATAGAAGGCACCATGAATTGTTATGATGATTTATGAATCTGTTGAAACAGGAAGCAGCTCGTATTACTTCAACAGGCATGGGGTTTGACGTTAAAATAAAACAGTGAGGCTGTGGCAGTCAAGCCGGTGAATGAATGCACACATTTATCTCCAGACTCGATGTCCTGCTTCCATGACCAAAGTTGCAAAAACACTTTCTGTTTTCAGTGAAAATGAAATTTAACATCACCAGTTGTTTACAGTAGTCACTGTAGCGGTAGCAGAGGCTAAGCTGCTGCTGTTGCAGTGCAAACTATAAGGTAGAGGGCGAGCTGTGTGTGTGTGTGTGTTTGTGTTCCCCACTTTCATATGAATCCATGACCGTACTTGTGTGTGTGTGTGCCAGGATATCCCTGGTACAAGAACAATTTCAGAACTCCTCTTCCTGCACCAAATTAGTGGCTATTGAGAGATTGTAATTTTGTCAGCAATTTGTATCCCGTGGTCGTGCGCGGAGCAAAATGTCCCCAGCCTGAAACTATTACATCTTGTTGAGGGGAACCTTATTGGCTCAAGATGTGATATAATGGAGGCTTTTTGAATGGGATATGCTGTTACCAGTAATGGATTTCATGATGTTTCAGGAAGTCACCCACTACACTGCCTATAAGTGCTTATGTATGACGGTGCCATAACTAAATGTCATCTTTAGTTTGACTAATACCAAGCGGTATAGATGGACACGGCCCGTTCCGAGAGTTACAAGGTGCAGCCGCTTCACTGCCGGTGCGATCAGTCTGTCTTTATGGTTGTTACGCAATGAAGTATCTAAAAGCTGATAAGGCTGCAGACTTGGTTTGCACCATTTAACATGACTTATGTCTTCATTTCTAGAGCTTCTCTCTGCAACAAGGTTATCATTTCCTCTGATATTAGAGTTTGGGAATGTTGCGTTTCAGAAGATAAATTAATATGTACATTTTTCAAAAGGTTTAATATTAATGTAATTTAATAAACAGAATCATTGCTCCTTTGTTTTTCCATATCCATACAAGTAATTGGTTAGTCTCCCTGACATGGGGTTTGTTTAATCTCTATGGTTCAGTGCAGCTTGTATCTTCACTCAGCTGCTGTCACTATGTTATTGTTGTTTGTAAAAAGATGGCCACCCCTGGCATCTGCATCCTCAGTCCTGATCCAAGAGATAACACAGGACAATTTCAAGAGGACTCGAGTTCACAGGAGGTGGGGCTGGTGTGTAACAGGTCCATTTAGGGAGAAGGGACAGGAACGGAGCGTCTGAAAGACAGCGATGGTGAGGTCGTACTGAACATGTTTCTGATTTATCAGCTCATATGACATGTTGATCATCATATTTTTCTTGCCTTTTTTTTGTGAGGGGCTATCTGCAGTAAATAGTCAGTTTTTTGTGATTTTTGGCTGGAGCTTCATCGCTCAGTTTCCAAATGGCATGGCCGTATTATGATGGGAAGCGAAAAACCACTCCAAATCCCCATTGTTCTGCCCTCTCTGTGTTTCCGAGGCAACAGTCTCCTACCATCTGGAAGGCCCTCATCCCTCAGTTCCTCTCACTTTCCTCTAATGGGTTTCTCCTCTGTCCTTTTTCCATCTAATTTTCTTTTTCTTTCAGCACTGTTTCTCTTTCTCTTCTCACTTTTTTTTTCAAAATTTTTAGCACTCTAATTTGACTCTATCTCCTGTTTTCTCTTTCAAACTCTTTTTCCCTCATACTTTTCACTTTAAGTACTATATTACTGTACCCTTTTATTTGCTCTCCACTATCCACTTTTTATCCTGCTGTGGTCATTTTCATCTCATCCCTGCCTGTGTTTGTCATCTTTATTTTTCTCTGAACACTTAAGCCGTGTTCATCCATCCATCCATCCATTGTCTACACCGTTTAGCTGTGCAGGGACGCTGGAGCCAAATCCAGCTGACACTGGGCGAGGGCGGTTTACACCTCCAACAGATCACCTGTCTGTCACAGGAACACACAAAGGGATGAACAAACTCACACACTCACATCCACTTCACCAATCAACCCAGTGTGCATGTGTTTGGAGCTCTGGATGGTGGGAGTAAGAACCAATGCACATGCACAGTTAGAACATGCAAACTCCAACCAGGGATTGAACCTATCCCCTTGCTGAGAGGTGACAGTACTAACCAATGCAACACTGTTGTGCCCTCAGCTGTGTTTTTAACTACTCTGTAATATGCACACTCACAGTCCTGATACATTAAAACCCTGATACACACATATTCTCCAATTTATACACACACATACACTTGCATACACAGGGGGATGTAATCATGTTAGCTTCCTGGACTGGTCAGTGTGTAATTCATGATATCCACATGAATTAATTGCATATGACAGAACTTTATTGACAAAGACAGATAGGAGCCCCTAAAAGGTGTTCAGTTTCAATCAAACATCAACTGTATGACCATGCGTCCAGGAGTGGGTGTGTTTTTTGAGTTTTTGTGAATGTGTGTGCGCGCGTGCATGTGTGTGAGTGTCCATCTCTCTAAAGTAGGGCCTATTATTCTCAGCAGATGCTGACCTTCAGCATGCCAGCTCTCTGGAGGGCAGCCCTTGTTTCTCTGCCTTTTTTCTTCTTTTCTTCTCCTCAGCTCCATGCTTCCCCCCTTCTCTCTGTAACTTATTCTTCCTCCCTTCTCATTTTCTGCTCTTTTCTTTCCGCGCTCTTTCATGTTTTTCTCCTCAGCTTCACAAGCCTTCCATCGGGGAGGCTCAATCTCTTCTACTTGTAGCCCCATTTATCATCCTATTTTCTTCCCCTTTCAAATCTGAACTCTCGTTTTTCCCCGTTCATTTTCCTCCACCTCATTGTCTTTGTCTTGTCTTCCTCTTCAACCTTTTTTTTTTTTTTTTTTACCTTTTCCTCTCTTTTTCTTGACTACCAGAGCCTTTTCTACATCTTGTGGCTAAAGTAGCTTTTTTAGAAAACCTCCCATTTCCGTTAGTGAGGCTCAGGCCTCTGCAGACACACCTCTTTGTCTTCTGTTTACACCGTCTTCTTATCCTCTTCACATTCATCTGCTCTCTCTCTGTCCTTTTCCCTCTGGGTGTTTGAAAGGAATACAGATGAAGGTTTTATTCTTTAGTGGTCTGCTCTTTACCTCTGAGCTTCTTGTTGGCCATTCGTCCTCATACACATCTGTGGCACGTAGACCAACACAAAATTAGTCCACACAAAAGATTGCCTCCCCACTCTTTTACTTGATGAAACCCTCTCCCCTGGTGAAATAGTGTTTAATATTTTTTTTTTCTTTTTTTTTTTTTGCATGCCCTCAATCCCCCATCCATCTTCTCTTAAAAACAATACATGAGCTTAGCTTCAAAAAGTCCATCTTCACATTATGGCAGCAAGTTCTCCTCTGGTAGCAGTGGTATGGCATGGCAACTAATCAATCTCTGCTGAGTTCTTTAAAAAAAAAAACACAATTCTAGTGTTAAAAGTATTTACTTTATTTTACTTTATTTGTTTATTTGAATGGGACAGTGCACATTAATGGAATGGTAAATGTGCCGGATTATAGCAAGATGCTAATTTCCATACAGAGTCCCATAAACATAAGAACAGTTCAATAGCAGCAGTACACATTACACATAACATAAAAAAATAGACACAAAAAGGCAACTATGACAATGAAGAACATATTGACAAACACATTCCATGGGTAGAGGGACCATAAGAGTTTTGTTCTGGGAGATAAAGTGCATAAGTGCTGATATTTGTGAGTGTTGAACACCTTTCCATTCTGTTTTGCTTCCACTGCAGGGTTGCTAATGGTATAGTCCTTGACCAAGTGGCCGCTAACTTCACCAAATGGTCCAGAGAGTTTGAATGTTATGTCTATGTATTTGGTATGCCACCTAATCTTGGCTGATAATACCCTTACTTAGCCTCTGACCCTGTCATCTAAGTGTTTGGTGGGAACTGGTGGAGTGTCATGTGACTTCAGGAGGTCAGAAGGCAAGGGAGGTCACTCTCTCTCTCACACATACACAACCACACACACACACACATACACAACCATGAGTACAAACCACATTGACAGCTGAACCAACAGAATACCATCTCCGCCACACACACACACACATACTCAGACACACAGTATGTAACCACTTAACCATAAGTAGGAAAACAGCTTAGTGTCTTATTGGGCTTCTCCTAATAAAACAAAAAAACCTCCCTCTGCTGCTCCGGGCGCCATTCTTAATGACTTGGCTCTGTTCTGTTAAGAGTTTGTGTTTTCACTGCTCACAGTTAAGACACTTCCAGATGCCACATACTGTACCTGTGCAGCGCGCTCACACAGCAGCTTAGAGTGGTGTTACTTAGTCAAACAAAGACAACTGCCAATCACGCTGAAAGCTTTACCTCCCTGCTTGACGCCTCAATCTTCTTTAACTGCCAGCCTGATGAAGTTTCCACCACCACTGCTGTACATGGTACACAGGGTATTACAGCATCACCTCAGCACCTGTGTTTCAATGTGTGGACTACTAGAAAACACAGTCGGGATGAACAATACATGATGGAAACTTCATAATTACATTTCAGGATCCCCCCAAAGGATCGAGTAATATAATTGGATTTTGAAGCACTTTGCAGCATGAATATGCATATTAATGAGCTACAACTATTTCCTTAAAACCCATCTGTGTTAATACTTATAATTTATAGTTATAAATGAAATTGAGCTGTTTTGTATTTTTACAATGTCTTATTTTTAATTCTTGTTCAACCTACCTTTTTTTTTACATTTATAAAGTGCCATACCCGTATGAAAAAGATTTTCATAAGTCAATTTCATAACTAACATGATGCTATAATTTACACTATATTTATATATAAGCTCAAACAAATTCACTAAGCAACTCAAAACCAATATCAAATGTAATTTGCCAAAACCCAAAGATGTGACACAAATAGACTCCCCTGTCTTCCCCTGCCCTTCGTCACATAGAAGATAGAATATTTTCTCTACCCTTCATTATTTCTCACTTAAGATTTTATTGCCTCATTGTTTGGACTGTGATGCCTCCGTGATTAAAGCTTCATAATGAAGTATCACATTAGGAAGATGAAACAAAATTAAAGTTAGTTTAACTCCAGGGACATTATATCACAGCGGCTCCATTTTCACTCTGGCTCCCAGAATGACATTACGACAGAAGTTGTGGAACAATTTGAGCTATTAATCTGGTTTATTACCAGACTGTCAAAATATCATGACTCTCATTGACAAAGAATCTGACACTGTTGAATGCAATTTGAATATATGAAGTACTTTCCCAACCTCAAACCTAGAATGGGTTTTAAATGGAAATCAACACAAGGTGAGGGCTCAGCGCTATACAGACTCATAAAGAAGATAACTGGATTTAAGCTGCAGTAGTTTATCTCCTCCTCCTCCCTTCGCTCCTCTTTCACTCACTTTAAATATCACTCTTTATCCCTCCTCTTTCTCCCCCCTTCTTTTCTTTCTCACCTTTTATAACCTTCCCTCTCTCATCTGAAACTTCTCCTCTGTTCTAATTTTGAAGCGGTGTTGTTTGTGTTTGTGCTTTAGTGTTTGGTTTTATTGAGACAATCCATCTGCGATGTGGCTGTCATTGGCTCTCAGGAGTTTTTTAATGTGTTGTGTCACAACGCTACGTCTTGTCTCTCTTTCTTAAAGATATTTGTTTCTCTTTGAGACAGGCTGAGATGATAGATGGCTTAGTGTGTGTGTGTGTGTGTGTGTGTGTGTGTGTGTGTGTGTGTGTGTGTGTGTGTGTGTGTGTGTGTGCGTGTGTGTGTGTGTGTGTGTGTGTGTGTGTGTGTGTGTGTGTGTGTGTGTGTGTGTCTCGCTCTATGTGTGTGTGTGTGTGTGTGTGTGTGTGTGTGTGTGTGCTCCTACCAGTATAACAGCTGTATCCAGCCCTTTTCGAAAGACTAAGTGAAAGTGTGTGTGTGTTTATGAGAGAAAGGGGCAGGTGCAGAGGACATATAACAACTCCTTGTTTCCTCTGAAATCCATCAGAAATATCTTAAATACCACAGAATTAGAAAAGCTCACATTACTCTCAATTAATGTCAGACCTGGAGAGAAACCTTTCCAATTATCCTTTCCCAATGTGTAACCTCTGTAACTCTGAGTGCAGGATCTACAGTACGTAGCTAACAATGTTAAAGAAGTCATCCATAAACGTGGATTACATAGTTGATTTTCACTTCATTTCTGTCTCTGTTCTGCCTGGAACGTTTTCAATTCTTTCGTTTTGGTGTGATTACCCTCTCTGTTCTGTTAGACTAGTTGTTGCATGTGCCAGGACTCATTCATTACATCTGTTTCCATCTTTTTATCTCGTTCTCTCTCTCTGTGTCTCTCTCATTCACTCTTTCTCCCTCTCACACACACATACAGACCACCAGCCTCCTCATTTGGTCTTAACTCCTCTCCAGCTGTGTGCCAATTTGCCTCCTCCAGAGTATGTGGGGTTTGGGGAGGGGGCGATTAGTTAGCACATGTATTTCAGCCAAAGGTTTGCAGTGTGTGTTTATGCAAAAAATTAGGTTCTCTTAGGTTCTCTGTCTCTTTCTCTCTCTCTCTCTCTGGCCATGTGTGTGTGTGTGTGTGTGTGTGTGTGTACGTGCCACAGTAATGGGTTCCACCCTTATTACCCAGTAATCCACAGCTGCTGTGCAGTGCTCTCTTGGTTCCTGGAGGGAGAATTCCAAACTTGCCAACGGATTTACAGCAGATTCCCAAAAGATTCCCACTGGATTTCTGCTCCATTGCCAATATGGAAACTCATCAGGCACTAGGGCCGCAGATAATAATGGTTTTTCTGTTGTTTCTTTAATTAATCAATTCATCCTTTAGTCTGTGGAGACAAACTCCTGCTGTGACATGTGTTATGTTCATTGTCCCACAAAAAGTACAAAATATTCTGTCTGAAGCTTTAAAACAGTGACAGCCAGAAACCTTCACATATAACAAATTACAACACGCAAATGTTAAGCATTTTTGTTTGCCAAATTAAATTAAGGACATTTATTAACATTTCTGACGATTCATTTGATTTTGATGACTTGATAAACTCAACATTTCAGCAATTTAAAACATAGGATAAAGCTGTCCTCTGTTTAATACTGCTATAAATGAAATGACTGAAAACGAGTGTAATGTATTTAAACTTTCATCATTATTTTTTTTCCGATATTCAAAGCTTGACCCGGCATCTGTTAAGCACTGATCCTCCCGCAGATCCAATAAATTGTCAAATAAATTTCCCAGATGTTTTCTGTCTGATGTCCGATCGATCACTAATTGGCGAAGGCAGTAACAGTAGTTTAGAGACAGGCTGGAGGAATCTAAGCAGGCCACAAGCAGCCAATAAACATGAGTTCATTAGTCAGGGTAATACTAGCCAGTATAATCCTTAATAACTGGAACCACTAAAAATCACTTTGCATTAAAAAATCAAAAACTGAGGAGTGAGGCGGATTCCTTTTGTTCTTTTGTCTTTCTCTGTATTTGTCACTCCTCCCTGCCTCATCTATTCATCTCATTTCCTTCTTCTTTTAGCCGTCTTTCTCCTTTTAATTTTCTACTCTACCATTTCTGTTTTCTTTTCCATGCCTTCATCTCTCCACATTTATTCTCCCTCCCATCTTTAACTTGTCTCATCATGGCCCCCAGGCCCTTTCTGCTTCATTTCATTTCCTCTCTGTTGTAATTGTTGATACAATTAAGAAAAAAGTGGCGTCCTGTGTCCTAATTTGACAAATGATTGAAAGCGTTAAAAAGGACCATAAATCATATACAAGGAAAGTATTTCCTCAGAAAACTACTGCTGCTGATGTACATTCTGCAGATGCTGTTTTTTTTTCTTGCTGCTGCGTTTTGTGTTTTTTTTCCCTCATTCCCTCTCTTCTTATCTTTGTTTTTCATCTGCATCTATCCCTCACTCCTAACCTGCACCCCTCCTCTCCTCTTCGTATCCCTCTCATCGCCCTCCTCCTCTCTCCCGTCTTCACCTCCCCGTCACCTCTCCACCGCTCTTATCTCTGCCTTGGTGACATTATCGTGGCCAGGGGCCAAATGCTGAGCGACAGACTTGACCGGCTGATACGGGCACAGGTATACAGGCTCAGAGGTGGACGGCAAGTCACAGAGATTGGCTGGCTGGCAGGCAGGCAGGCAGGCAGGCTCGTAGCCATAAAAGTTTCTAAAAAGGAGAGAGGGAGAGAGAGAGGCGGTCAGACGAGGGAGGGAGGGGGCAGGGAGGTGGGGGGGGGGGGGCAGCTGGCAGGCTGGCGGGGTGGTAGGCTCTCCAGCAGAAGAGAAGCAGACACAACGGCTGTGGCTATCAAGAAGAGAGACATTTGAGACATGTAGCTGATACGCTCGCCCAGAGTGACTTACAATAAGTGTCACAGAATAAGTCGAAAAGCAGAAGACAGATGACAGATAGGTTGACAGACGAGTTGACGGAGAAGCAGAAATGTTGTGTGCTCATGAAACACACACTCACACGCCACACACAAAAACACACACTCACGGACTGGTGGATATGGAGACAGGAGGGGCAGAAGCAGACATCCCAAACATGATGGGCATGTAGGTAGTTAGACACTTTTCCACTGCTGACCAGTGACCACCCAAATTGCCACACACACACACAGGCGTCAGCACAGAGACCACCAGCGCTCTGTGTGTGTGTGTGTGTGTGTCCGTGTGTGTGTGCTTGTGGCGAGTATTTATGTACAAATCCGCAAGTGATTCAGTCGCTCTGTCTCTGTGGCACATTCCCATTATCTCCAGGCAACAGGTCAACTCTGTGATTGGTTGGAGGTGGTTGAGCCCCACCCACTCAACTCTGCATATCAATGATAAGTGTCATTATGACACTCTATGAGAGAAACATGATTCTGCTCCGAAACACATTTTGGCACAAGTGCAGGCTTCACTACACATTATTTTAAGTGTATTAAGCCAGTGAGTAAATATAGACTCAGTCAAAACTGTAACGCATTTTGTAAACACTTCTCACGTTTATTCACTCATACTGTACAAACCGGCATGAATAAACTCGCAGTCAAAAATGAACGGATTAAGAGAACGGAAAAGAGAAGGAGAGCGAGGCAGATGGGTAAATAGAGATAGGATGAGAAACAAATGTAGACAAACGAAAAGAGACAGAAAGACAGAAAGACAGAGAGATAAAATGTAATACCCCGTCATGTTAGCTATGTGAATGACACATGTTTGTGTACTTGCTTTCCACTGGGCACAAGACATCGATATCTATTAACAGGACTGGACTGGGTTACCACAGCTGTGTGTGTTTGCGTGCATGTTAACTGAGCCCTAGCCTACTTAAAACTGCCACATGTCACTTATATTCTGTTTGCTATGTGATCTTTGGCTGGGATGGGCTGTTGGCTGCGCGTGTGTGCGTGTGTTTGCCTCTCCTCTCTCTCTTTCTCTCCGTCTCTTCGCTTCTGTGCAAAACAAATAATTTTCAGCAGATTTTCATGAATATTTCAGGCACTTAGTGCACGGGCTAAATAGAAAACAACAATCTCTGACAAAGTGTTAGCGCCAGCAGTTGGTTGATGATTTGTTTTATTTATTTCAAGCAGAGCTAGAGGTTAAACCTTAATCTATGTGGCGGTGTCATGCAGGAAAATCACGTTTATTTATTTCTCTGATTGTCTTTGTAACATTCTGCTGGAGTGAATGGAGCCGCGCTCACATACAGTGTTTCATGTCTTTTTCAGTGCAGTGTTGTAATGAAACAGGGTTTTTATTTTTATTACATTTAGAAAACTCACTCTGTGTTTTCTGCTGGCGTCATTTGTCTCAAAATCGTGCTGTTGTCTTCTCTTCTCCAGACGGGGTCCACTGGATCCAGGAGACTACCCCATGCAGCCCTGGTCTGGTCATTACCCTGGACCCCCCCAGCCCATACAGGGATACCCTCAGCCCATGTCCTACCCTAACGCCAACTCCCAACCCGTCCCGTCTTACCCGGGCTACCCACCCGGCCAGCCGTACCCACGGCCAGGTGACCCTCGGGCTGTGGACCCTAGCTACTACCCCCACCCCAGGTAATTAAATACAGGAGGTTGCTATACATACCTATCACATGATTCAGCACACAAAGGTCGTCTAATGTCAAACATGTGTCATGAGTTGTCAGAAATTAACACTTAACTTGTTGACTCCTCTCTCTGTGCACATGATTTGGATTTTTCTACTCTGTTAAATTCCAGTTTGATCTTTTATTCCCCCTTTTTTTCCACTCCTATGCCACTCATCTTATCACACTGCTTGACTACACCTTGTTTTCTGCTCCTAGTTCCCAGCAGAGAGGACCTCTGCGTCAAGATGTGCCCCCGTCTCCTACCCCTCCGCTTCGTGGACTGCGGTATGACACTATGATGCGTGGAACTGGGGGTGGAGGCTACAGGTAGGGGCATTTTGTGGATGAAGGTAAATTCTGAGATCCAAAATCCTCCTTTGTTTCACAAATGACTGATATGCCTGAATAATGTCTTGAAAGTTGACTGAGACATGTCTGACCGGTACAGGCACCTGGTGGATCCCAGTCCAGACCAGTTTGGCTATACTGGGGAGGGAGGAAGACAGCAACAGCAACACCAAACCAACCCAAGACAAAAGAATGCCATGACTGCAGCTGTGTAGACACATCATGACCAGAGATGAAAAAAAAAAAAAAAAACATTTCTTTTTCCATCTACATTCTCTGCTCTTACTAAATAGAGTTGAAACCTCTAAATGTGTGATTTGAATCACCGTTGTTATCATCCATCAACGCTGTTGGAAAGTATACGGTAATACACCAGACAAGCAAAGGTAAAGGAGGTTAATTATACAGTTGCTGGTGTGATGCAGAATGTCTTTTGTTTGAAGTCATTTAAATTGCTTTGAGTCTTTCCAGAGTGTAAAATTAGCAGTTTTTTTTTTTTTTTTTTTTGCTTTTTCACTATGCTCTGATTAAGTTGTCTCTTTTAAGAATCAGTCAGGGGCCCAGGTAATTGGATCCATTTAAATTAAGTCACTGAAGGTGTAAATACAGCTTTGCACTCTCTCATATTGTACCCAGTAGTTTTCACTACTACTGCTCCAGCAACGAAACAAAACGCAAAATACTATTCAATTAACTTGTAGTGGCATTTTAACCTTAGTTATTGGGCCATTCACACAGATTAGTTACCTTTCAGTGTCAGTGCATCTGTGTATTGAAGCCAAATTTATTGTCACAACTGAAGCTGTTCATGTTTACAAAAAAAAAAATGATTGTGAGGCTCAGAGTTTCCTCTTGAGGCTGAGTCGAGTCCAACACAGGCCTGTGTTCCCAAACCCTGTGGACAGGTAACAAAGAAACCTAAAGGTATCATTCATGTAGGTGATAGCCACTGAAAACTACTAGTCAGTAGTTACACTCACAGTCTCAGTTTGCCAAACAGGGAGAACTCCACTAAACCAATCTCTGTGAAAGGACAAACTTTGTGCTCATGAGAATTGTAACAATCAACTTTTGTTTTGTCAGTGAGTTATGGAAACATTTGAATAATTGAAGTGCACTATAACACAAAAGAGCACTGTATGAATTATCTTTCAGTGTAATAATATGCTTTTAATAATATAGTGCTATGACTGCCGTTCATTTTGTCCAAAGCATTTCTCTCAATAGAGATGAATTTAAAGGCATATTAAGTCCAGGACTGGATATGGTCTCAGTCTAAAACCTGTGGCTGGCCTTTGTCTGAAAAACCCTGATTTAGCGTTAAGGCGATCCCAGGATGAGAGCCTATCAAACCACATCGCAGAAGTGCTACATCTCACATTTCTATATTCATTTCAGGGCATATGGCCGTTACTTGACTGGAGTTTGTCATTGAATAGTTAACTTTATTGAAAACGACCCCTACTTGAATATATGATGAAGTTGCATGGATTACATTTTCATCTCTACCTAATCCAGGGAGTCACCCTGTGTGTTGTGAATCAATCCGGCATGACTGGAGTTTTTACTCAACTTTTGGTTTCATCAGACATCCAATTCAAAAATAATCCATAGCTTTAAACAAAAAAAAGGCTGACAACCACAATATGCTAATATCAATGTATAAACTTGGATATTCTGGAAGAAGCCCTGCGAGGAACAAGACCATCGTTTCATAATCAGCAGGACACAAACCAAAGCTTTTTAATACTGCCTTTTCCTAACTTCCAACTTTTATAAAGTATTTGTTTCAAAACATCTGCTCTTATTAGGGATGATCACATGTGTGATGACTGTGCTTGTACTTAATGGACAGCAATGTTAAACAAGTAAGGGGATGCAGGAAATCAGAAGAACTCAATAATTATTTCATATAATATATCAAACCACTACAATTTGCTGCCATGTACTAGTGGTTGTACTAATGTTGTTTTCTTTTCAAGCTGGATGTGGAGCTGAGTTGTTTAAGCTGATTAGATGTCAACACTGTGCAGTAAGCCAGGCAGAAGAGGCTTCGTTTTCAGAGGGGCAGGTGTTTCTGTCTGATGTGCTGTGAAGGATAGTCATCACACATCTCTGAATCCTGGCGGTGTAGGCGTCACTGTATGCTGAAGAGCACACAAGTCCTGTTGAAACATGAATTGGGCATCGGAGTGCTCTTCTCACTGCTGGACTATAGCGTGCATCCATTTAGCCACTTACTGATCTGAACCGTCAATTAAGTGTAACTAAGAGTTGGAGTCAAGCATTTTCATTTGACAAAGCTCAGCAGTATTAATTTCAGTGGAGATTAAACTATAAAATGACATTTCAGGATCCAGTGAAACGCATTAATATTGCTAAAACTGAGGATGAAATACCACTAAAGGAGGAGTGTTTAGCTGTTTGACTGAATCCTATGCAAAAGAATGTGAAGTAGATGTTTTCTCAAAACCATTTCATTTGCTTGTTTTCATAGAGAAATCTGGATCATGATCAGAAAGAGTGATGTTCACCAATTGGTAAAGAAAGAGATGAGTTGAAAGATTTCAGAACAGACGGATAGAAGGAAAGGATGGAAAGAAAGGCATAAAGGTGAGGGATAGGTAGAGAAGCAAAGAAGGACATGGAGAGGAAAGAGGGGTGCTGATAAAGAGAGAAGTAAGGAAATGAGTAATAGATTGAAGGTTTTTATGGAGGGGTGTGGAAGAAATGGTTAAAACAGATGCAGCACACGTGTGTGCCTCTGTTTTTCCTGCTGGTTTGACTCGAGAAGAAAAGATCAGAGGAAAGAATGAGAGTTCATCAAAATTTGTGCAGCAGTAGCTCTGCAGTAGGAGGAGAGTTATGGGAGTGAGCTTGCATTTGCTGAATGTAGTGACTGAAAATTACCAATATGTGTCTTCTTTTTTATACTGTTATCATTTTTCATCACAGCTTCCAAATCTGACAGTCGACTATAGTACACAATGATACAAGATTGTCCTGGTGGTCAACTCATAGAGGACCAACACCAAAATATTCACACACCCATGTAGGTCATTCACTCTTTTGCTCAGTGCAACACACCATTAACTCAAACATAACAGAAGTCAACAGTAGGTCACATGATAAATGGTAAGTGGGCTGTAGATGGTACTCTAATTAACCAATGAGTCCAAGTGCACAATGTTTAAAAAATAGTTTTTATTCACCAAGGACTCTGGGTGATGACTGATGACACGTTATAACCAATAATCTGCATTGCTCAATTAAACATCAGCGAATAAGTTGATCTGATGGGTTACATGGATGTAATTTCAAAAAATGTTTTGCACTCCTCTAAAACAGAATGAGCAGTAACTAAAGATGGACACTGATGTCTGAATGCTGGGTCAGTGCCTGGTGAAGCTTCAGTATACTGAGATGTGAACATTACATGAAGGTATATTACTGTTATTCCTCTGATATTACTACACAATTCACATGTATGTAACTCTTCACAAGCATTTATTTTCTCTGTGTTTTTGTTTTTTCCTTTTAATGATAGTTGGTTATGTTGGTTGGGTATACCAGATCCACAGAGTGGTTGGTTACGGTTACCATGCTACTGTAAGGAAGAGGTACACTGCTTAGTTTTAAACACTTTTCAATCATTCCATTTTTTTCTGTTTGTTTACTTGCAAGTTCTTTTTTTGTTACGAATTACCTGAAAAATAATAACTCTGTAATCATTTTGCAATTTTCTTTTTTCAAAATTGGACAAAATGAACATTGTGATGTAGCATGGTTGAAGATGTGTGTATCACTCTTTGGTTTTTGGCAGTACAGAATGAGTTGCACAAGATGAAGGTACGAACCCGAACCCTCCTTTTGAAGAGTTCTGGTGCTCCTGGTTCTCCAGAGAATGAAGGAACCTCCTAAATAACCTCTGTCATAGACGTATAACATTTTTATTACACTGCTTGTATCCAAAAAATGCTAAAATCTCATTTTATAATGTAACAATAACAATGATTTCTATTGTGGTTTTCCCACATTTTATATTTATGTATATAACATCTCTTTTGCATTAAAATATTCATTTTAAAACACATTTTGCCAAAGATGTTTTACACTTGTTCTTCTTTTTTTTGAGCTACAATGCATGCCCAGCACATCTGCTAAGGTTAATTAAATATGAGTCAGGAGAAATTATTTCCCTCATGTCCCCCATACCCTGCAAGGTGAATCATTAACATTGCCAACCCAATTTAGTCCATCATTTAAGCGGCTGATAAATTGTACCTTTTGTGATAAGAGATAGATGTTGGCCCCAAATTAATGCAAGACTAATTATCAATTAGAAAAGGTAGATAAAGTACACTGATTGTGGTGCTAAGTTTTTTTTTTTTTTAGATTTTCTGGCAGGGTGCCATCGCACTGCTAGGTCATATCCCTCCGATTAATAAGCATTTAGTCACAGTCTGTGGCTTAAGGTGCTTTCTTATTTATCAGAGACTATGGGTGCTGGACTCGGGCAGCAATCAGAGAAGTAGTAGTAATGAGACACAGAGGCCAAGGGAATGTTTTATCAGTCAAGGCTTAATTAGCATATCCCAGACCTCTCGGCCAATGGGGAAGAGGGAGAGCGAAGTAATTAAATTCTCCTGAGTCACTGCCAAGGTTCATTTTGTGCTCAGTGTTTAGTATGGATCCACAAACTGTGTGTGTGTGTGTGTATTTTCAACATACAGTGTTCTATGATTATAATGTCTATTTAAGTTCTCTCTGTGTGGGAACTTAAATTAGTTACAGAGATTAATTGCTGGACTGCTCCCACAGTCTGGATCAAACATGTCACTGAAGTGAAGCAAATGAAAAGAGACTGAACGACTTGCTCTTTTTACCTGACTGTTTTTTAGCTGCTTCCCATTTTAGGGGCCACATCCTTGGGGAGGCTGCATTTTAAGAGTGATAGGGACGCAGCAGCACTCCATCAAATGTGGCTGCAGAATTCAACCTTCTTTTCATGGCCAGCAAAGTCTCTAAAGGATGGATCCCTCATGGCCCGACCAATCCCAAGATTCATTGCCTGCAGGTAATGTCTTAGGTTTCAGCTCAGTTGAACTGCTAATGATACAACTGTTAAAACCAAGAGCATTAAATCATCAAGTTTTTGTAAAAAGAAGAAGTTAAATGTTGTCAAGCTGTCAGGAGCAACACTTTGTGACACAATGGTACGGTGGGTACAGCTGGGGACACATGAGCACAAATCCCATGTAGGCCTCACCTTCATGTTTTGGTTCAGCCCTCCAGGGGCCTGTACTACTGTACGAAGCAGGATTTGGGCTTAGCGAGGTAACTAAAGGGTTTACTCTGGGTTTTCCATACAACGACGGTGGTTCCCTTCTTACCGGGATACATCGCCATGGTAACTTAAGCTAAACGGCTAACCTGGTCTGGAGCAGGTTATGTTCCAGATTGAGATCGCCGGGTATAAAAGCACCGCCTCCTGACCAATCAGTTCTCTTAGGATATGGCATTGTTAGGTGTGTAACTATTGTACATACATAAAATGTCAAAAAAAACAACTTTGAGGGCAGATCATGAGAGCGCCATCAAAGCCCCCTGGCATTTTCAGATGAACGCCTCAATGTGGGATTTCTTTTTTCATCGGAGGGACTGACAAACTTCTGTCAGCTGATTGAATCGTATGTGGCCAGTGACACAGAGCCAGAGTCATGAGCTCACTGTCCCATTAACGGTATGCAACGCATACACACCACAGAATTGCATGTGGGCAACAGGCCAATTTAGAGGAATACAATGTGATTCCTGTCAGCCATAATGATGGAGCAGTGATTTTCACTCCTTTCTGCACTTTGCTGCAACGACTGTTTTGCTTTTTGCCTGGATTTGATCTTTCAGCTCTTCATATTGCTGGAGAATTGTTGTTTGCTCCTCGTTAGTGAAATACTCCGCTCTGCTGCTGCAGCTACTGCCAGACGTGTCCATGTTTGCGATTGGTCAGATGCTGCAAACACTACCTCTTTGAAGGCGCTCATATTATGGGTAACCCTAGGTTGAGTTGATAACCATTCTCTTGTGACCGCTAAGCGTGATTGCGATTAAGCCAGGTAACTGGAAGATACCCTATATGCTGAACCTGCTTCGTTATACAGTCCCCTGGTCTATTACATGTGGCCTTTGTGAGGATGCAGCCTTTGAATTGGGACAAAGTTATGCAATTTTTAGAAAAAACATAATTTTACCATTTGAATAGAAATTTGACTAATGTTGTGTTGTTAATGACTCTATTTGAGAACGGTGGAGGTAACCCGAGAAAACAGTCAATGTAGCCAGAAGGGCAAGATCCAAAGAACATGATGCAACTGACAGATGTCACTGTGGAGCAGACAGCCTTTCTGTTAACACATTTTTAGAATATTCATTTATCTCATCTTTACTTTGAGCTACATTAGCTCTTTTCAATAGAACATCCTCTAACTCCAACCTGAGACTGATCTCATTGCTCTGTTTCTATGAGACATGTCATCTAGTGGACACATTTCCTTGTCCAGACATGTAATCTGTCCAGTTTATGACTAACCCTGCTGTAACTTCCCACACTTCCTGGCTGACTTGAGTGCAGTGTGCTGGTAAAACTTGTGACGGCTTTGAGGGACTGTTAAACTGGCTGGTTGATCCACTGACTGACTGTATGAACAGGTCACTGACTGACTGGGTGTGTAATTGCTCCCACCTCCCTCTCATGGCGGGCTTGGCATGCTGTAATTATTAGCAGTTATTATTAGTAGTTTTAATAAGCATTGGAAGCCATTGTAATTAGGATTTCCTATTATGAGTGGCTGCCAGTTTGTGGACGTGTGAGTATGTGAGTCTGCTTGGCAAGGTATTGTTCAGTCATAGCTATTATTGGCAGCCTGGCAGCCTGCTTTTTGTTCCTGTGGCTTCTGATTGTTTTTCATGTACACACTGTGTTTGAAGGCCGTCCTTGGAACTGCCAGACCTCCCAAAATCCTCATTAATTATTGTCAACTTATGATCTTGTTTTCTCTCATTGCCCCTTTTCTCAACAACACAGTTTCAGGGCCAGTTCGGCGCCGGTGCCTAACCATGAACCAGTTTAGAACCGGCTTATGATAACAATAGTTTAGCTTCCATCTCCAGATCATCTCCTGTAACAGACTTTTAGAGGCAGGTATGTGGTCTCTTTCTGATTGATATGTAGAATTGGTCTTAATTAACTTTGAACCAGCGCAGGATATTACTTTCTTGAGTGAGTGCACACACACACACACACACACACACACACACACACACACACATATATCCATCTTAATTGTGTTACCATAAATCGACCTAACAGTTCATGTTTGTTGCCTTCACACGGTTGAAATCATCATTGACTGAAACTGGTACTGCGGTTTTGAATGAGTCAGCACTGATATGCAGAAGTGATACACAAGGCCAAATGTCAGTTTTCCATTAAGTCATCAGATTTAACAGTCCCATTCAGCACTTTCTGGAAACTTCAGTATCATTTTTACTTTTACTCACTGTCCTTGAAAACAAAGCCACAGTATGTGTGCTCAGGAACCAGTTAATGTCAACAGGTTCTGACCTGTCCAAACACAGGCTGATTCTTCCTTCTCAGACTTATCGAAACAATGGTTCAGCAATATGCAAAAAACAAAATACATAAATTAGTAAGTGGAAATAAAATGTATGACATAAATTTTGTTTTCCAGTTTTCAGTCTGTTTTAAACATTTCACAGCTCCTCTCCAGTGGCTTCAACTCTCAGGTTTGGAGCCACTGTTGTGGTGAATTCTTTGAGATGCAGCCAGGTCTTGACCTCAGCTGTGGGAACGTGTGAACAAGCCGATGACCACAGAGAGCAGGAGGTGGAAGTTGCTGTTGATTATGGCAAATTGTGTTTTAGTGCATGTGTGTGTGTCTGAGTCCAAAGATTCACATCCTGACAGGGTCATGGACAGTGTATGAAGAACACTGAGTGTGTCCTATTAAGTGGTTGTGTGTAAAAAATTACATTTCCTCCATCCCCTGTGGACAGTAATGACTTGTGGTAAACTCCACTGGCAGCTGTTTCCCCTTTTCCGTCCTACACACACACACCACACACACACACACACACACACATTGGTAACCTTGAGGCATCCAGTGCACAAACCCACGCTGTCTCTCACAGGATCCTCGAGGCCTGGCTTTGTGTGCCAGGCTCAATTCAGATTTTTACTAGGCCACACTCGGTGGGACCTCTGGGTGTGTGTGTGCTGCTGTGCTGGGCTGCTCGCCAGCATTGTCTCATGATGTGAGTTCAACCTGAGACGTCAGAGCAGAAGACGGCAGCGACGAGTTAGACACAAACACAATGCAGGCGTCTAAACTGTGAACACAAAACAAACACATAGGACAGTAAAACACTACTTATCCTACAAATGTACACAGATGCAAAGGATACAAAGTTGTTGCCATCTCTATATAAGGCGGCAGAAGTGGTAGAACCTGGCGCGGCTTCATGTGGGTTCCTAAGTGATCACACAAACAGGAACTGGAAACAGAAAAGCACAATACAGGCACTGTCTTCTCGACTTTTACCACACACACACATTTTAATTTCTGTGTTTGTTCAGTTCAGTTCAAACAGGTCTTGTATTTTATAGGCAATTGCCAGACCTATCACTTACTCAGTCTGCATACATATAAAATCTTGCACTTGTGCATGTGGGCTTCAAACACACAGACACAATCCTTCACTGTAGCAGCATTTGGTTTGTCAGGAGAAGGTGATGAAAGGAGAAGAGACAACCATCAGAGAGGGAAAGACAAAGTGAGAAAAAAAAAAGAATTACTGCTGCTTTTCTCCAAAGAGGAAATGAAGTTGCTTTATTCTCCTCAGTGGTTGTCTATTTTTCTTTTATCTTCTTGCTTACTGCCACAGAAAAGTTACAAACCACAAACAAAACCAACTCATCTTTTCATGAATTCGCTGCTCTGTTTTTATTTATATTTTTTCCATCATCATACTTTTTTCCCCCTCCACTCATGCATCTTTCTAAACTGTTTGACCTTGTAATGTAATGAAGTCTAAACTGAAAATTTGGTCTTATCTGTTCTCGGCTTCTGCAATCATTTCAAGAAATTAAAAATGGCCTAATTTTTCCACGAATGCAAATAGCTCATTGAAAGTTTCCACTGGAGTCTGACTGTGGTCAAGACACAAATCCTGCAACACAAGCTCACATGAAATTTCAATTAGAGAGAGAAAATGTGGAATTGCAAAGCTGTCACTCAGAAGCCGTGACAGCGCAGGCTTTGTTCTCTCCGACAATTTATTTTCATTTATTATTATTTTTTTGCAAATAATATTTACTTTTCCAAAAATAATTACAACCGAATAAGCTGAAAAGAAAAAGCAAATCATATAGACATGACCGGCCCAACTAATTACACATGTGACCTGTCAAGTCAGTTTATTTAAAACAACAAATGTTGACCAAAGTGCTTCACAGGGAGATGACAATTACAGCCAGATAAAAACACAGTAATAAAGCACATCATAATGAAACGCTGAAAAAAAAAAAATGAAAATAATAATAGCCTGGATCCTCACCATTTTGCTTTAACTTAATTGGAAGGACCTCATGCTTCCGTACGAGCTGAAAAATTCACCTGTGTGGAAAAATACCCCATTTACCTTCCCCAGCTGTAGAGCAGCTAAAACACTGCAGCTTTTCTGTGAAGGTGATGTTTTTCCACACCTGCTAATTCTCCCTCGCCTTAAATCAGGTCCAATTTAAATCGACACAAGGCTCTGAATTCTGCATATTTTAGTCGTGTCTGCAGGTCCCTCGGGGAACCCGGTGGCCCTGCTGTTTAACCACCATGACAGTTCAAGCCCAATCAGGGACCTCTATATAATGTCGGCCTTCTCTCCGCCCTGGCTTGTGTCGTCTTCTTACCATCACCTCTACAATACGCAAAAAAAAAAAAACTTGATGAGAAAAGAAGCTGCAGGTCTGGAGAAAGTGTTTGATGACATGAATAATCCCTGCTGTGTCTGTAGTCAACCAATCAAACTGCAACTAAGGCACTGAGAGGCTTGAAGTTACCCACAACAGCTGTTAGTTTGTTTTCTATTTTCCCCTGTGAGATGGCTACACATTTATGAGCGCCCACGAACTGTTAGCCACGTGGAATCCTAACTGTCAATTTAAAGTTTTTAACAGTTAGTTTGTTTCTGTACCAAAATAGCTACTTCCTGTACAGGTACAGACGGCAGATGGGCCTGTTTTTTTTTCTTGGACAGTCTCCTTATGATGACAAAAATCCCTGAGCTGCGTTATACAGAAGCTGTGTTCCAAGATGGTGGACTCTACGTAGCCTTTGCAGCTGCCGTAGACGGTAAAGGCTGGAGTGAAATGAGATAGCCTGGCCTACATTAGAGGTGTGCCTGCCCTTACCATTGTCACAAAGTGCTGCTGCTGTCACTTAGCAACATTGACAACTTTTTTTTTTCACAATAACTTTAGTTTTTAAGGCTCTTGTTTGTTTTTTGCAATCGCACCATTAGCAGCTGAACCCAATACTTAGATTTAAAAGTGTAGGTGGCTGCATTTTTCAGCCACATTTGAATGAGCTTTAAAAATGGAACTGCGGCCTCTGATTGTTACACAGCTTTTTGAAACAAACACATTTGTGTTTGTGTTTTACAACTCTGATTCACCATCTGAAAAGAGGCTGTACCAAAAAGCTGTTATACAGTCTGTTGACTTCTATAAGGTGAGGCTTACTCCCCAGATCGTGTAGAGTTCCTACACAGGTCCAAAGTCAATTTATGTTTTAATTAAAGATAGCTAAACTGCTGGTCTTAACTCATACTACTTATGCTGAGTGTCAGTGTGTATATGAACTCAAGTAGCTGACAAAATGTCTAACTTGTGACACAGTGAAACTCTTCCTTTGAAAATTAATAAATAAGCAGAAAGAAGTAAAGAAAAGTGGGGAAAAAATGCTCTTATGTTTGATTAACAAAGTTTAAAGCTCCTCTGTATGGGGTCATCACTTCTCCCTTTCTGTCTTTCTGACACAAACACTAACACACACATTTTCATACAGCCATAGGGAGCTTTCAGCCTATATACACAGTACACCAGTTACAGTCAGTCACAGGGACGGGACCGGCATGACATGAGCAATTATAATCTTCCAAAAATATATCTCCCACTTTACACAGTCCCTGTCTGAGCTAATAGACTCTATAGTTGAGGATTTGTATTCAAATCGCTTGAGGGAAGGAAGCAAGAGAAGGGACAGTGAAGGAGAGAGATGGTGTAAACTTACATGCTCAAATATATGCCCGTTTAGCTTCTAATCCTGAGCTAGTGATTCCCAGTGAGCTCACAAAACTGTCTCTTCCTCTGTTATGAGCTTTAAATACAGACTGTTGAGCCACTCTTATTTACTGGTAGTTAATTTCAGTGTGGGGCAGTTAGAAAAGCTACAACAGACTAACAGCCATGTCATGTTTTGTTGTGAGACAAGATGCTGGAGAGGGAAAAAAATGGAAATGGATAAATATGTGTGAAATAACAGGAATGATTGAATCCAAACATTTCAACACAAAACACTGAAGAGACACAAAGGCAGGGGAATAGGGCTGAAGGAGAGGAAGAGGGAGGGGCTTTTCCAGAAGAGGGGCACATAAGGACAGAGAGAATCCCAGACGACAGGAGAATGAAAGATGAAGATAAGTGGCAAGAAAAGGATATTGCACACTTGTTTCTTTTCCTCTGTTATGCAGTTGGACCACAAATCTATCATCATTTTTTCATTAGTTTTATTAAGAGATTCATGCAACAAGCCATAATAAATCACACTGTGGTTTTAATTTGAGGCCGATTCAGAAATTGTGAGCTATGACTGGCACTTCATTTTCAGACCAGCATTTCCCCTTTTTTTGTAGCAGGTATCTTTATTTATGAACATGTGCCATTAGATGCACTGAAGATTTAATACTGCTGCTTTTTGTCCAGTTGTATACAGAAATATGCACCTCCAGCAGAGATCATAAATATGTTGGAAGCTTTATTTGTTTTATGGAGGTTTCACCTGATTTCACTATACTGCGGGTAAGTCCTCATGCTGACTCACCAATGGACTCTCCAGATGTGTAACTGACATCCCTTGATCATAAACAGAGGCTTATATTGTAAAATCAACTGGCTGTACCAGTGAGACTATCACTGTGTCTTATTGAAGGGGTAAATACTAATGCAAACATGTATGTATCTAAATATTAATTAATACTTAAATCAATGTAAGTTATAGATGATAAAGTACTTTTAAATCTTGAATGGACTGACTGGAAATGTTAAGTGAGAGTAATGGTTGACATGCAACAAATGTACCTGACTGGGTAGACATGTAGTTTATGTTTAATGCACCAACCTGTGGGGCACCAGGACATCCCAGAGCCAGACCATGTGAAGGTTGCTTTGTGATACAGCAGCTCCCCTGTCCAGTCAAGAGTAGCTGGTCTGTCAGAGAGAGGTACAATATTTCAGTTCATAACAGGGAAGTCTAATATTTCTTAGCAGGAAAAGACTGGAAACAGCAATTGTGCAAAAAAAAAAAAAAAGTTGCATAACAGAGAAGTTGCAAAAGTGTTTGGAAAATGTTCAAGTGCAGGTTGCAAAATCACTGCTTTCTTAAAAATAGGATATAGTACCAGCTGTGATATTTGAAACTCCTACCAGAATGAAATGGATCCACTGCCTTTTATATACCCACTAAATTAGAGCTCCATTGACATGGTGAATGTGTATAGAGTACAAGTTTAGAGTTTAAATAACTCTTATCTGGAACCAAAAGCAGCAGAGCAGAGTTAGTCAGAGTGGCTGTGTGGAACAGGCCTTCGTGCCATCACTCCACTGCTCCCGATACTCCAGATGGCTGGTCCAGCTCTGCTTATAAGATTCATTTGATACCAGTTTGTTGGTGCTGCCATAAGTTGATCTTCTCATGACTGAGTGCCATGTGCTGGCGTGTAGAACTGGTGGACAGATTCTCTCCTAAAGCCCTTTTTTATCCTCTGGAAGGCTGCGATGGAGCAATAAAAGACAGAGAGGAGGAAATGGATGGAGAGAGTGAGAGAGGGGTTTATCAGGTCAGGACCCTCCAAATGTCACCCACTTTCCTCTCTCCATCTGTCTCACTGTTACTATCCTCTTTGTGTCGGTTCAGATTTTTCACAATAGCACAGTGAATTTTTTCTACCACGTACTAAATGTCAAACAAATGCATTTTTAGAAAATCCAAGCAAACAATAGGTGGTGGAGGTGGTTTTGGAGACACTTCGATGATCTGTCTTACATCCAGCCTGTATAGGGGTCGCACGATTAGCGCCTGGATTGTTGTCCGGGAAACTGTTTGGAGAGTGAGTGAAGGATGAAAGGAAGAGTTAAACGCGGATAAAGGAGTTAAAAAGGATAAAGAGTGCAACAGGATGAGGATTAGCTGACGTTTTCTCCACAGCCAATTTGGGTTGTTCCCAGACTGTGTGTTTGTTTGTTGGTCTTTGGGAGTCTGTAGTCGTAGCGCAGATGTAGAGCTGTAGAATAAATCAACCATGGAAGGACAGTGCTTGTAACTGTAACAAGATTTGGTACAAACTTCAAGGAGTTTATTTTGTGGCTTACTTGCCATTGATCTCTAACTACCAGTGGTCACAGTAACCAGACATGGGCTGCTTCTTACCTCTGACCTCATGCTCCTGCTGCCTCCTCTGGCTTCATTAGCTTGTTTTTCAACAAATCTGCTGACTCACTCACAGTAACACACACTGCTTTCCTTTCGGCAGTTCCACTTTCCACCTTAATTTGTGGTTATTGCATCATGGTGGAGCATAGACACCTGATGACTCATGTCAAATAGGAAGCTCGTAAAGCTAGGAATGTGCTTTATTGGTTTCTTTGCTGTTAGTGTGTGTTGGTGATTTTCACTTGACAATGAAAAACTATGGCCACTGTTGGTTTTTCCAAGATGAGAGGATGCAATACATCCTCAGCACCGCGCTACGTCTTCAGGGCAGATTGGAGGTCACAGTGAGTCACTATAAGTGACGACAAGTCCAGCCTGGGCTAGGTGGTTAGCACGCTAACTTAAATTGATGAAAATAGTGAGACGAGAGATTCCATTGGTGTCTCCACTGTTGGAGATAGTGAAGGGAATGGAATGTCAATGAATATGTTAACTCTAGACAGAGAGCTGTAAATTTAACCCATGGTCCAACGCACCATGACACCGAGCTAGACCCCCCTCGAGAGATGTAGTCTGCTAAGTACTAACCGCTAGCTTCTCTAGTTGTAGCAACTTTAGCAAAGACCACACCATAACAAACAGCGCAGTCTATTTCTCCACGCGCAAACCGCGACCAAAAAGCCACTCATAGCCACAAATAATGCTCAGAACCGAAAGAAACCAAAACACAACTGGGTCATTCCTACTATTCGGTGCCATTTCAGCTTGGTATACTTCTATCAAAAAATTTAAAATTTTCTATAATTTTTATATTTCATCTGAAGGAAGACTTGTTAAGCTATAAGAAAACTATATACCGTAGGTCCAGCTCAGGGTATTATGATTTAATATTTTAACCAATTTCTTTGCATGTGACAGAGACGAAATGTCCACCCTGTTACTGGACATTCTCATCTCTATTAATATATTTTTTAAATGCAAAGTTATTGTAATATTTACATTTTCTAAGGCTCACAGTGTCCCTTACTTTACCCTTTAAATATGTTTTAATAATTGTTCAAAAATAATCGTTATCTTTAAGCTGTGCTCTATTTTGACGCAAGATGTGATTTCAATGCATTTACTTCTCAAATTAAAGAGAATTTCAGTGGAATTTTGCCATACTTTTAAGTGACATCATTTCACCAATTCATACCCTGCACATAATAACAAAAACATTCTTAATATTTTTTGATTTTATATAATTATCACCAAAAAACTCACAGGTAACAGGGTGGACACAGCGGTAACAGGGTGGACAGGAAGTAACAGGGTGGACAAAACACAGTGAACAACAACACATTTCATTAATGAAAGTCAATTTATACATCAAGATTTCATCCATACCCACCAACATCCAAACCCACCCACCATATCCACACACACAAACACACACACACACAGCTCTTGTAAACAAAAGGATAGAGTAAGAGCACTGCTCAAAACTGCCTGCTTAAAGGGATAGACATTTTGGCAAATTGGCCCATTGCCATAATCCCTGTAGTCATAGCACTAGGTTCGTTACCTTTAATTGTCGGTGCAAGCTATTTTTAGAACGGCGGAGCAGAGCCGTGAGCTGCTCAGAGCTACGCTACGGAGGCTCATGGGATTTCTTGGTTTCCCTCATCAAACTCATCAAATACACAATCCAACAACTCCACAACGCTCTGGTGGACAAGTTGTGAGCTGCACATTCACCACGCTATGAGATAATAACACAACGTTACCAGACAGAGTTGTTTTAGAGGGAAATTCATGCAAAACCGCTGATGCGCGTTGCCTTCAGGGGCAGTTTTTCATCAACAGTCTCTGTATTTCCCTCTAAAACAACTCTGTCTCATAATGTTACGTTATTATCTCATAGCGTGGTGAATGTGCAGGTCACAACTTGTCCACCAGAGCATTTTGGAGTTGTTGGATTGTGTATTTGATGAGTTTGATGAGGGAAACCAAGAAATTCCGTGTATGCCTGCTGCTTTTTCTTCTCTGTCCCTCTTCCACTTATCCTTCTCTTTATTTAAATACGCCTGCCATTTTACAGGGTCTGCATTGTGCCGTGCCCTGTAGCGCAAGCGCCTGTGTTTTTTTTTTTGCAGACGGGCGCCATTACCTGACAAATTCAAACATGACATTTTAACAAATATTTTAAAAGTAGCCTATAGTACAACAAATAATTTCATAATCACTTGATAATAAATACCAAAACATTATGGAAACACCTCATTTAGCCATCTTATGTCCTCCCTGTTACCGTATGTCCCCCCTGTTACTATGCAAAACAGTAACAGGGGGGACATTTTAAGCTAAAATTAGCCATTACTACTTATGTGATGCACTAAAAGCTAGCACTTTGGGACAAGCAAGGAAGATTTTTATACTATTTATTAACCATATTTTCAAAATAACCAAAAATAATCAGCTTCCCTAATACACAAGGGTAACAGGGTGGACACGTTATGCTTTACCACATCATTCAAGCACTCTAAAACATGGGAAAAAAGTGTATAAAAGAGTGATATTAATTGCTTTTTGTTTGAGCTCTTCCCACCAAAAGTATATGCTACATCCCAAAGTCACATGATAGGAATAGTCAGGTTTTTTTTTTTCAGAGTTCTTTGTATCAGAGTAACAGGGGGGACAGTCGACTTGGGGACACAACATTTTTTCAAGATTTTAAATATTAAAAATGTATTAATAACAACAAAAAACGTTTTGTAAACAATATTGTAAATACAGATATAAAACAAAAACAAGAAAATTGAATTATTTCTTTTTTCATTACATTATGTGTAACTTAAGTTTAGCAAACATGATTGGGGACATGGCAATTTAGCCCACCTCTGTTAAAATCTGGGTAATTATTTTAATTGATTGAATTAATAATTAATGCTGCGCACATAACATTGTGTTCTATGGTAGAGGATGGTTAACAATGTAAAATAAGCTTTTAAAAAGTAGTATAAGTCTATTTTTACACAAAATATACCATATTATGTCATGGGGACTCAAATGGCACCGGATAGTAGGAATGACCCAACTCACCCACTTTTAACTGTAGATATTTGCGGCCGCGGGAGAGAATAAACAAGCGCGAGATTAGACGTGACGTCACACGCGAGATCAGGACGACGTTCGGAAGAGACTGTAACACAGTGAAGCAGACATCACAGAAGGGACAACACGGCTAAATTTATGGAGTTTGACAACAAAGAAGACTGGTTTCATTTCGATGGGCGCCACTATCAGTTTGAGACTGAGTTTACTGAAGACGAGCTGAAGGAAATGGAGGAGAAAAGTGAAAGAGGGGCAGCTGCGGTGGAGGCTATGTGCTGGACCTGGGGGAATCAAGTGGTCAGTGGTCACTGCCTGTCGGTGGCCGCTGATACTGAATTTGTGCTGCCAGTCGGATTCGGACGTGTGTTGTCAGTGCCTGGACACTATGCTGGACGCGGAAAGTTGCTGCATAACGTATAACTGGAGGAGAGTGGGTGAGTTGTTTTCGTCTCTTTTCAATAGAAACCAGGCTAAGCTAACAGTTTGATGCCTCGTGTTGCTGGGACCCTGTGTGTACTGGTGATGAAGTCTGGTGCTGTTCTGAGCATTATTTGTGGCCATGAGTGGCTTTTTAATCTCGGTTTGCGCGTGGAGAAATAGACTGCCCTGTTTGTTATGGTGCAGTCTTTGCTAAAGCTGCTACAACTTGAGAAGCTAGCAGTTAGCAGACTTGGAGTGGGGGGTCACAGTGTGTTGGACCCTTTTACAGTCTATGGTTGGACCATGGGTTAAAGTTACACCGGAATATCCCTTTAAAACTGTAATCCTGTAATAATAATAGCAACAAAAAATAGTTAATCTAAACTCTTTGAAGCCAACATAGGAATTTCTCACATAATATGCTAATTTATTAAAGAAATTAAAATCTTAAAAATACATACCTAAATTATGTAGCCTTGTACCAAAATGTTATTCATGATTTATGCATAATCTACATAGGCCGATATACTGAAATGATAACTAAAATAGTTCATTTTCATAATCAGTTTTTGATTGTGTGACATAAGAGCATGACAGAGACCATAACAGGTACAAACACTGTCCGAGAGATGGGTCCTTCTCCTTTGTCTGTTGTATTGAAAGAAAAAATAGAACAAGGTGAAGCTCTCATGATGTTCATGTTTTCGTGGCAGGGTGGAACAATAGAGGCACATAGGCAGCTCAATTAAGAGGAAAATTAGAGCATGCAAGGCCCTTATGTCTTTTTTGTGTAACGCTGTGAAGGGCATGCTTTGCAAACAAGGCTTCATGAATAAGCTTGACCTAAAAAACAAGCCTTCATTTTTTTAAGCTGTTTTGCCAATTGATATCCAGTTAAAGTAAAAGTAAAAAAAAAAACCACTCATATATTTTCATACAAAAGCATAAAAATGAAATAATTTCAATATGTGGCTCTCTATCTGTGTTTATGACTGTTAAATATATTTTAAAAAAGTTGAAATATTGCAACGTTTTGACACTTAGCTAAGTTGGAAAAGTTTGTTGAACCATTAAAGCTAAATGTGACAATTCTCAATGGAAAGAGACTTTATCTTGACAAACTATCTTCTAATATCCACAGCACCAGTAAAGGACAGAAACACCTACATTTACTTTGCTGAGGTTCAGAAATTCAGCTATAGTTTATACTTCAACTTGATTAAAAAAAAAAACCCTCCTAAAGATATCTAATTCAAAGTAAGATTGCAGGGTTAATATGAACAATGTGAAATTGAATAAGAGAGAAGATTTATTGTATTTCTGAGATTGTCTGTTCATTTGCTAAAGTATCTGAAAGATCAAAAGAAACTTACATGTTGGCTCATTTGAGTATTAGCGAGAAAAACACAATTGGACGACTACCTAAAGTTGCAGAGGGATGATCAGAGTGTTGTTTGAGGTTAGGATATCTTTTTTGTTTACAATCTCAATGCGGATCAACTTTAAGCTCTGAGTGTGTGCTTTGGTATGAAAAGACTTTGTGACGAGGGGGTTTTGGTGAATTTGGGTAAAACCAATGACAAAGCCTCTTGATTTGTGCCAAACCACGTTTTCTGGTGTGTGCTACGATGAAAGACCTCCACTTTTCCTCATGGAAACTGATACGGAGCTAATCCATGGAGGCAGAAAGCATTTGAAACTGAGTTGGTTCCAAGAAAGTATTTTAAGTAATATCCATCAGCACTCAACCACACACACACACAGGCATACTTGTCTTCATAGGAAAACATTTTACGCACTACAGTCAAGAGAATATTAAGAGGGCTAGATTTGCAGTGAGCATTTAAGAGCTCCGATGATACTGTGAAACAATTTTTATAATCAACAAGGACTTAATTAATTTTCCAGAATGTGGCGTCCATCGCAGCTCTGCTTGGTGAGCTGATTTTGAAATGCAAATAAGCTAACAAGCAACGTGTGACATTATTCTGTCGCTTCATTTTAAGCTCTGTAGCAATTGAGATCTGTTCATTATTCATTTGAATGAATATTGTAATGTGATAAAGGTCTGACTAACCGAATTATAGAGGGAGACACAACCATGAGCCTAAAACAAGAGCCTGAAACTTTGATATCCATTACTGGCTTTCTTGCAATGGAAAATAGTTAAAACATAAAAATGTTCATATTTTCCATTTGCTTGTTGAGGATGTGTTTTGTAACTTGTGTATCTGTGTGTGTGTGTTTGATTACGGACCAGTGTTGCCATATTGATGCTGATGATAGACCACAACTCAGTGCGGAGGCTGGAGGGACTGAAGCTTTTCCACTGTGGTCTAAATGAAGAGTCGTCCGTCTCCCTCAGGACACACACTCCCCAGTGTGTGCATGTGAGTTTTTGTGTATGAATATGCATTTGTAAGACTTCTCACACACTCCCATCACAAACACTTAGACACGCATTTACACACATTCAGAGGAAGACAAAGTCCAGAGGAGCGAGAGGCACAGGGAATGTAAATATGCCTGACAGGCATGAGAACAGCAACTTGTCTAGTTAAAGGTAAATGTGTTCTCCTACACAGGACCTCTTGATATTTCTAACTGTATATCATATCTTGAATTTTTTATATGTAGATATTTGTTTTTGCTCCTTTTGTGCGAAAGCAGTTTGTGGCTTTTGGAACATTCATAATTGCTGGAATGAACAGCACAGACATTTTTTAAAGATCAGATAAGATAAGACTATTCGTCCCTCAGTGGGGAATGATACTAGTAGCAGCTGCCTAAGCATACAAGGAAGAAAAAAAGAGACAGTGACATAGAAGCAGTGCTACATTATACTAAGCTGTTGTTAAGGAGTCTGATGGATGATGAGATGGACCTGAGGTCTCAGAGCGCCTACAGTCTCATGAAGGAGATGAGAAGTGTTGTCCATGGTTGACATCAGCTCCTCCCTTATGGTCCAGAAGGGAGTCTAGGACAGAGCTGGTCCTATTTACCAGCTTGTTGAGTCTCGTCCTGTCTGTTGGCGCTTCCACAGCCTCAGCAGACCACAGTGAAAAATACAGCAGATGCTGCCGTGGTGTCATCAATTGGGAATGCAAAAAGTCCTTTTGTTTAAATACACACTCAATTGCTGTAACCATCAACTTTCCATAATTGTTGAATCAATTGTGGATGATGATGATGATGATGATGATGATGTTTTTCAAATTACAGTGTCTGCTAAATGTCTGAAATGGGGGATTTTGGAGTCAGTGGTTGGAAAACGTCATCACATTTCAGTTTCATTGTACTGGTTTCTACGCAGCAAAAGCATGAATCTAACAGAGTAACAACTTGTAACTTCTGTTGTAGGTATAAGACTATACCAGTTGGCTGGTGAGTTCAGTGCACACTCACAAGCACACATAAAAACAAATATTTAATAAGCAAGACTTTATTCTGCCCGTCTCTATAAGATGTCTTTGTCTGGATGAAAGAGAAGAGCCCATGTGCCCAATTATCACTGCTTATTTTCCGTGGCCTCTCACATTTTGCTGAGGGTGTGGTGACGTACGTGTGATGGGTCTTTTCACCACGGCTCCTGCTCTGTGTTAAAACATAAAACAAACAACTGAGATCCCCCCAAGAACTAAGCTTTTATCCAGACACCATCACACAGGCATTTTACACATGAAGACACATAAACAGAACATGCGTGCACATGTTTATACCCAGGTACAAACACACATGTGAACAGGCAGACGCACACATACACACGCGAAGGAATCTGTGCGTTCAATCACATCTAAACACAAAAGCGTGAGAAATGGTTTTCACCTGGCGTGGATACAGTTTCATCCTTTCAGCCATGAGAGTTTATTAGCTGCTTAAAACATTACCACAGAGGGAGTTTCCCTGCTCTCCAAAGTGCTGCATTCCTCACAGCACGCACACACACACAGACACACAAACACAGACACAGGGGAAACCAAACCTCCACTTTCCATCTCTCCTTCTCCATCAAGCCAATCTCTCTCCTTCGCTCTATTACGCCGGCGTACACACTCCATCTCTCCTCTTTTACTCCCTCTCCACCTCTCTCACTCGTTCACTCACTCCCTCGCTCACACTTGCGGACGCCCACACACTCCTGTAGGTGTAATGTTACGACGCAGCCTGTTAACATTCCCGGGCCGGACGCTGAAGCTTTCCAGATTGTTCTGTTTAGACAAATGCTGCCACAGAGGAGCGGTGGAGACAGAGGAGGTGAGGGATGGAGGACTGAGCGTGTGCATGGCAAAATCTGAATAAACACACATGTGCGAGTGTGTGTTTGTGCATGCGCGACCTGGACATGCAAAGAAACACATGTGCATCCTTATAAACAAACTGAGCGCTGCACGAAACTCTTTGCACCATGGGTGTGTTTGTCATGTGCACACGTATATGAAAACACACACATGCGTCCTGCAGAAAGACCCTCAGATTTCCGTATCTCATTATACCGTTGAAATGTCAGCCTTGTTAAAGTGGCCTATTTGACTTAATTGAGAAGCAGTCCAGTTTGTTTTCACTTGTCTCTCTAGCGCTCTGCTCTCGTTCCAAACTAATGCATCAAAAAACCCGTCACTCTCTCCGGCTTCCTGTATTTCTTTACTTTCCTCTTCCCTTTCCATCTTTTGCCTTCAGTCTTTATTTTCATTTTCACCTATTTCGTTTTCGCTCTCAATTTACAATGTCTTCTCTCTTCCGTGCCCTTTCACTCACGGCAGCGGCTGCACCGATTCCAAATGAGGAAACTGCTCTGAGCCTTTCACAGTAAAAGGCTCTAAGTGTTTGAAAGCGGTAGAAGTTTAATCTTAATTTTAATAACCATCTTCTCAAACTTTACCTTTTGACTGTGTGGTTGGATCATGCCCAAAATGCCCATAAAATGTAAAAGTACGGTGGCCCTGAAAGCTCAATGCACTGCAACAAATGAGAAGACTTCAGAAAACATCTTTGTCAATTTGATGACACAAGAACTCACTTGTTGTTCAGGGCTTCGTGACTTCACATCGAACAAATAGTGTGTCCCAGTCAGGTTCATCTGCTTTTTCTGTGTCATATGTGTTAGTTGTAGCACGTTACACAATATTGTGTTGTGAGCATCTGCATCGCTTGCTCCTGTGTTAAGTTCACACGACCGTCATACATGAGGACAAAGTTACACAGGATCTGAAACAGCTCTGAAAGTTCACGGCAGGTTTAACTTTCCTCTGACAGCAACGCTTTCTGATCACTTCAGCATTCTTACTTGGAGCAAGAAAACGTTGCATAAGCAGTTTGTCTCTTATATCTTCTTTTTTATTAAATCACTTTGTAACTTCCGTTAGTCGTGCATTAATAAATCAGAGATATGAGCCACTAGGCAAATGCTCCAAAACCCTGCAAGGCATTTCACAACACTTGTTGCTGATTTAAATAAAGACATTTCCAGACAAAAAGAAGAAAAAAATAAGAAACACAGATATAAATCCTCTCAGTGCTGTGGAAGAAGCACAGTCACACATTAGAACAATACTTTTTACTGCAGTTGACATGATATATTTCATGACTTTTTTTTTTTACTGTTGCCTTGTATTTACCTTTGAGAAACAGCGTCTTATCTCTGTGACTGGAATAATCAACTCAAGTGTGAGAGTGATGAATTCATGAGAGGCACAAACTGCAGCTCGGCTTCAAGTATATATGATTATAAAACCCAATTTAATGCGATGAAAAGCTCTTGTGGTTATCGTCAGGGAAATGCAATAAGAATCATTTATTCACCATGTGGTGGTCTGGAGAGGAACATTTAAGAACTAATGAAATATCCTGAAACAAAAATAATAAAAGTTTTTAAAAACCTTTAGAATGATGTATATTCTAAGTAAGATCTTTACTGCATTTTTGCTAAATTGCAACTGTGTAAAAAGTGATTTTAATTAGAGCGTGATGGAGTAGGAATTTTTTTTCTTGCTTTACCTGATCCCTTTTTTTATTATTATTTCTTCTCATTTGAATCCCATTCCAATTACTTCCAATCCAATTTCAATCCTGACTTATTACTTTCCATATTAAGGGACATCCTGGTCGTGGTTAAATCCCCGACCAGGAACCAGAGTGTAACAGTCCAAGTCAGGCCAGGGACATTTATCACTTTACTTCCTGTCATCTCTACTGTCATCTAAGGCTCAGTATAATGACAAAATTGTTATATTGAGTATCAATATGTATTTTCTATATTAGATTCTATGGAATAGATTTCCTCTTAAACTCTCCAGTCTCCACGCTGCCTTCACATCTGCTCCTCCTCTTCCTTCCCTTTCATCCCTCATCGCTTTTCCCCTCAGTTTACTTGGTCTACTCGTGTTACTTGCTACTGCCCCGACACACACTGAACCTTCTCTGTCTGACACAAACACTTGCAGTCAAGCAAAGAGACAAGAGTGAATGCTCGATTGCTCACTCATACTATACACAGACCAGCTCATTGACCCATGCAACCCTGCAGACTGACAGGGAAATATGGCACACACACACACACACATACACACACAAACACAAAGCCATACACTCTCTTAAATGTAGGCGCAAGTGTCACACTCCAAATCCTCTCATTTCCTCTTTCCTGTAGCTGGTCACTCAGGCGTGTGTGACACTCACAGGGTATCGATAGCAAGGGCAGGTTTTGCTGGTCCTTTGAGACACACACACACACACACACACACTGAAGGCCAAACAGCACACACACACACAGACACACATCCACTGGCTCACTTGCAAATATATGCACATGAGCCCACACACTCATAGCCTTGTGGTCGCCACAGATGCGGTTCAGATACTGCCCAGTAACCCTTAACTGATACCAGGGCCTGGACCAAGTATGTGTGTGTGTGTGGTGTTCTTGGATGGTCAGTGGCGTAGTTCAGAGCCAGGTGATAATGAGGTCCTAGTTGACTGGACTTCCATGTCAGTGCAGAGGTGTGTGTGTCTGCGTGTGTGTGTGTTTGTCCAGACAGGTCACGGGCTGTTGCTCTTCACTGAACCCGCTGCTGCTCCCCAGACAGTCGTCATCACCCGTGGAGGCTCTGTCTCCCTCTCTTGTTTCGCTCTGGCTCAGCTCAGTGTGTCCATGTCTGACCGCATGATTATTCTCTTCTACAGTATTTTTTATTTATTATAACCTCTAAACTTACGTGTTATTATTCGGTGACACGCTAAAAAAAACTATGTGGGCTGGGGTACTGGATACATGGTGTAGATGTTCACTTTTAAACATTAACAAAAGAAAGTGAAGAGGGGGGTTGTGAGTAGAGACCCATAACACATTACACTGTGCAGACAGCAGGACAAACAACAGTTTGATTAGTAAACCAATAATCGTTCTGTCACTGACCCAAAGTGACACTCCTGTCTGTATATGTGTTTACATATGTTGTTGCACTGCACTGACCTACTTCATGCTTGCTCGAACACAATGACAGAAATGTGCACGTGTTTCAAAACTGTCTCTTATAAATTACATTTCTATGGAGCTAAACTGCAACAGCGGATTCTTTTTTAATATATACAAAATGTAATTAAGTTTCAATTATAATGAGGGTATGCTGTTAATGTATTTGGTAAAAACACAACAAAATCTATGATCATTCACTAACCCTTAAGGGATAGTTGGGTTTATTTGATCCTGTTGGTGTGATGTAGTTATGCACAGTCACCTACAGTAGATTTACATCAGTGCACTTCCAGATAGGAGAACCAGCAGAAATAGTAATGATAATAATAATAATATTAAAGGGACAACGAGGAGTTTTGGAAAAGCGAAGCGTTTTCACACTACATTTATGAGCCTCCGCGCGCACCGTACATTTCTTTGACCGGGCGCAAGACGGACTCATGTTTTCATTCATCAATAATTAAAGTCAGAGGTTCAAAGAGGTTCACATACCACCGTAGTTCCGACCATAAACGGCGATTCAGCTGCGTTATTCTCATGATTCGCAACGAAGGAAACACTGGTCGGCTCGACCAGCACTTCCGCCACCACTAATAATAATAAAATAACGATAGAGACAGAACGATATATTTATCGAAAATGGGCCCATTAACAAGTGTGGGTAGCGGAGATTCATCCACATTAACGTGAGACTTTTTTATAACCGAATAGAAACTCCTCGTTGTCCCTTTAATGGTTTATATTTACTATATAGTGCTTTTTTTAACAATACCCAATACCCAACATGCTTCAGAAACTATTATTCACTCATACAACATTCACACCGGTGGTGGTAAGCTACCACTGGTACTAGCCACAGCTGCCCTTCTGACCAGCACCAAACATTACACAGACACTTTTAAAAGACGCCCATCAAAACAACCTGATGTCTGTTTAAGTGTTCACTTCAAGTAGAACATTTTCAGCCATTTATCTTTCCATCAAAACTGCTCTGTCCTTCTTCAAACTGCTGAACTGCTGCATTCCTGCGACAAGCACATCTGCAGCACATACTGTTTCAGGCTGCAGGCGCAGGTCAGCTGGGTGAATCAACTCCACTCTGTTTTGACATGAGGTTAAGCGCCGAATATGTACTCTGGATGTAAACCTTGGGGCGGCTGATATGACAAAGAAGTTTAAGACTTGTTGCATGAAGCCTGTCGGGAAATGTCACAGTTTTACAGAAATAAATACTGACTTATTATAAAGCGAAAAAAGTAAGCCACCTGACTGCAGGGCCAAATCAGAGCTAAGATCCATATTATCATGGTAACAATCACTGACAGCAGTGAAACATTAAATATCAACACTACCTTCATCCTCACTTACAGTACTGTATGTCAACCACCTGTGTGACAGATTTCTTTGTGATTTACTCAGAAGTCTGGCATTAGATAGATTGAAACCATATTTTCAGTCTTCTTGGTAACTCAGCCACCAGTAATAATTTCAGGGCATTTACTTAAAAATGTGTTGCCTCTGAAAATAGTCCGTCCTGTGATTACATTCCCTACAAAACACATTTGCTGTCACAGTTTAGTTCACATGACTTCTAGGGCACAGGGTCATTTATTTATACATTATGCAGAGGAGACGATTAAAAGAAGCACACAAACACATACATATGCACAGTATTGATTGTTCCATGTTGCGCTGATCAACATATTGACCAGAATAGCCTTGTTATCTTTGCCCCACACACGCACAAATGGATAAATGTTGCTTCCAAACACATACACCTACACATGGCTGCAGACAAGCCCACACAAGTCCACAGAGAGCCACTGCAGAAAACTCTTCATCTACTCAATTACTTATACATATACAGTATTTACTTTACCTAGAAGTGTCCTCATTAAAATCCTAATAACTTCAGCTTTCCATGTTGACATTTTAATGACAGAGGGGGTTGTTGTGACTGTTGGCGTAATGACTGCTCTCACTCATTAGCTAAAGTAAAGTGAGTGTGACGTTGTCATGTCACTGAAATAATGCAGCTGGCTCTCGTGCTGTGTCCTTCCTCTTATGAAGGTGATCTCCAAACTCTTTTTGAAAAGTTTATTTTTGTGGATAATTTTAGAATGAAATAAATCCATTTTTCCAATTAGCTATAAGGACATTTTTCTTGCTGTTTTTCTTATGCTGAATGAATAGATTGTTTTCATAACTGTAACTTTGGGTATTCTCACATTTCATACCCAGTGAAATGACTCCAGTGTCCTTGGTCCAATCAACCCTCACAGAAAATCCACAGGATCTAAAAGCAAAGCCTAAAACAGACAACTGTCCTTCATTGCTGGAAAGTTTATATTGGAAAGACAAACCGCTCTCAGTGAACCGTGATGTTATGCAGAGGGGAAAACAGATTGCTGTGAACCCGATAACACATGCAGGTGAGCTATGACTCAGCATTGTGTGTGTGGGTTTTTGTATTTTGTGATGTCCAAATGTGTCATGCCTGTGTGTGAGCATGCTAAAAATCAATAAGGCATCATCACACGATTAATCTCTGTTCTTCTGTGTGACCTGTGCAATAGAAACATCAGATAACGCTTAGTCACAGTTAGTGCTTTTGTGTATGTGGTTGCTCTGGTTTTATTGTCCAGCTGTGGCATAAACATCTGCAGGTTAGTAAAGGACGGTGTTGTACAATGATCAGATGCATTCCTCTGATGTTTTGTAGTTGTCTTTGCTTGATGTTGTGCGCCGGTGTTTCAGATGCTCTCCTCTGGGAGCCGTGTGTGTGTAGGAAGACACTCGCTTCTATAAACTGAATGTTAACACCAGCAAGGGTGCGAGGGCTCGCGTGTTTTTCTGTTTGTGTTTGCGTGGCTCGGGCGGATCACTGATTTGTCTGATTTGTGTGTGTTTGTGTGTTTAGGGTCTTGCTTGCCTGCGTTTCAGTGTGTGTTTAATAAATGAGGAAGGGCAACAAAGGTTGAGCGCAGCGCTTGCTCCCCAGCTGGCTTGGTTGTATCATAGCAACTCCACATGAATAATAATCATAAACACACACACAAACACAGTAATGAGCCATTCTTCTGCAGCTACTCTGCTTAATCTCTGTCAGCTGTTTCGACTCTACGCTCAGATCCAGTTTACAGTAAGCATTCATTTATTTTGGCAAAACCCTAACGATGATCGATAGATTTTAAATCATCTCGACATTTTTGTCTTAACAAGCTGCCTGCACTGCAAACACACACACGCACACAACAAACAATAAACAAACAAGCAATGAATTAAATGTATGTGACAATTCATTAAGTCATATCTGCCTGTGTTCAAACTCAGTAATCACTGTGGTAACTGTTATTGATTTTTTTTTTTTCAAAATTGTAACATTGTATTTGCTAGTAAAGGTCTGAGGAGCTCCACCAGTTTATCAGAGGTTATCGACATTCAGCCTTTTTCATACCTGAGAAAAATTAAACTTCACTCGGAGACAACAAACTGAACAAGAAATTCTGTTTCACCAGTATGACAAGTGTTTTGTAGCTTGAGAGTTTTGCACCCTTCATTTAAGTTGAACAAGTCCTTAAAGGGATAGTTCAACATTTTGGCAAATTGGCCCATTGCCATAATCGCTATAGTCATAGCAGTAGGTTCGTTACCTTTAATTGTCGGTGCAAGCTATTTTTAGAACGGCGGAGCAGAGCTGCGAGCTGCTCAGAGCTACGGAGGCTGATGGGATTTCTTGGTTTCCCTCATCAAACTCATCAAATACACAATCCAACAACTCCAAAATGCCCCCCCCCCCCCCCCCCCAGACAAGTTGTGACCTGCACATTCACCACGCTATGAGATAATAACGGGACGTTACGTAAATACAGAGACTGCTTGCAAGGCAACGCGTATCCGTGGTTTTGCATGAATTTACCTCTAAAACGACTCTGTCTCATAACACTCTTATTATCTCATAGCGTGGTGAATGTGCAGGTCACAACTTGTCCACGAGAGTGTTGTGGAGTTGTTGGATTGGGTATTTGATGAGTTTGATGAGGGAAACCAAGAAATCCCATGAGCCTCGGTTGCGAAAGCTGTGAGCAGCTCACGACTCTGCTCCGCCGTTCTAAAAACAGCTTGCATCGACAAATAAAGTGAACCTACTGCTATGACTATAGTGATTATGGCAATGGGCCAATTTGCCAAAATGTTGAACTATCCCTTTAAATCAGCAGAGAAAACATCAGGGAGTTATATGTTGAAATTCACCTCCTTGTTTTTCCATGTTCCCCTTAACTTGCACTTTCAACTTATGCTCCAGCATGTGATTTCCTGTATTTCCCACAGTGTCATGTGACAGATGCCTGCGAGCATCTTTGATCCTCTTTTTCAATTCACTGTTGTTTTGTTATTGGCGAGGGCACAATCAAATTCAGTGCTGGTGGTGAGTTTGCTGCTGAGAAAAAGCCTGATTGACTACTCTTTTTTTAAACGTATCATGTGTTTTGTCACTGCTCTGAAACACATCTTCTTTGGTTTTTCTACACAAATCCAACAACGAAATAAGCAGCTTTTCTTCAACACTGATAAAATGGAAGTCAACAGAACTCATTTGGCCGGTTGGACAGTGCAGCAGCGCTCAGCGTTTACAGTGATCCAGTCAGTCCAACGCTGGTAAAAATAGCAATTTAACTGTGCTCTAAAAAGAGAGAGAGAGGGAGATAGAGAGAAAGAGGGAGTGAGTGTGTGCGTCTGTGTTAGAAGTAAAATAGTGGTCCAACCGTGTTCTTTTATTGACCTCACTGCCTATCTGTGTGGTTTTCTGCCAACGCCTGTAAACACACTTTGAAAGAAGCCAAAACATAAAACATTAGCTATTTCAGAAGAGAAACTAGCAGCTGCACTTGTAAAGTTCAGCCATCATGTGTTTCTGCCAGAACAAACAGCAGCTAGATTTAAAGCCAGATCGCTAGATATATTGTTTAATGTTTTAAATGGCTGATCTTAGATTTTTACTTGTAATTTTCTGTAATAACATGTTGAATACTGCAAATATTCCACATTAGTTTTCCCTTAAGCCTAGTTCAACTGGTTGTGATGGTGTGTGTTTTTCTTTTCTTGCCAAGTCAAATAAAAAAGGTTGGGTCAGGGGGCTGGACAAGCAGGGACAGTTCCAGCTGTCAACATGACACACAAAAGAAAACAAACTGTTTCTGAGAGAAGTTGTGAAATAAAGACGGAGATCAGGGATTGTTTGTCACACACACTTCCTTCTTTTTTCAGATACTTGACCTTTGCTCATCCCTCTTTTCATCCGCTGCCCTCTCTATCTCACTCCTCCCTCCCTTCTGTCATTTTGACACCCGAGTGACTTTTACACCTCTGCTCTCCATCACTCTCCCCATCCGGCTCCTTCTCCTCCCACTCTGCATCAGGATGTCACACATTCTAACACGCACACACACAAAGTCCGACACCACAATAACACACACACACACACAAAATTGACCTTGTTTAATAAACAAGCAATGGTGTGAGAGTAAGGAAGCTTTTAGTGGCGCCTCTTATCTTACTTCCTCTCAACACACACACAGACACACAAACAAAAGAACACTGGGTTGTCTGAAAGTCTGAATATTGGCTTTGAGTCTTTCGCCCTTCTAACACACACACAGACACAGACACACACAGCGTTATTCTTCCCTTCTCAGTTACACACTGCTTCCACCAACATGGACCGGCTGTTCTGTGAAGTAGCTCAGTGAAAGAACCCTCACAGTGAACCCTCCTCTAACACACACATATGTGCACACACACACACATACACACAACATTTCTAAGTCAGTATGCCACAAGTTGAAATGTTGAATAAAATTGATGATACAGTGGATGTATAAGGTAGAGGTTGTTATGGCTCCACTTTGTTCTAGGGAACTGGGTCCTGGGATTACCTGGTTTTGGTGGGACCTGCCTGTGTGTCAGTATGTTGAACAATCGCCAGAATCCAAGATGTCCTCCATAAATCAATCATCACAAGCTTGACTAGAGCAGGAGAATGCACATTTATAACTTGAAATAATTGTGTTCTTATCCATTTTGATTTTGTTTTGTTTTTTACATGTGGACACTTATGGACTGAGGGAGGGTGGATGACTGAGGGATGGACAGGCAACAGACTTCACTACTACATCAAAGGTAAGAATTTGTCACCGCTGGTTTTATGCTCATAGTTTCTGTGAAATGAACTGAATGGATATCTGAGCTAACATAGCATCTAAATGTTAGCAAATGGTTACATTTATGTTTAGACCTGAATTCCCTCATAAACTCCATCAAAAACAAACTCAGGCTAGTAATCATTTTGAAAATCCAGGAGCTGTGTGTGTTTTTTTTTGTTTTTTTTTTTGTGCAGTGCTCACATTATGTTTGGGACAGTGGAGAACCAAAGTAAAATTGAATTCCAGCCACTAAGTTCTTTGTAGTTCTTCCATTAGCAGAGCACACAAATTAGATTTCTCTCTAGCCAATTAAGAGCACTGTATTCCCGTTAAAGCTACAAAACAAAAACCTATCTTCCTGGCCTTTATTTTAAGGGGGACATATTATGGAAATATCACTTTTTGAAGGCTCTTTAACATATATTTGGGTGTTTGTCTTGCCTTCCGGCCCCCAAAATGTAAGAATTGACAAAAAAAATCTGTAATGTGCAGGCTCCCTAGGTTGGAATCCATGTGGTTTTATTAGCTGTTCCCTCAGTTGTCTTCCAGTGATGTAACTAGGATTCAAATTTGCATAATACCACCCCTAAAGGGGCGGGGCGAGCAGTGATTCATTTGCATTTAAAGGGACAGGCACTGAAACCAGCCGTTGTGAACAGGGCTGTTTTGGGAGGATGAAAAGAGCTGTGATGTTTGATCCTTGGGGTATTTTGACCAAAGCATGTCACAGATATGTCTTTAAGACACCTGGGAACTATTTTAATTTGTGGAAAGGGGGCATAATATGTCTCCTTTAAGTATGTTAATGTAGGTATGCCACTAACAGCTACAGTATTTCTCTGAGACTTAAAATTGTTCAAATCAAACACATTTTTTATATCAACATTTTTAATCAAATAGATTATATGATATCTGACATAAACGATAAATATAACACATATCATCAGTTAATATTGACTGGCTGCCAGAAATACATTTTTAAAAAGTATTGATCTTAAAAATAGCATGTGAGGTCCTATTTGGCATGTCGTTTTTTTGTTGTTGTTTTTTTTTTGTTTTTTTGAGCTGCTATTAAATCACAATTTCATACTACTTCTGGTTTGGCACAAAATAAACAAAAATGTAAATGTGAACTAAACTGTGTATGTAGCTGTATGGAAACACAGACCAGGTGATGACAGATTTTAAACAGCATTTGACACATGAATCCTGCTTCAGGTAGATAGAAGTAACCTGCAAAGTAGATGTAGACCGTAACACATGGAGGTGAATATATATATCTTGTGTGTGTGTGTGTGTGTGTGTGTGTTTTGGTAAATAGATTCAGCAGAATATACTTTGATGTGTTGTCATGGAAATTGCTGCCTCTATCTCCCGTGGTTGTGTATTTGTTCATTAAGCTGATTATAGGTGAATTAGTTGCTTTTGATGCAAACGTGTACACCAAGAGAGAGCGCTGAGCACAGAGAGAAACTGTGTGAATCACTTAGAATAAAAGTAAAGGAGCGGAAAACTGTTTTGTTTTTCCTACTCATTATCCTCATTGTTTTTCTCAATATCATTTTAGTATGTTGAACCATCAGCTCAGAGATGACCCAGTATAATGCCTGAAGCTTTCTGCTTGGACCGTTTTCTTTTTGTTTGTTTTTTTAACACATGCAACATGGTGGGTGTTCTTGTTGAGCCACAGTTGAGGGATAGCAGCACAATGAGCTGCTCAGTAGATGTGATTAACTCAGACTGCTGCTTCATGACCAGTACGAACATGTGGAATGATTACAGTGTTCAGTAACTTTTTCAGTGTACATTGGCCACGTGGTTTGTATATTAAGATAGCGCAGTATATGTGTGTGTGTGTGTGTGTGTGGCTGAGGCTCAGGTGGTCGAGCATTTTGTCTACTGATTGCAGTGCCAGTGGTTCAGGTTTCCCCTTTCTGTTTGCCAAAGTGTCCTTGGGCAAGACACTTGCATCACATGTATGTTGCTCTTGATAAAAGTGTCTGCCAAATGAGTAAATTGTGTGTGTGTTTGTGTGTCTGTCCTTCCTCTCTCTTTGTAGAAAAGCTAGCTAGAGCATGGAGTCCCTCAGCAAAGATCCCTGCTGCTCATTTGTTTGTTTACATTCATTTATTGCAATAGAAGCTATTGGTGCGGTACAGTCATCTGTCTGCTGCTGCCTGGATCCGTGTATGCGCTCGTGCTTGTACTCTGTCTGAGGGACAGTGAAATGGTCTTTAAAACTGAGCTAAAACTTTTTTTTCCTTCTTGTGCTCTTTTGAACTGGCTCTGATTACTCCTGCTTTCTTTTCTGCTTTCTCTCTTTGCCTCTGCTGCCTGTCGTTATGCAAGCACACTCATTTGTGAATCAGTACACACATCTAGCAAACCCATAGCTTTTCTTAAAATCTTAAACCTTCGGCAGAGGTATCATTTATCGACTCCTGTTGGTCTGGCGGTCAGGCCAGTAACATCTCTGCTTCCTTCCATGGGGATGTCAGCTTTTACTCAGGCTGACATATTTGGTAATGAACCAATTTGAATTTGAACTTCTGGAAGAACTACAGCAGTGTGTTCATAATGATGAATCCATCAAAGGTATGCAAGGGAGAAGACATACAGTATTCTGTATCAGCTCGTATCAGGATAATCAGTATTCTAGCGTGATGGATACCAGATGATATTCAAACCCTGTGTGCCTCATTGTGCAGAATTTCCTAAACAGAAACTATCTTGACTGAAATTCATGCGTTTGTGTTATATACTGTATTAATGACACCAACAAATCTAGATATGTACGCCAATAAATACTACAGTACAGTAAATACAGTATGGTATCTCATTCTCCTGCAGCCGTGTAGTTGCCTGGCAATGCACTGAACTGTGTTCCAGAAATAAACACAACCACCGCAGAGGAAAAGAGTAGAAAAACATGTATTTGCACTAGTTCATCTCCATACACGCAGAGGGAAAAAGACGAAGATTGGAGAGAAATGACAGAAATACTGAGAGAGAATTGCACTATTTTTTTAGTTTTTAGTTTTTATTTTGTTGTGTCTCCTTGCTTTGCTGCTAGAAATACAGAGTTTACATCATAACTCATGCACCTGTTGATTTATCTCTCACTGTTGACTTTTAGCTTATGCCCTTCCAGTGCATGTGCCCGTGCTATGTTTGTGCATGCTTCTGTGTTTGCGTTGTGATAAAAGGGAAAAGAAGAATATTTTTTTCTTTTCTTTCTATACCTCCTGGACTCATTTCAAAGACAGAGCAGCAGAAACAGATTCATTCAGCATGAACTGCACGAGTGGGATGAATGCTTTGGTTACTTGTGACTGATTTAATTGACGCGTCTATGCATCAGTTTTTGCTCTGTCTGTTTGTATGTCTGAGCCAAACATAAAATCTTACCCATCTAGAAATGCGTGCGTGTACGTGTGTGTGTGTGTTGTTTGTAAGTGGGTGTTAATTGATGCATTCTCTCCTTTTGTCTGTTTAATGGAAAAGCACTTCTCATTAAACTGTCACTCACAAATCTGTGTTCGTGTGTGCGTGGAACAAGAGAAAGGAAGAAAGATTGGAGCAGGTCATTATAATACAGTGTGAAAGGAGTAGAGAGAGGTTGTAAAAGGGGAACAGAGGGAGAGAGACGGAGAGAGAGAGAGCGCACGCAGGAGAGGTGCACAAGAACAGACCATTACAACAATTAGTGTGCCATGTAAAAAGCTTTCCCTCACAGCCGTTTGATATTGAAATGAAACAATGTGTCTCTGCAGGAGGCTGTTGGGGAAATTAGCCTAACAGGACATTAAATGACACACACGCACATTCACACACTCGCTCTTCATCACCTGTGGAGGGCTTGTTTTCCCCTCGCTCCCAATTCAGCCATTTCATTTAAATTAATTGAAATTCAATTCAGTTCAAATCAATTTAGTTATGTTAAATACTTTTCACTGCACCTCGGTTAAGTGTGATGTACTGATGGCAAATTTGACAGGGTCAGTAAACAGCACTGACAAAACATCAAGACGACATGATGAAAAAAGTCACATATTCTGAGCTATTCAGTTTTTCTTAGTTCGTGCTGGAGCTTTCTCCAACAGATTGGAACAAAAACTAAAAGGATCAATAATCAATATTGATAGTAATTTGTAACTTTTCCAGTTCACAACTTGACTCTTGATTCCTCCTCCTAACGCAACACACTCCCATATATAAAGGACACACTGCCAAGCATAGCTCTCTAATTGTAAAATACAACAGGAATCATATATTTTATTACATATTTCATCACATTTCACTATTGTAAACATTGCATACAGCAAAATAAAACACCTGTTTCTAATGAGAACTTGTGACAGTTTAGTAAAGTGTTGAAAGGGCCAGAGCTGATACTGTAGGTCCACACCCTGCTTTGAGGGGGAGACACTTGGTATACATTACGGGGCCCCAACCCAACCAAGCATAGCATTATTGTGCACTCATTTCTGAGGGGTTTGTGCCGGTTACATGCTGGAAGAAGATTAGAAGTTAGTGGGTTGCAGGGCGAGGTTCTGGGATGGGGCAGGGACCCGGTTAGCTATAGGGCGGGGAGCGAGGGAGTGTTTGGCTGTTTCTCAGCGTGAGCAAGAGGCTCGCGGTGGGAGCTGCACCGTGGCTGTGACACCAGCTGCTGTGGTGTTAAGGTTTTACAGTAAAGACAGAATGATTATGCACACAGATTTATATAAGACACAATATAAGGGAATATATAAATCATCATGACCCGCCTTCTCTGAATTAACTGTGTCTGAAACAGTTGCAGCCTTTCTATTCATGTGAATTGTGAAATTTCAGTATCAAGAGGGTTTTTTTTCAAGAGGCAACAGGTTTGTGTTGTTGGATAGTGTGAGTGTTTGTGAAGATAGAGCTTTACCACCACTCTGAGCTCTGAACCTTCACTCATACATAAGCGAGTGGGCAGCCAATTTCCCCTACAACCAGAGTTAAACAAATATATACTAATCCATTCCTGCACCCTAATGCCTATTTAACACACTGGCTGCGTTGTTGTTTCTGTTCCACTCCTCATCCATCTATCATTGACTACAACAATGCAGTCAAAGTAGTTCTTTTGCCCAAACACACTTAATGAGTGCTGTTCATTGAACTCACCTTTTGGTGAATGGTGAGCTGAAAGTATCCATTTGCAACTGATGAATGTGAATGCCATTTACTCTGGAGAGAGTTGAGCAAAACCAGTATATGTTTGTAAAGGTGGAGGAACTTTACGGCCGATGGCTCATGATCTTATACTTTTACAATGATTTCTGAACATCATTCACTTGGAAGATTTTTCAAAAGACTGCTCAGATGCTTCAGCTAAAAGTATTATTTCACATTAGTTGTTAATGTGGCCGATGTTTGGACTCAGAGCTGGTGGGTGGAAAAAGTAAGAATCTGTGGCCGTCAGGTCTGAAAAAACATCAGAATACCAGCTAGAATGACAACAAATTTGAAACAATACATCAAGCTGAAGCATTAGATCATGATGAGAGCATGCGACCATGAGCCAACAACAGCCACAAAGTTCCTCCACCTCTTTGAAATTGACATAAAACACATAGTCACATTGGTTTTTCTAGTCTTTTTAATCTATGCCTGTAATTTTAGAGTAGTTTACAGTGTGGCAGTGACTGGGGGCCGGGGATGGTTGGGTAGGAGGACGTTCCCTGGCAAAGAACAGCTCATTTGAAAAAAACAAAAACAAATGAATGAGAGATTTTCTGGTTCTGTGAACTATTATCATGAACTGATTTTTATGTGTGTGAATTGATCTTTCAGCTTCAAATGTGCATCACAATAGGATGCGAATAGAATTGTTATATGGTTTAACACACAATTTTGGGAGAGAACTTCAATTCTCAACATACCAACAAGGGTCGTGGACTAGAAGCAGGTGGTGAAGATGCCAGGTTGTTCCCATATTGCCTTGGCAAACTCTATTCAGACAAATGGCAAGATGGATGGATTAATGAATGAATGGCGTGATGACTGGGCCAGGGCAATAAGGGTCACGGGGACTGTTGAGACAGATAGCAGAGAAAGGCCTTGTGTTTTAGTGTTTTCTCACTGCCATAGCATGTCTGTGTCTGCATGTGTACTTAAGAGTCACAACCCATTAGTCTTGATAGAGTGGAGCAGCAGCAGGGGGTCAGATTTAGCCATTGTTTTACAAGGACGGAGATGGCCACGTGTGTGATGGTGCGTCCTTGTTGTACTGGTAAAACTCCTCCATATTGGCTCCAAAAGATGAGAGTTCTATGCTTTAAATAAGATTTAACTGGAAATTAATTTGACTCCACTTTCACTGCACTGAATCAAAACAGTGACAGCCATGCCATGTGGTTTAGACAACAACTGTATTGTCGACTTATTGACTGTTTAAGTGAGCAGCTGAAAGACTGGCAGAGTAATATACGGCCCTTGCAGAAGCAGTTCTTCACTGACCATTTGTCTTTTGTCTGTTTTATGACAGCGCCATACAAGCGAGAGAGGAGAGGGAAGAGTGAGAGAGGATGGAGCTGTAAATACAGAAGCAGTGTGTGTGTGTGTGTGTGTGTGTGTGTGTGTGTGTGTGTGTGTGTGTGTGTGTGTGTGTGTGAGAGAGAGATGCTTCATTAATTCTTTTGTATTTCACCCAGTGCCTTGTTCTAAGACCATCCAGAGCTATAAAGACAAGTGAGACAGATGGAAGAGAGGAAAGCATAAAGGATGGTGTTACAGTGGTCTTTTTCATTCTTATAGCCTCCCTCCATTTTTGCCCTCTCTTCTCCACTTCTTTCTCTTGTCAGTAATTCTACCTTTATATCAAAGAACTTTCCTTGTCAGACAGAGAAAAAGAGTTGAAAACAGGATTGAACGTGGGAGAGAGAACCTCGGAGAATGAAGGATGAGGTTCGGATAAGTGGTTTGGCGATGTATATCTGGTTAACTTCAACACCTACATTTTTGAAATAGGATCCATCAGGGACTGTCTTACACAGAGTTAATGATACATGTCCAGGACATTAACTGCATTTATCATTATTATCATTAATTGCATGTATCATTAACAACATGTACAGGACTCCAGGGTGTTCACAGTCACTCATAAACCTGAACATGGTCAAATGTAACCAGGATCCAGAACCAGGTTGAACACAAAGACATCAAAGAGAAGACTTTCCTGCTCAACAGCCTTCTCCCTGTTCATTACAAATACATACACACACACACACACACACGCACACACACTGAGAGGCATGGATTATTATTCTTTCTAAACCTCACTGTCTTGGCTGAGGTCTTCATTGAGGACAAATCAAACAGTGAGCGTGGATGTTAGATGTTTAATGCTCCTGGACACGGTGTTGTCATATCATATCCTTGTGGAAAGGATGATGAAAAACAAGACAAACATACAGTAAAGGATAATGATGAGAGGGAGAGTCACTAGAGAGGACATGTAGTCCATATAATCATGTGTCTATATGTTTTTGTGTATGTCTGTGAGAATGAGGGTGGGGGCAGAGAAAGTGAGGTAGATGTGGCACCGTGGCTGATTTAGCTAAAGGCATTGGTTTATTGTAAAATAGAACTGCCACCACTACACAGTGGTAATATTTGTGGTGTTGTAAGGAAAAAGTGTGTGTTTATTTTTTTTATTCCTGTTCTTAAGGACAAACATAGTTTTGTAGTGTTTGTCCCTGGACATTGTTATTGCATTGCATTCAGCATTGTACTGTAACTGTGCACTCCACTAACCAGTACTGTATACACAAACATTGGTCGATAAAGTTGATTCTAACTCTTCAAATCTAAGAGTCAGAAGATAAACATGATCTCAAGGCAACAATAGGTGTTTTTCATGTGTGTTGTCATTGCTCAGTCACGGTGCCTGTGGCCTCATCATCCTTGAGTCTGTGACCCAGATTTCAGCTTGATGGATTAATGATCAGACATGATCACTCATGCCCCCTGTTAGCCATGTAAAGGTGACCTGACACCGGCGCATGTTACACTCCCATGGTTAGGCATGTGTGTGTGTGTGAGTATGTGTACATTTTCAGAGACAGCGCATGTGTCCCCTTAATTTGCTCAGTCAAGCTTGTATGATAGCATTAAAACATAGGAGTGAGTGTGTGTGTGTGTCTGCCTGCATCTGTCTTCTTTCTGTGTCATCAAGCCATTCAGTGCCACATGACAACATTACACACTTTTGTATTTGTGTGTGTTTGCGTGCATTACTCTGTGTGTGTGTGTGTGTGTGTGTGTGTGTGTGTGTGTGTGTTTGGGCTCTGTTAAAACACTTTAGTAGGTCTGGGAAATGAAACAGCTGTTGACCCCCCTCATCTCTTCCACCAATCTCAGACGCTGTCTATCAGCCAGCACTCCTCAATCAATTAGCGTCCACTAATATCTGTGTATGTGTGTGTGTGTGTGTGTGTTAGGGAGGGGGTGGTGGTGGATGCGGTCAACCATTTCATTGAAGCGGCAGCTCCAAATCAAATTTGCAGGCCAGAGTAGCAACCCCTCATTTCCTGTTCTCATCTTTCCCTGCTCAGGACACACACACACACACACAAGCACACAGACAGGCACCCACATACACCACACATGGAGACAACCACACGGCAGACATGCTGCGTGAAGACATGCAAATAGCAGTGTATGCACAAAGGTATACATACACACATACAGGCACAAAGCATGCACACAGACACACAACCTGAGTCCAGAATCAGGTTATTTCCTCATGGTAGATTACTATGGTAATCTGAAGACTCCAGGTGCTAAATCCACCAGCTGCAGGAAATAGGATTTTACAGGAAGCACTTCCATCCATCCATCCATCCATCCATCCATCCATCCATCCATCCATCCATCCATCCATCCATCCATCCATCCATCCATCCATCCATCCATCCATCCATCCATCCATCCATCCACTCATCCATCCATTCCCAAAATTCATCGATATATCCACTCATTCCCAGCCAGTAATTCTATTTTTGCATCCACTTTTTCTGCTTATCAACCATCCTCACATCCATTCATCCATCCATCCATCCATCCATCCATCTATCCATCTAGCCAGTCAGCCAGCCAGTCAGCGATCCAGTCATCCACTCATTCAGTCATCCAGTCATCCATCTCTCTATCCTTTCCTCTGAACCATACAGAGAAAATAGGATTTTCTCCAGAAAGCAACTGTGTATTCCTCCCTTCCCCTCAATCCTCCATCCATTCACATGTTCCTCTATCTCTGCCAGACTGCGAAAATAGGATTTTCACTGGAAGTAACTCCAATTATTATACCCCTCCCCCTGCTCCTGGTCCCCCCTCTATCTCTCTCTCGTGCCCTCCTTCCTATTAATAGATGCATAACTACAACTATACATTTGTTCTCCGGCAACTCCCTCCTTAATTCATATCATAAAAGTGGTAATCCTCAACTTTGTCATTTTTAAAATGTTGGTTTATGTAGGTGGAGTTATTTTCAGTCTGCAATTATAGCTTGTGCTCCCTTCCCAGATTTGCTTATGTTTATTCCAGCCAAACTTCCTGTATCCGGTTTGAGAGTGAATCACTATTATATAATTCCACAATGAATGAGGCAATATTTCATTCATGTAAATATTCTCTGTTTAAGGCAACATAGGACTGTATCCAACAATCCACGCCAGCTTCCCTCATTCACAAAGACTGTCTCCTTTTCTCTTTTTCCTCTTTTACTCAATTTAGGTCATATTTAGATCAGCATATAATAACACTTTGCTCATAGTATACTGTACAGTATGATCCTAATGAACCCATCCCACCACCAGGCAGAAAAATGTTTTCACAAACTTAAATCTGGCACAACTTTTTATATAACAATCGCGTGTGTTAGTCAGTCTATGGTAATACAGGTAGATTACTTAGTGACAGACTGTTTACCCTGTGTTTGTGAACAAACTGGGTACAATGATTCATAAATTGTTGCTTCACACTATTAGAAACAGCTGTGCTAGGTTTTAGAGTTGTATAAACCCTCAAACTCATAGTCATATCCTTCAAACTCAGTTTCCTCATTTGTTTATCCTCTTCTACTTGTATCAATGTGCCACCATAAACACTGCCCCCTGTGTATTTTTTCAATGCGGTGTTTACTTTCTGTCTTAACACTGGCTTATTCAATATCCCTCGCAATCTCCTTCACCCCTGCACTGACTGCTGTGCCCTTCTTAAATTTCTGTATTGGGATGCGATGGCCAAGCTATTTCTTTATCCCCTCAGTTCTGCCACCCTTCCACACATTGTCTCACTCCTCCTCCCTTCCAATCCTATAAGTACGGTTACATAAAGGTCAAAATATTTTCCATTTCAGTCCCCTATAGGAGATGGAAATGTCACCTGTACTGTACATGAGCTATGGAAAATCTTGGAAAAAAGCTGTGTGAGCAGTGCAGCCACAATGGAGGTCATGTGTGTGTTTGCATGTAGCTCAGCATTTCCCTTCTATCATTTTGTTGAACTTATACATCATTTTTTGTAGCTATTTAAAACAATCCTAAAACAGTCTTGAATGAACTGTGTTGGTGAAACTCTTCCCTGCATGTGTTTACTTGTTTGTAGTTGAGCATTGTTTCCTTTAAGTAACACCTAGATCACTTCAAGGTGTTTACAGTCAACATTAGCATACAGAGGGCGTTGAGGAAGGGGAACCAAAGGAAGGAAGGATGGGAGGAAGAAAGGAACAAAGGAAAGTAGTGGAAGCAGAATGTGCTGTGTATGGAGAAGGAGAAAGAGAGCAGCTTGGGTTGCCCCCTGCAAGAAAGTAAGATGAGTTAAGAAAGGAGGATGCAGAGCTGATGTAAATAGAAGTGGAGGAAGGAAATGATGAGAGAGAAAAAGAGTGTGAGAGAGAAACCACAAATGGTGTTGAAACACGACATCACAGACTGATACAGTCCCTGTAATCAGCCCTCTGAGAGGTTAGAGGCCACTTTATCAGTGTCAGGTTTCCTGACCGCTCGTCTTATCATGATCAGGGACGCTCTGTCTCTCTATGTGTTTGTGTGTGAGTGTGTAAGTGTTTGTGTTGTGTGTGTTCATGATTAGGCCATTACTGATAATCTTATCAGTTTGTGTTATCTGAGACAACACGGGTCCCCCCCCCTGCAAAGAAAACCACTGGTGTTGTGCTTTCTGCAGCCTGAGGGACCCACTCCTGAAACACTGTCAGACACATTCACACATCTGACCCAAGGCCGTTGTTATTGGTAATGGCATTACTGCTCTACAACAAAGAAGGGGGTATCATTTTTTGTCATTTTTGGGACATTAAGGTCTGCTACATCATGTGGATAAATATTTTGACTCAACGTTATCCTATTTGGGATATATTTGTGGGTGGTTTTCACGGTAAAACCCAAAAACTGCGGTGAAACAACAAGAGAACACCGTAACTAGAGTTACCTTTTTCTCTCTGTGTATAGAATGCACAACACGCCCGACTGTACAACAGGCTACTACCATTTTATAAACCAATGGGAGTTACCCCTTTCTTGTGTTGTATGGCCATCTTATATTTTGCCTCAATGCACAGACAGACAGAGGTAACTCTGAAATAAGAGTAAAATGTTAAGTTTGAGTTAAATATTTTTACACAGCTAGATTCTGATCAATTTTCAGAATCTCAGCCTCAAACTCAACATAGTTGACTGGACAACAAAAATACTTTAAACACATTTTTCTCAGAACTGCACTCTGAAGAGTTTCCCCTTTCTTCCATTGTTGCAGATTAGACCGAGAAGGAAGTGCAGATGTCCTGGTATTGAAAGTACTGTATATGTGTGTGTGTGTGTGTGTGTGTGTGTGTGTGTGTGTGTGTGTGTGTGTGTGTGTGTGTGTGTGTGTAGTACCGGTGACCAGTGACCCATTCTCATCTATGTTACAGTTGAGTGACTTTCCCATAAACAGGTTTGTCTTTTGTTTTTCTTTAACAATACCACCATACATCTGACTGTACTGTCCACAATTAGAAGGTAGTGGATTGTGAAATGTGTATGTGTGTGTGTGTGTGTGTGTGTGTGTGTTACACTGAAGTACAGTTAGTTCCAATTACTGACATTCTATTGGCCGAGCCTTAAATAGAGAAGAATGGGGCGACTAATGAAGTGATCTGAAGTTAGAATAATAGAGGAGTGAAGAAAACAATAGAGGGGGGGATAAAGAGGTGAGGTGGGGTGGGAGTGGGAGTGGGGGGGGGGGGGGGGGGAGTGAGGGGGTTGTCCCTCCTCTCCCCATTTTCTCAGAGCTGTAGCTGTCTTGTCTTGTCAGACAGTAGTGACTGATGGTGTTAAACACGGCTCCCCAGCTGTCACACCAAAAGCACGTGAGTGAAAAATGTCAACTTCAGAGTGGTGAGGAAAATAAATCTTTATGATCAGACTGAAGCCCTGGCGCGCTGGCTGGCCTGTGTAAGTGCACAGCGATTTTGGTTGAGCAAGGACCATAAAGCTTAAATAATTAAAGTTGCACCCACTTTGTGAAAGCTTTGTTCTTGGTGGTGTTTGCCAACCGCCCTCTGCTCAGTTAAAGTGGCGATGCACAAGAACTCTATCTGTGCTTGTGGGTTGTGGGTGAAAGCAAATCTCTGCTCATGACCAACAGAAATGAGGGGCATGGTTCAGTTTGAAAATTTGACTCTATATCAGTATGGAAATATTCTAGCTTCACAAAGTTTAACTTTATCAAAAGGTCCTGACATAATGGCCACACAGTGGAAATTATCTCCAGTACAGACAAAATGTAAAAGAAACTCAGTGAAGATGACATTCGAACAAAGTAAACACCAAATTACAAGTCTTAGAAAAACACTTTACACAACTTACAACAAAATCATATCATAAAATTACTGATAAAGCAGCATAATGGTCGATCATCTTTCAAATTTATAATCACTGTTCAAGTCTATTTATACATGACACCATTTAATTTTCCAGCTCTGTTTAAAGTCAACATCGGGTCTTGTAGATAATTAACACTGAAGTTATGAGCCCAAGATAATTGCAGTCCGCAAGAACAAAAAAAAAAAAACTGAATGGGTATCAGTTTCATACCTACTCTATATGCATGGTAATGTTCAATTACAACTCTGGCAAGCATGAGTACTGATAAGAAGTTACAAAGTCATTTGACATCTTTGCAGTGCAACACAAAGAAGTTTCTAACTGACAAACAGCCAGCGAGGAAATCTTTATTTACAGCCACACAGAAAGAAAGAGAGCGAAGAAACAGAGGAAGGGTGAAGTGGAAAATGTAGTAAGAGAGAGCAGAAAATGAGAAAGTCAGACACACGGGAGAGGGAGGGAAAATGCTTCAGGATGAAAGAGGCATGCAGAGACAGAGGGAAGGCACGGAGAGAGTAAAAGGTTGGGAAATAAAGAGGAAAGAGAGTGTAAAAGATGGATCGATGATGGAGAGAAGGACTAAGTTATTAGAAAGAGAGCAAACATTTCTTCAGCTCTGACAGCCCAGTGTGATCCCTGGACACTGTTTACGTGTCCATGTATCAGTGAATGTGCCTGTTTGTGTGGGTGCGGTTGTGTATATATTTGTCTGTCTCTATCACCTCTGTGTCCTTGCTAATAGCTGAGTGGACTCCCTGCAGTCTCCACGGGCTGCACTGTGATTATCACCACTTACTCGCACACCCACACAGTAACGCACATGCACACACACACACACACACACATGCACATGCACACGGTCGTATTTCAGGCACACACATACGCACAAAGCACGCAGAAGAACAATACAAATGCATTTTTCCGGCAGAGACGTGTAGATAATATACAGGTAAATATAGAACGTACAAATGTTTCCTGAATGTGAACGTGTGTGTGTGTGCGTACGTGTCTGAGGATGTGTGTTAATCTCAGACTTGTCAACCCCGTGTGTGTTTGTGCGCCTCTCTTCACACATTTATCTATCTGTGTCTGTGCAAGTGTGCCTCTCTGCATGTGTGTAAATCTTCACAGATTTGTCTCTTTGTCTGTACTGCCCTGTGTGTATGTGTGTGTGTGTGTATGTATGTGTGTGTGTGTGTGTGTATGTATGTGTGTGTGTGTGTGTATGTATGTGTGTGTGTTTCCTCTCTCTCTCTGCCTCGTGTCAGTGCAGCCCATGTTGACACACTAATTTACTGCAGCTTCCTGTAAGACCTCCTCAGTAATATGGCTTATTGATGAGGCCACAGGGAGTGTGTGTGTGTGTGTTAACGTGCATGGTGTGTTGTGGGTGTTTGCATTGCTGAGCGTTGTCTATGCTGGTGTGGTGTACCTGCCTTGGAGATTAAATATTTGTTGCACTACAGATAAATACGGTCATGCACACATGAATGATGACTCTCTGTGAGTGACTGTGTCTGTTTTTGTTTTGTTTTTTATTGTGCGTATGTGTAGGAGGTGTGCACTTCTGTAGAATGCATTTATTTTTTTTCTAATGATTATATGTTTCTGCCTCTGCATTTGAAAAAAAATCATCATGGACCATGGTGAACAAATGGACAAAATACACACAGCAGCGCAATGGGAGTGTGGAGGTGCCAACAGGGTGACATTACACACACACTAACACACAGGTAGGAAAAAAAATAAAACTCATACAGCAAAGAGAGTTTCCAACTATGCACTCAGGCAGACATCTTTTAACTCCCTGACATGCAGACACATACACAAACACACATATGCACAGAAGTGAGGAGAGAGTGATGGATGCAGAGCTGCCGGTCCCTCTGAGATCACCGCATTCTGCATGTGCCATTAACCTCAGAGATGGATGGATGGAGGGAGGGAAGCAGTGGCAGAGTGGTAATCAGGAAGATCGAGAGAAATCTCAGTGGGCCGGTAACATTTTGGGTTGATTACTTTGGATGTACTAACATTACGGAGACTCATGGCAGCCAGAGCCAATAAAGCTTTGTGTGCACATAGATACTGTTAACACCAGCATAAAGTGTACAGCAGGGAGGTAACTGGTAAATATTGCTTTAAAAAAAAAAAAAAAGGTAAAGTAAAAGCATTTTCACACATGGACATCCCATCGCACTTGGTCTATAACTCCAGTAGCAAAATATGCACCGCATTTAGCCCCTGGAGAAAATAAAGGGGTAGAAGAGGAAGGAAAATGTTTTGAGAGAGGAAAGGAAAAAAGAAAGAATGAAGTAAAAATATAAAGAGAGAAAGAAATGACTCAAAGCAAAAAAATAAAAATAAAAATTATTGGTGGCCAAAATTAGAGATATACAACAGAGAAATTAAGCTGAAAGGAGAAATCCCCACGGTGAGATGAAAGAAATTAATTCACACAATCATTCATCAAATCAAGAGAACAAGAAAGCGCAGTAGGAGCTGCAGTGTGTTGGTGAGGTGTGGACAGGGCCAGTAGTGCTTGTCGACAAGCCAGTAGACAAGTTCTTCCCCTGACGCAGAGCAAGGATCACCTTACCCTCTGCTGGTTTCACAGCTCTGTTGCAACACACTCCAAGATGTTTTTATATAATTGAGCCTGTGTTTAACTTCTCTCCATTTGGTGAGTGAATTCAGTAGTGTCAGGTTAATAAAATCAACTCAGAAGGCGGTCATACACCATGTCAAAAAATCTAGCAGGTAGTAGTGAGTAACAGTAGAGGCGAAAGACTCGTCCCTACTGGCTGCACTGTTGAAACCGATCACTGTTATGAAACACGACATCAGTGACAACTTAGAAATATGAAAACAAAACATTCAGAAGCTTGGATATTATCATTTAAACAAATATCATGGTTGATTGTTAGAGGTGTGAGCTAATAAAGTTCACATGGTGTATGTGTCTTTCACGGTTGCCAAGAATTGGGCTACTTTTAAAGTGTTGCTGTTGGTTAAAATAATGATGTCCGTGGGTTGGGCTTGGGCAGACCTATTGCATACAAATTATATGAATAAGGCGTATGAATAAAGTTTATTATCTTTAATGGCAAATGTTGATACCCCCCAAAAAATAGCCTATGGTGTTATTTTATAGATATTGAAGTACATTTTGCAATGCTGCTGGACTTTAACAGAAACACATATTCTGAGTTCTAGTATTGGGCTGGTTTTTGTAAATCCAGTTGGGCTGGTTTGGGGTTGCTGTTTGGCTGCTTTTGCCTCTCAGACCTGGCAACCCTGGTGTCCTTGTACTATAGTAACTTCAGCCAGGCCCATAATCAGCCAATATCATTCTTTTTTCCTAACTTGATATTTTTCCTGCAGTTGTCATTTTTAAGAGTTTCACCAAATGCTGCGCACAGGCTGAATCAGCATAACTCCAGCTAATAATGTATGTTGGTCCATAAAGACGTCTATGCAGAATAAACAGGATTTATAGCCAATAAAAATACATTTGAAAAATTAACTGATTTTGACTTTTCCTAAAAGCTCCCAACCATAATAAAGAAGGAAATTACACCACAGAAAATCTCTCATGAGTTTTTTCCTCACTGTCTGATGCAATAGGTTAGATTTATGGGTGTTTTTTGTCTACTCCTTGAAAAATCAGCTCCAAAGCCTCAGCTGCATTAAATATCTGTCTGATCTGTTTTCTGTCACTATATCAACCTCAAATCAACTTCTCCCTAACTCTGAGCACTGGCAAGAAAAACCTCAGTATCAAAACCTATGATTGGCTGTATTGTAACATAGGAATTTTACATGTCAATTTTGTCTAAAAGTAATACAACAATCAAATATTGAAACTTAATCCTAAAACTTAAACATGTTCCTTAACTTTCTGTGATAAGTTACATGGTGCTATGGTGAACACCAGTTTTAACTCTTGCCACTATCACATCTCTTCTTCTCTTGAAGGTAGCATGCTAACCGGCTCACCCCTTCTGATAGTGGCTCAATAGCCTCCAATCTGCCCTGAAGATGCAGCCCTGCTCAGAGGAGCTATTATAACATCTTGTCTTGTAAAACCAACGTTGGCTGAAGCTCTTGTCGAGCACCAATTACTACCACCTGCTCTCGCCAAGAAACCACACTCATTGGCAGAGAAAACATACTAATAACCCCTCTGGCCATAATGAGGAACATTTGCTTTTTCAGAAATTAACCAGTGAAAGTTTCAGCAAATTCCCGTGTGGAGGAATCTTCCAGAGCACACTACTAACATGCCCGTTATGTTGGGAGAGCAGAGTCACCTCAGAAACACCTTATTTTTAGTGTCTGGGCTACACACACCATATCTAGCTGTGCTAACTAGCCATTAGCTGCCGTTCAGGCCTGCTGGGAGTCTGCTGCACTCAGGGCTAACACACACGTATCCACCAAAGCACCTCACACTGAGGCTATGACACTGACGGCTCACTCCCAGTGCAAGCATAAGGCAAACTCAGCCACCGGCAAGGAGAAAAGGCTCAATCAGCTTTTTCTAGTGGGTCTACATATCACACTCACTTTGGTGTAAGGATATACAGTAGATGTGCTGCACTGTGCATTGATGGCATTATGCCATGATGCCAAGTTATGGTTTTTGACTGACAAAAGCCTGACAGGCCAACAGGCTTTGATATGAGAACTCTGCAGGTAGTGTTCAGTGACCTAGAAACACTGGGGATGTCTGTGCTGTGCAGCAACAGCATTTCTGCCCATTGCCCTAAAATGGATTCTCTCTGTGATGTCAGCAGTGGCTTCTGGGAAACCCAGTCCACTGCTTGGCAAGCAGAAAAGGTGTCATGGATTAACATATCCTAGTTTCACAACATACTGTTGTAAGTTATACAAAAGAATGCGTGAAGGGAAAGTCCAGAAGGCTCGAGTCCATGTGGTGCGTTGGTGTGAATTCAGAATGATTCGCAGAGGTTATTGCTTTCCTTTCCTGGATAAATTCTTGCAGTCGGCTTGAGCCAACAAACATTTACGATACTTTTTTGCATTCAGCCTCCCCTGCTCCCATGTAAAACAAAAAGTTCAATTATAGTGCATAGTACTTTTTTTTTTTTTTTTCATAATTTCTTCTACTTCGTCCAAAGTCTTTTTGAAAAGAGTAAGAATAAATGCAAACAAATGTAAGTTTAAAAGGTCTTTTGTTCATTTTATTGATACAACTTTGTGTTAAATACATTCTAGTTGTAAAATCAGACATTTGCTGGTCAACATCTTGCATAGACCGCTCACAGAGCAGCACGTCTACCTGCTCTCTATTGCTCGATTTTTTCACAAATGGCGGCTCTGACAGCTCGGAGGAATATTAGACTGATATTAGCATGTGATTGCTCTGCGCTCTCATCACTTGACAGATTCCAGTGGGCCAGGGTGGGTTTAGTTTCAGTGGAAAGACACAGGATGAGGGCAGCAAGAGGGACGAGAGCAATAGGTTACAGGGGTCGTACGACTAGAGAGACCCAAGTAATGAGGGTGACAGTTACTCTGACACACACACACACACACACACACACACACACACACACACACACACACACACACACACACACACACACACACACACACACACACACACACACACACACACACACAAGCTGTCATGGAAAAAGAACTTAATACCTTCAGAGATCCAGAGATGTTAGGAGACATCTGAGTGACAGTTTGATGGTGTGTGCCCATGTTTCACATATCACTGTCCTGAACTGAGATCAGTGATTCACCTGGCTGCTGGTAATTGTAGGACTTTTACAGTAAAAGAAACACTGATCAGCAAATTTCAAAAATATTAATCTAATCACTTGCTGTGACCAGGACCATGACTGGTGAAATAATGTGCTCATATGATATGTGACCGTGTGAGCTTGCTTGTTCCCAGAAAGTCTTCTGCCAGAAGAGTACAAGAGGCTTGTAAATATTTTTATCACATGAAAAAGCATCAGCCCTTGTGTGATTTTCTTCTCTGTCATAAAAGAAATGGAGGTTTAAAAAGGTTCCCTTCCCACGAGATAACTCGGCTGTGTCATTATGGCCTGTATATGTGTGTGCATCTGTGTGTGAATATAAGCAGGGTGTGTCCTGGGAAGGCAGAACCAGAGCCAAAATCTGGTTTGTTTTCCAAGCCACGAGCTTTAGTGTCGCTACAGGCCCTAACACACACCTCCCACCAACCACCTCCGTGCACTATACAAGTGGGAGAGAGTGAATAAGTGGAGCGTCAGTGTGTGTGTGCACAAAGCTGTGTGAACTTTTGCATCCAGAAGCTCAGCCATTATTATCTCGATGACTGTGCTGCATGACATGTAAATCTGTCTTTTCATAGATAATAAAACGTTTCTGTTAATCTTAGTTACTCACGGATTATTAGAGGCCCAGCAATGTATTCATGTTAATTGATTGTTACTCATCAGATTCCTTTCCCTTTTGATTATTCTGCACACGCACATGGCCGGTGTTTCAGCTGTAATGTTGTAAACCAGCACCAGGTTCCCTTTAAAGCTCCCAGCACTGCTACAAAGCTCATAAAGCTGAGCTGTGGGCCTCTTCTCCCTCTTCTTTCTGCCTTTCTTCTTTCTACCTTTTCTCTTTTTTCTTTAATACTAGGGAGAGAATAAGAAAAACGGAGGGAGAAGGGAGAGATGGGATGGAAATGAATGTGTAGGGGAGAGAGTGTCTCGATGGAGAAAGGCAAGAAATTGGAGGGAAATGAGGGAGAGGTAAAGAGAAATTTGGCAAAAATGAAAGAGAGGGAGAGAGTGGGAGAGAGGGTGAGGCAGAGAGAGAGAAGGGAGTGAGAGGGAGATGAAACTGCTCTTTAATCAGTGAGGGGCTATATGGAGGCGGGCCGAGGTGCCTACTGTAATCCGATACACGCGCGCGCGCACGGCGTGCACGCACACCGAGACAGGGGACTGAGTGAGCAGTCTTCCACGCTGCCACAAACCCGGCGGAGATCGGAGGGGAAGGAGCGCACTGCCGGAGCTGCTGGGAGAGAGAAAGAGGGAGAAGGAGAGAGAGACTTACGGTGAACGTGGAGGACAGAGAGAGAGAGAGAGGGAGGGAGCGCGCGGACACAGAAACGCGTGTTTGAGCGAAGAAACGCTCAGTTTGTAGGAGGAGAGCTCAGAGCGCAGAGGCTGCACGTTTATTCTCCCACGATCAGTTTTTACGCACGCACGCCGGAGCCGCTTCTTCCAAGAGATCAAGCGTTATCTTTTTCTCAAGACAGGACGGTTATCGGGACAGTGTTATAAAAGGAAAAATCCATGGGAAAATAATTTTGATTCTTAATCGCGGGTGCTTTTAACAAGTTGATGCGCCACTTGGAAAGTGAGAGCAAAAGCTTTTGGAATATTTTATCGAAGCCGGGAGAAGAGACGCGTGGTACTTTTTTCAGGTTTTGACAAACTTAATGTTTGTCTGCAGACGTGTCTGATGATTCCTCATGGTTTCAACCTGTGATACCTTGTTCATTTGAAATTGGTCTACCAACTGTATTGACTAGGTTTATATTTCCACGCGTGTTTTGACTGCCAAACGGACACTGAGCACCGACATGGATTTCGCGGCTTTTAAAATGTTTTTATTGGACAAATTGCGCTGATTTCTGATCAGTTTTGCGCAGACGAATTTCTACGAGAGAAGAAGCGGTGCCACACACTGAAGCAACCCGTACGAACATTATAGTTCCACCAGGCTGATATTCCTGGAGAGCCCCCCTGAACACAACCCGGCGTTTGTGGTGGACTTTGGGCACCAGTCGTGTTGCGCTCGAGAGAAACACAGAACTGTGGAAAGAAAAGCAGACTTTGGACTGTAGATTTGTCCCAGATAAACAGAGTAAAACCACAGAGGAGGAGGAGGAGAGCTGTTTTTCTCCAAATTAAGAGGGAAAAGATGGATTTACTCATATGGCTCTGTGGATGTTTACTGGCTTTTCTTTCGCCCCCAGCAGCGGCCACAGCGGAGGAAGGAGGTAGGTTTGACACTTTTCCTGCCCGCTTTATTTCGTGTCACACTTAGGTGCTAAATGGAAGTGAAACCGCTTTTTTTAAGAGAGAAAAAAATCCCCATTACTCCTTAAAAACAGGATTTGGAAAAACACCTCAGAGATGATTGTTTCATTATTAAAAAGCCTGGTTTTCCCCGTCAAACCAAACTGCGTAATGTCAGTAAAACAATGACAGAGGGAGAGCATTACTGGATTTACTCAGCCTTCATTTCCTTCAAGTTAACACACTAATATGAAGCTTAGTGTTGAGAAGCTCTTGGTTATTTCAGTTAAAGCACAATAAGGATGAAGATCCTTGCTTCCCTCTCCTCGATCTGCTTGACCCGTCGCCCTCAGCTCGGCGCTGAGAGCAGCGGTGGAGAGGTACAATGAAAATGTGAACAACTTAAGTCAGTGGATAAAATCAGTTAGTTTTTCCTCAACAGCTCAAAGCTTTAATTTGTTTTCCAGATTGATGGTGTCGCCGGTTGTTCTGCGTAGACAACTTTCTACTTTCTAACGAGGCGCTTCCACAGATAAAGTATAGGCTATATCCCCGCAGCGTCCTCACCGTCCACTCCGCTGCTGGTTTGACTCCGCACTATAATAATGAGAGATGTTGAGATGTTGGCCCGGTACCAATATTGATTTTTTTCCTCTTGGAAAAAAAATTAACCATATGCTGTGGATTTTAATCTGCAGTTTAATCAATTCATGTTCTCGAGGGAGCTATTCAATAATGAAAAATCACTATGATGTTCCCATAATATTCCTGTCGGGAGCACTGTCAGTTGAGCATAGTGGAGTTTCTAGTGACCCTATCGCGCTTGTTTTATCTCCTCATGTGTCACTGTGATTTAGTCTTATTAGATTCCTTGACAGAGTTTTTAGGCTGGCAGCTTTATACATTTGCAATGTGCAGCTGTGCCTCTACTGCCGGTTGTGTTGCGAAGAGGTGTCAGTGAATGTGACCGGGTTACTGCCTCTGTGCAGCTGCAGCACTAGCGCTCCACTCACACTGAGGTCCGACTCCACTCCGTTTCCAGCGAGACAGGCTCCGGAGGTCCGTCGCTCCCATCGCTCTGACTGGGAGCGACGGGATCTTGGATGCATTAACACCAATCAGCAGGTTACCTTTGCGTAAATATGCACAAGCTCAGAAGTGAAGAGCGGCACAAGAGCTCCGTTTTACCCCGCAAGGCGAAAACGCTCCGCTCTTTGCACTGAGCTGATGCATTTAAGGTCTTTGTACGTTATTCGTGCGTATCCAAGTGATCGTTACGCGCAGGGAGAAACTGTGGAAACTGAGCTGCGAGCTGCACAGAGAAGCGTTTCAGCGGATAGTATCTACAGTGACTGTGGGTCAAGACATCAGCACTTTACTTCGCTGTGATGTTACAGGTGTGCGTTCATGGGTTGCCTGAGAACTTCAACTAGTTGTTTTGTAAACCAACTAAGCTTTAACTATAGACACGTTTTGCAGTTGGACTCTACTCAAACGGATTTTCTAACAAACTGACCAAGAAATTCACCAGAAGCAGAAAGGCCCAGTCTCACAGTTTCCCACAAGTCTATTAAAAGGAGACAGAGAGCATGACAACATCATTTCCTCAAGATACAACTGTGAATGTGCATGAGGTGTAAAAAAGGAACTGAGAGAGGGAAGCAGTGGACAAGTTGGTTGCACTCTAAGTTGTATTGATTTAGGTCTTATTCAGGAGGCTTTTGCAGATCTCATGACTTAGATTAAGTGTCCCGTCTGCCAAATGTTGTTTTGGAAAAACACAGTGTACAGAGTGCACACAGTGGAGCCATTCTTTGCGTTACATTTCACCCTCAACATGAGAAGATATGTAGAGCAGACTGCTGTGTGTGAATATTTCTTTGTGTATCACAAAGTCAGCCAATTTTCACAAGAGAATTGACAACATGCTGATATTTTATGTGAACGCAATAGAGTTTCCAAGTCTATCCTATTAGATCAACAGAGTAAAGTGACTTGTGTTCCCCCTTACCCTGGTATTCAGGGTGGAAGGACTGAAGTGACTGGTGGTGACATGTTTTTTTTTTTGTTTTCTTTAATTCTTAAATGAAATCAATCAATAATTTGTTCAGGTATGACATTCTATTATTTGTTCAACAAAAAAAGTCTTGATGGATGAACCATGGTGTTACAGGACACTCCGTCTTACTCCCCTTGAGATACTCCCTCTGGTACAATGAGAACCACACACACGCACACAAACACTCAGCAGCCAGCAGGCTATGCAGGATTGAAGCTTCCTCAGCAGTAAACTTTTACAGATGCCTCTGCTCTGTCGTCTCAGGAGAGATGAGCAAAGGAAAGCATAGTGAGACTAAGAAGTGTATATATAGTGAGAGACAGGAGGGAGGGATGGAAGTACAGTGGGAGGAAGTAACAGGGAGAGACACAGGCAGAGGGAAGCTGCAGAAAGAAGTGAACGAAACGGAAGAATGATTTTTAGCCTCGCTGTTTGATCCTGTTTCTTCATTCCGTTTGATCACAGCTGTGCCTGGAAGGGAGATAAACGGACATAATTGGCCACTCAAGACCAGCTGTCTGCCTCTATAGTGTCTCAGCTGAAATATGCTGGTTGATGAAACAGGCGCACTGCGATGCACACTGTGAGAAGTAAGCAAGCAGTGGGATGAATTGCCCACAGGTACGCATTAAGGGCTGCATGGTTTATGAAGCTGTTTTTTTTTTTTTGGATGGCTTGGACCGAGCTAATGTGATTTTAGAGGCACTGAAACATAGGGGAGGAAATGTCTTTCCCAGATTTCAGGGTGAATAAGTCAACAGGTCCACCCAGAGTTAAGGTTCATTATTTTTGTAAATGATTGCATCACAGTGGGGGTGCGCCTCAGAGTGTTTGTATGAGCCAGAGCAGACAGACACTTACTTTCAACTTGCTTTTAATTATAGGTCATCGGTCTGCAGCGTATGAGACTGACTATTGCAAAACTTTATAGAGCATGTGAGTGTGATTGAGCTTTCAGATGCATTTCTCATTATCTAGTCTCAAGTCCCACACCCAGCACAACCAGTTGCTGCTCTGCACATATGTCGACAGCTTGTAGTGTAAAGGAGCAGGTTCAGGTTCATCGAATGTTCTCATGATGAACATGATGTAATGCACACGGATACTCTCACGCACCAGTAGGTGGTGGTAATGGCACCAAAATAGCTGTGCGTCAACGGCTAAAAAAAGAAAGAAGAAGAGGAACTATTTATGACACAAAAACTGAGATCATAGCACATCTCCCACTTAGGAATCCATGTGATGTTTGCCTTTTCCGCACATTTTTTTACTTTGTATTTATATATAAAATTAAATTTTCGGCCTTTTTTTAATGTGTTGTCCTGCTTTATGATGATGATTTTTCAGATTAGAAATAAATGAACAGGAACCAGTTCATTTTTGGGGGACCAAAAGTTAAGAATTCCTAAGTATGAACTATGAGAGTGAGTTAGTTCATTTGAATCTGTGTTAGCTAAACTTTGGGCTAATGCATGTACACATGTGTCACACTGGATTGGGTCATAATACCATCAATAAAACAACCATCCATGTTAGTAGCTCAAAACAAAAGGGTTGTACCGTGCTTTAGCTCCGTGCATAATGAGCTGACTCACTGTCACTGGCACAATCAATGCTATGCAATTACCTGGTGTTTGGAATAAAAAGTTATTAGCCATATTACACATCTCATATTCTACAAACATGAAGTTAACTATATTTGCTCTTTTCACTGCAGTTCCTTTCCATGGATAATTACTCAGCGCATATGGAGATTGGTTATTTCAGAAAGGCTAAAAATACACCAGCGTATTCTAGCAAGTCAAATACCAGTAGTGAATGAATGTTCAAGAGTAGCAGCACAATATCTCACAGCTGGCTGTAGAAAGAAAGGGCAATTAGTGAGTCTGAAATCCGCTCATCTATACACGTTTAAGGAATGATGGGAAATTCACCCGTCATTCTTCAGTTTTAATTTTCTATGACTTTTTCTTATTCCCATTTTAGTCAATCTTTAATACTACTGCATTGTCTGATATGTTGGAAGTTTTACTTGACTTGTGAACTTTTATCCTAGGAAATTATAGCCAGAAACACTTTAATAGTAAAAAAAAAAAAAAAGAAAAAGAGAGAGAAAATGGGAGTCAGAGCTAGAGGACGGAGGATGAGGGAAAGAGATGGACAGAGTAAGGAACTGTGAGTGTTGGAGGCATGCGAAGGAAAGAGTGAAGGGAGAAACAGAGGAGCATGAGAGGGCAATAGTGAAATGAGAGGAAAGCAGCAGAGTGTGAAGCAGTAGTTGAGTGGAGCCACCTGCAGTAAACCAACCCAGATTTATTCCTCTCCCCTGTCAAGCACAGGAGGCTTTCTGGCCAACTCACAGTATATTACACTGATTATAGACAAAAATAAAAACAAGTTTTGTATTTCATCATATTGGGAATAAGAAAAAAAAATCAATTTGAATTGAAGAGATGTTTTGACATGTAGATGGATGGTCATGATATTGAAACCATAGTCGCCTGCTGGAATGAAAACATTTCATGCAGTGCCTTTACTTTGATGGTTGGAATGAAACAGTTGTATGTGACAACTGAGGAGTGGATCTCTGGCACGTGACAAAGACTTTGCTGCATGGAGACTTTCTCCAGAGCTGATTTCATTTTAATTATCTTGCAGGCAGCAGGTGTTTTCCACCAGGTTTCAGGATTAAGGGTTATTCTTTTTCATCTAGTGATTCAGGTGGCTGCTGTGTTTTTCTTCTGCAATATATATTTTTTTATTTTAAGGCTCATGTTAGTCATAATAAATCCCAAGAAAAGGCATATATACATTAGTTTAAAAAAAAGTTAATGGGAGATGATGTTGGTCTGTCAATCATTAGAGTAATGGTGGTCAAACAACACAGGCGCTGGTCATCAGCAACCTACATGTAGTTTACAGTGAGTGAATTAACATTCAGCCAATTAACCCCCTGTACCATCTCTCTCTCTCTCTCTCTCGCTGTGCCTATTCCTCTCCCTTTCTCTCTCTGTCTCAGTCTCTCTTCCTCTCTCATCTGTAACAGAGAAAGGACAATTAGTGGGTCCAGCAGGATGTTCTAATTACAGTTATCATGTCATTAGTAAACTGCTAGTATTCTAGTGTCTTCATTGGCCATTGGTAATGACTGGAGTAATTAGGGAGGATGAGAAGATCAGCTGTGTGTGTGTGTCGTTGTGTGTTGTATTCCTCAGTGGCGGGGGTGGGGGTGGGGGGGATATTCAAATGAGACTATTTGCCTGTCCACACGTCTTTTAAAATCTTCACTCACACGCAAAAAAAGTGTGCGTTTGTGTGTGTGTGCATGAGCTTGTGTACAAAGCTAAGCCTTGTGTGTCCCCAGCAGTCCCTCCAGAGCCGTGGCGTGTGAGGCCACAGGTTGTTTTACTTTCTCCCTCTCCCTTCACGCTGAATCATCCTGTTGTTTTCCTCGTTTCATGCCACTTCACCTCTCCTTTAATAGTGCTCTCTGTCTCTTTCTCCACACCTCCCCGTGGCAGTGTTTTCCCTTGCTCCGATTAAGAAACCTCCCTCACCCTCTCTCCTCGCCCCACTTCACAACGCTGGGAAATCTCTTTTACTGTTTCCCTCCCTCCCTCATTGTTTGTTTTTTTTAAACTTTCAGCCTGCTCCCTCTGACTCTGTCCGTCTATGTTTACCTCATCCTTGTTTTCTGTGCTGGAAAGAGACTACAGCCAGACAGTGGAAATCCATTCACATGGCTTGTTAGACTGAGTCCATTCATCGATCTAAATAGCTGATGTGTAGTTTGAAGTGTATACTGCTTTTGCTATTTTTAGTCTTACTTAAAGGAAAATTCTTTTGCTAATAAGATGTCACAGAGTAAACATTCCTGAGCTGAAACTTAAAGATGCAGAATCAATTACATTTGTATGTAGTAAAAAGTGTTTCTTGAGACGAGACTCTGAAGAAGAAATATCCTTATGACTTTTTAAGGGTGCAATAACCTACCGTGCCTAAATATGTCGTGTTATCTCTCTCCTCTTTCTAAATCTGCATAGATCAGGTAGTGTCTTTGGTCTTGAGTTGAGTAGCTTGTTCTCATGTCAGTTCCTTTTCAGTATCGCACACTCATCCTTCTTTTTTATGAGTCCACGTCTCTCTCTTCTCTTGTTTCTCCCCATCCTTGTTTTTGTTTCTCAGATCCTTTGTAGTCCTCTACCATCCCTTTCTTTACTTTACACACTGGCTGTAATTTTCCACTGTGGCTTAATGCAGGGCACCTGGAGAAAAAAAGCACAACCCCACCTGTTTGTGTGTGTGTGAGTGTCTGTGTGAGTGTGTGTGCTTGACTTGTATTTTCTGTCCAGTGAGCTGTTCTGAGCTGCTGACTTTCTCTTTTCAGATGATGAGAGACAGATGTTCTGGCATTACTCTGTCTTCTTTCGTCCTGCTCTGCCTGCATCTCCCTTTCTTTCTCTCCCCTCGCTCTTTCTGTCCATTCCTGAGGTTTCCCAGGTTTCGATGACTAAAAGCCCCTTGGTTTTAATCCAAAGAAGACATTTTAGCCTGTTATTTTCAGTGTTCCTCATATTCCCAGAGTCATATGAAAGCTTTTTACTCCAAATGTAGCGTTTTGTGCGTGCTCTGTGATGCTGGAGCTAAGCCATCCTACTGTAAGTGCCTGGAAATCCATGGTAAAAAAAAAACAAAAAAACTGAAAATTTGCATCAGGCTTTGATGCAGATGTTCACAGTCTATTGATTGTTAATTTAGGGGAGCTGTTTCTAACAAGGTCAAAATAATGAGAATATCAGACTTGCTCCACTGTTGGGGGCCAGTGTTGGTGGATAATAAGTTGATCTGCCAAATAATAGCCTCCCTCCTAACAAGCTCATGGTTAGCTGGGTGAGAAACACTTTCTGGCTTTCATACACAAACACTAAACCACTAATGCTTTCATTATGGCCCCTCACCAGTTGAAATGAATGTGGACTGTTGTTCGACACATTAGCAAAAGTTCCTGCAGACTGGCAAATCGATTGCAATTGTGAAAAGTGTTTTTTTTTTAGAGTCAAATCAGACTGCCTACTCAGAGGAAAAATTAATCTGTAAAGAGAACGTGGAAACAAGGTCAGAGAATTTGCATTTGGGGCTAACAAACAAGGATCTGGTTCAATTTTGCAAAGCAGCTCCATGTGGAAGTGAGAGTGTTTTTTTCTCCATGTTTGTGACTTTTTTGTGCGATTGTTTGCATCGCCCCCTCTGTGTGCTTGTTGCTGTGCATGCATTTCTGTACAAGTTTTTTACGTAATGCATTTCTGTATGGGTGCATCAGTGTGTGTGTGTGTGTTGGGGTATGCGCATGTGAGGAAATGTTGCTGAATAGGTGTTATCAAGATGCAATACTACTGTAAATGTGGCGGAGAGCCATAAATAATGCAGTGACCTGTCTCATATCCCTGCTTGACTGCTTAGCACCGTTTACTGCTGCTTATCCTGCTTGTGTGTATGTGTGTGTGTGTGTGTATGTGTGTGTGCAAGTGTGTGGTCTCAATTCATTGATGTCTAAGCCAGAGGGGGATAAATGATGTTCAGCGGTCTGTTTGTGCTTTTGTTGTGAATATGTGGTCTGAAAACAACCTCTGCCTGTAGATCACACATGCTGATGTGGTTGAGAGAGAAGTTGTTTTGTGTAAAATCTGGGGTCAAGAGCAGAGCAGTGTTTGTGTCTTCTGTGAGTGACAGACAAACCGAGACAGGGAAAACAATGATACACTGACGTGGTGCTTTGGTTTGAACTTACACTGTGGTTTGTCTTCATAGAACGACTCACCACAGAGGATTCAAGCAGAATCCCTGACCAGGAAGAAAGAACAGTTTTCACGTACTACTACTTAGAAACAAACATCAGATTAGTTTTTAATATAGTTGCAGTATTACAGGAGAATAGCAGTAGAGCTTCTACTTGAAACTGTGTATTTCTACATTGTAGTTTTTCTGCTTTTCCTTTAGTGGTCAGAATTACTACTTCCTTATTTTTTTTACCAGCTGAAAATATTAGGGGTTTTTTTTGGTTTTGTTTTGTTTTTTCTTCATCATTTGGTTTTGTTTGGTAGGTGTTACCCTACATCTGTGAACAGATTTTATTAAAGCAGAAGTAAGCGGAATATTTATGTTAATATAAGTCTTAAAGCAGATATCAGCTTCACGGCCGTTTCGGCTAATGCTGCGTTCAAGGCAGGCTTTTGAAACCGTAAGTTACAGCTTCAAGTCACAACTACGACTTGGTAGCGTTCCAGGTAACCCGTAGCTCGTGTTTTTACCATCCTGTTGTCTGTGAAAGTTCCCTATAACGGCCACTCGTAACTTCCGACCCGTGAACTCGTACCAGATCGAACTGGTATGACTTCACAGGAAGGAAAAACACAAAGTACGAGTTTCTTTGAACGCACCATGAGTTAGCAGCCCCCGCCCTTGTCAGGCATCAATTGGTCCTCGTGCTACGTCACCACATTCACGCGCATCCCTTGGCTGCACACACAGCCCTTCATGCCGTTCTCTCTCCTCATTGGATAACACTTGTATCCCACAAGGAAAATTTTCTCCTCGGGTTACAGCAGAGCAGAGTGACGGAGAGACTCGTGTTTAGGCTGAAATACTTCATGTAAGTGATTGCTGACGGAAAATAGGACTATTTAGGACTTATATTAACAAAAACATTCCACTGATATCTGCTTTAAGTAGTTATATCTTCCGACAGCAATCACTTACATAGAGTGTTTGGTCCGAAACACGGGTCTGTCAGTCACTCTGCTCTGCTCTGAGTCGAGGAGAAAACTTATTGTATACTTCCTTGTATCCTACAAGCTTTATCCAATGAGGAGAGAGAACGGCATGAAGGGCTGTGTGTGCAGCCAAGGGATGCGCGTGAATGTGGTGACATAGGGACGAGGACCAATAGATCCATGACGAGGGCGGTGACTGCTAACTCCATTGGCTGACAAAATGTTAGCCAAAACGACCGGATCGCTTACTTCTGCTTTAAAATAACACAAAACCTAACAGTCACAAAACCTAATAGGAAAGATGGGTGTGGCCCAACCCATAGGCTATGAAGAACCAATGTAATAATGGACTGTACATATGACTATTGGGTGTTGATGGGTCACAGTGTCATCACGTATGACCGCACTGCAACAAAGTGACTGTAGTTGGAACTGTTGGAATTTTTCTAAGAGGCTGTTTTGACATTTTTACTCACAGCAGGTTTGTTGAGACCTGGGTTCAGTGCAACATTTCTAAAAAGATGTCCAGTGGAGCAAATTATCCTGAAAGGCTAAAAGCAAGTGCAATGCTTTTCTTTCCCCCTTCCTCTTTTCTCAACCCTGCATTTTTCAATGGCTTAGATCTTCTGCTCTCTCTCTCTCTCTCTCTGTCTCTCTCACACACTTTTACCTGTTTGATAATTCTTGACATGAATTCAGGCTTTTTCCCAACTCAGCATCTTCTTTGTTCAGCCCACCCTTCCACACACACATATACACACGCGCACACACACATTGCACTTTCTTCCCCACATGCAGGTCAGGATGCTGGAGTGTGGAATACAAATTAGTGTTGCTATAGATTCACTTTTGGAGGTTGCGTTTATACAGTTTCTTAGTTTTTGCGATGCATAGAGAAGTTAGCTAAGCTGTCCCGCTGAAAAGAAAAATGTTCCCCTCTCCCTGTGTATCGGTTTATCGCAGCGGGGACTCTGTGTTATAATGACTGATGAGCTCCACCTCAGCATCATATATCTACTGTATTTGAGTGTATATGCACTCACCAAGTAGCGTCACCTTCTGCCCTGTTTGAATGTGATAATCGGTGACTGATTTTGTGCGTGCGCGCGATGAGATTAATAGACCCTTATAGCAGAGCAGACACAATACTTTACACACACACAGCATCTGCCTCTCTATCACACTGGCCTTATTCATCAGACACTTGGAGGTGCCGTCTTTATCGGCGGCATGCCAGAGGTGAGGAGGAAGAGGAGGAGGAGGTGAAGAGGGTGGTATGGGGAAAAAAATGACAGAAGAGAACAGTCTGATAAGGAACCTGGTACTTCATCAGCAGAAAGTTTTACTATGATGTAAACACCTCTGACAAATTAAACATCCCAGCATTTTGTATAGTTGGCTTGAGGAAGAGGCTTAAATAAAAGTAAACAATAAACCATTGCTGCTTCTGCCAGAGTCTCATGTGGGGCAGACTGAATCTAATGAAAACATGTTTTTACCCAACAACTAAGTATTCATTATGCATATCAAGCAACTTATTAATAAATCCAATGTAGCCTATCTAACAATATGAGATTTTTCCCCTTTGCACTCCCTCTCTCTGCATATCCCAGATTTTCCTGGTTGGATACAGTTAGCTAAGCGCTGTGCTAAAAGTGGGGTTTGGCTGATGCTGCTGTGAGATTCCAGAGTGGTTAAGCACTAATCCAGGTGGTGCTGAGATGAAATGCGCCTGGCCGGGTTACATAGACCTTGTAACTCTATTCCTGTATTACTGTATGTCACCAAGGAGATTGGAAACAGATAGGGAGGAGATAGACAGGACTCGTTGGCTCACAGCATGAGGGAGAGACAGACAGAGATAGAGAGATAGAGGGAGATATAGGGGGGATGATCACTAATTGTTTGCAGACAGTGTGAGGTAGACACCAGATATAGCTGCCAAAGTGTCAATCACGTTGTGCGCTGAGTGCTGAGATCTGACCTCGGCTTTCATCTTCCCTCGCTGGTTCTTGAGTGAATGAGTGTATATCCATGTGCAGCATATTTGCAGCCACAGCGAAAAAAAAAAGAAAAAAAAGCTGGACTTTCAGTGCGTATGTTTGTTTGACCTTCTCTTTGAATTTGTTTTGAAGATGGCATCTGAAAAGTGTGTTTATACTATGTGTGTGTGTGTGTGTGTGTGTGTGTGTGTGTGTGTGTGTGTGTTAATGTTTGCATGTCTAGCTCCTCTCAGAGTAGGTTTACAGTCTATTAATAGCATTAAAACATGTTGTATTCTGCTGAGTAGTTTGACTTGGCTATGTCATCGGACTCAGCACAGTGGCAATAAATAATGAATACAGTTTTTTTTTAAATATCTGATTGGTGTTTACTTTTCTCAGTAATCACATGGTTTTCTAATTGTCTGGATGTTGCTCACTGGCCAGATACAAAATGCCTGTGTAAAATTAACTTAAGAGGAATGGTCTACATAACAAACACAGGCAAGCATTGGACTAGGGTCAGGGTTAGGTCAGAGAAATTATATTTTATACTTAATACTTGATAATGATGTTATATTATGTGTGATTTCGGACATTTCAAAAGAGTAAACTCAAACCAGTTACACACTCCTCTGTCAGATTATGGCTTAGACTGAGCTGTTAAACTGGTGCTTGGCTTTAACAAAGCTGTATCTCACCATGACTCCACCCTAGTGGTTTAAGTTGAGTTTTGTGGAGCTTAAACAATGAAGAAGTTCAGCTCATAAGACATAAGTCTGCATAGTCAATCAAACAGGGCAGCCAGCCTGGTTCCACAATAGCTGCCATAGATACAATACAACAGAGATGTGTGTTATGCCGTTGGGTGTCATAGATATGAGTTACCCATCTATGTCGGGTACATCTGCAGCAGTGAATGAGCGGCATTGTTTATGACATGGTGCAGACATATGACTGCTGACAAGTGGATCCGCTCTGTGACAGTAACTGTGGCATCTGGAGGCCTGTGTGTGTGTGTGTGTCTATGTGTGTGTCTATGTATGTGTGTCAGTCTTGGGTCAGAATGGAGTCTTTACACGTCATGATGCTCCATTGACCTTGACTCCGCACACCCACACACACACACACACTTCTTTGTTTTCTCATATCCTGTCTCTGCAAACATAAGTCTTATCTGCATTTTATCAGTTTACCCCCTCTCCTGGTGTCAAGTCACGCATGATGAACAAATATGTTTTAAATTCATTGGATTGGGTTCATACAGTGTGTTGGCATATTCCTGGTTAGTCTTGATAAGGGAACAACATTGACCTCGATGCCACTCCAAACTTAAATCTGCGGTTGTGAGGGAAGTTATTATAGTTCCATATTGTTATTGGAGGCTTATCTGATCAGTCTTCTCCTGTTTCCTAATTTTATTCTGCAATAAAGTTGAACCACTATTTCTTTTCATTACCTTTCCTCTAACCTCTGCCCTCTTGTTTTCTCATCCACTCCAGTCTTAGATGTTTTTATCACATTCACAAACACCACTCAGTGACCTTACTCGGTGCGTGTACTATGTAAAACGGAGAAACATTAAGAATTTTTATCACAGTTTAAACACTTCCAGTATTTGAACGATTTCCATATATTACACAAGGTGATGTAATGGACCAAAGCCAAAGAAAATAAATATGTATTTGCTTCCGCTTGACTTTTCAGACTTAATGTGCAGTACATATATAAAATGATTTAACTTTATAAGCCTGACTTCTCCCATCTGTCTCTCCCTCTCTCTTCATCCAGCATCTAAGCCATGTGGCGGTTATTTAGATGCAAGCGACGCTGGATACATCACCACACCTGGCTACCCACTTGAGTACCCACCTCATCAGAACTGTCGCTGGGTCATCACAGCGCCTGAGCCTTCACAGCGCATCGTTCTCAACTTCAATCCGCACTTTGAGATAGAGAAGCTGGACTGCAGGTAAGGACAGGATGTATGGATGTATAGATTTTAAGGACATGGGAGGAATGGCAAACAAAGTAGGAAAGGAAAGAAAAGTGGATCAAAAGAAGGAAGGATTTTAAGTTGCTTGAGAAGTTAGCTTGAAACTAAGGGATAGACACTTGTCTTACTTCTCCACCAGCATGTCTCTGTGTGAGAGTTTTCTTGGTGAACTTCAGCCCACTCTCCTCCTGTTTCTCTGGCTTTAGCTATCCCATAATAATCACAATGGGACCTCCCTTGGTCCCTTGTCTCTAATTATCAACGTCTAATTACAACACATTTACTGTTCCGGGATGGTTTTCACACTTTGAAAGAATTAACACAGATTAGAGGATTTGGTGTTCAGCATTGTTTTTTGGCCGTTTGGCTTTGTTGCATGTTGAGCTTGAGAGAAAGTCAGGCAGCTAGGAAGCATGAAGTAAAAATACAAGCAATCGGAGATAAAGGCGGACAGAAAAAGAAGGCGAAATTCTGGGAAATGATGGAAAGATCCTGGCAGAGATCGGTTAAGATGCAGACAGATATTTATGGTTTCACAGGGATAGATGGAGAAGAAGTCAGAAAGCTAAAAACAACACATTTAAATGAAAACTGTAAAAATCTATTTTTAAAAGAGATGAAATGATTTATATGGCCTGATTTGACACATCTCTTAGGACCAACACGTGTAATGGTTTAATAAGTTAATACTGTACGTGTAAATAAGATCAGGGAAACACCCATTATAAAAACACATATGCTGTACTTTATTACACAAATCATGAGAGATGCTGAGATGAGGGAGCAATTTGTCACCTAAGACTATAAAGTCACAAACCTACACCTACAACGCATTTGATGATTATTTTTGCCAAAATGATATCCTGTCACTTTCCTGAAAAATGAAACTACAATCCTTCCCTTGTTGTCTTCTAACACAGAGGAGCAGAGGCATCAAACTGTGGGTACTGTGAGTGTATGAGGCTACAGATACAAACCCAGTGGCACAGGCAGGAGGACAGACAAATAGACGGACACACACATACAAGCGCACACACTTACACTTTTACCCTCTCTCCTCCAGTTATATGGCTCTGTTCCGGTATTTTTCCCATCCAGTTATTAACATTTCAGCCATATCAATTATAGATAGGTGAATTTCCCCACTCTGATGTACCGAAATCATTCAGACATTTCTTTGTTGGAATTGAAGCATCAATATTTCACTGGCTGGCTGTTTGTTGAGAGGCTAAAAAGGTTGAAAAGGCCCGCTGTGCGTTGCTCTGTTTTTCTTTACTTTTCCACTGTGCTGTGGAGATAGAAACATACTTCTCTGTCTGTTTCCCGGCCCTCGTCATTTTTTTACTTCCCCACTGCACTTCTTATCTCCAGATAAGTTTGATGCATGAGATGCTCTCTCTTCCTCTTCCTCCTCCTCTTGTCCATGCTGTTTTTTTTTCTATCCCTCTCCCCCCCGACCTTGTTTCCCCCTCCCTGCCCTTCTTTCCGATTTCTCTCTAAATTTTTTACATGCATTTAAAGCCCAGTTGGTTCCCAGGGGCAGAGAATCTCATTGAACCTCTTGACCGACTCTGATTTATTAATTATACACATACAGCATGTGTGTGTTTGTGGTTGTTCTACATTGTAAGACTTGTGGACTTGCTGCCTTGTATTCATTTTTCTTTCAGGAAAGACAAGTTACGTGTTTTTTTCCAGAAGTGATTCTCCTAACATTGCCAGTAAGAACAAGATGTCTGCAGTGTTGGTGGCAACATCTCCTGGCTAATAGTCTGTTATTTACAAGTGTCCCACAGTTCAGAGCTATTTAGGTCTGCAGGCGCCCAACAACCTGAGTGTGTGTCTATGTGTGTGTGCAGGAGTAGGCTGAAATTGAGCTGTTAGGTTCAGAGGTCAAAGAGGCCAAGGGGAAGAAGCTGAAGGTGTGTGTGTGTGTGTGTGTGTGTCTGTGGGGGGCAGACATACAGTATGTGGTCACTCAAGGATTGTCATCAACAGCCCTGACGCACACACTCACCCGTCTTCGTCCGTCTCTTTCTATGGCTGCCTTACATACTTCTCCCTGTCCGCAGCTTATCACTAAATTACACAATATTCTTGAATCAACAGGTGTATATGTAATATGTACATTATTTGTCTTTATGTTCCTGTGTATTGCAGCTTCAGAAAACATAAAAAATGCTGTACATTTTCAGTTTATTGAGAGGAAAATACAGACAGAGGAGTCATCCATGTTTCTAGACAGAGACTACATTGTGAACAGGCAATATGGTTCCTCTTTGTGTCTCTGCACCACTTAGAAAACTCATGAATCAGTTGCATTTGATCAACACACACACACACACACACACACACACACACACACACACACACACACACACACACACACACACACACACACACACACACACACACACACACACACACACACACACACACACACACACACACACACACACACACACACACACACTCACTCACTCACTCACACAGATGCAGTCGCCGCACAAACAGGCTGTTATGAATCGCCGTGACCCAGTCAGACAAGAGCTGTTTTATTGGGTCACTGTGTTGAAGCAATCTAATCTATTATGGTCTTGATTGCAATTTTAGGATGGTAATGTGTAATCTATAATGCAGCACTTTTTGTCAAGCACTCCTTTGGATCTGCAGGCAAAATCGATGGAGAGGTGGTCCGAGAGAGAGATGTTTTCATTAGCATTCATATACGGTGGCCGTTTAAGTGCAGGGAGACAGCAGGAAGGAGGGGGAGAGGGAGACAGACAGCCAGACTGATGAATAAAAAAATAAAAAATAAAAAAAAAGCTGGTGCCCCTTACAAGTGTGTGAGTATTGCCATGGCTAATCATTACTCACCATGACTTCCCCTTTCCCCTGATGGACAACAAAGCACTACATTGGTCTGTTACTGGTGACAAGTCTCAGTTATTTCCCAACAGCTGTATCAGTTTTTTTTCCTGTGTATTTCTTATGAAAGACTAAGCAGATCAAAACCACAAGACAGAGAAATAAACGAACGGCGTAAACTTTGCGAAATTTTGTGACAGATAGATAAGCCGTCTTTTTCATTCACCCTCATTTGGGTCATAAAAGTTTAATGTAGCCTAACTTTTAGATTCGCTGTCACTACATCACCAACTTTAACATTACCAGTCTTGAGAGAACTTCAGGGCATTGTTCCCTCACTTCTCACCTCCAGTGGTGGAAAGTGACCATCTTCTATAGAAGTTAGCATGCTAACCAGCTAGCCCCAGCCCAGTCAACCACTTGAACAGTGTCCAAGAAGCCCTGAGGGAAATAGTACTGCTCAGAGGGTGCATTGTAATCTCTTGTGTTGTGAACAGCTGCTAATGCTAATGTTGTCTGCAGTGATGAGGAGATAGATTAGTTAGCATAATACAGGAAGCAGACCTGGCAACCCAGAGGTGGTCTGAGAGATCACTTGCAGTATGACCACATTGTTGTTGCAATGTCACAGTATTTTTTTTTTTCTTTAGGAATCTAGCCTTTATTCTTGTCTGTCTAAGAATTGTAGCTTTATACTGACTCTACAGACAAGAGCAATAATTGTCCTTCTCTCACTCCCACTAGAAACTGTTACTTTGACCCTGCAAATGATCATAAGACATTCTGATTTAAAACCCAGTCCATTCCTCAGACAGTATTTCAGGATAAAGGTGAAGTGGCTCTTTTGACTGATATGAAGTGCACAGTCATCTAAAAAAAAGTGGTGTTAAACTCTCCATGTGACTCATTATGATCGGAGAACTTGTACCAAACGGTGTGTGTCTGTAGCCTTTTGAGGCAGTGGTTGGTTGTCTACTTCACATTTTCCTCTTAGCTCACTGCCCTGCTCTGTCTCTGAAAGCAAGATCTCTATTTGGAGTGTCTGGAAAGAACGCGTGTGTGCACGCGCGCGCCCACACGCGGACACACACACACACACACGGTTGCTTAGGGAAAAGTGCAGCGTCAGGGTCCGCTGAGGGCAGGCTCAAATCATCCTGACAGCTACCTCACTCTATCCTCTCCTCTTTCCTCCTGGCTGTCTCCCTCCTCCTCACCCTCTCCCCCTTATTCATCTCACCTTTCCTCACCCCTCCCACCCCTCACCACTGCCCAATGGACCCCATCTATCATCTTTCATCTACTCTTGCACCTTCCTCTGTCCCAACCTCTGTTCCCTCCTGTTCACCTCCTTCTTTGTCACCTCTCCTCTCCTTATTCTGTCCTCCTCCTCTTTAATCGCATGTCGCCAGCTCTGTTCCATTTCTTCACTCCTTCCTTACCTTCCCTCATTCTCCCTTTCTCACCCTCTCCCTTCTGCAGTTTGCCAATCTTTTATAGGCCAAATCATTATTCAGCATTACGTATGAGAAATCACAGGCAGGAAACCAAATGCCACACTCTCCTCCTTTTCCCCTCTCTCCCACTCTTTCTCCTCTCTGCCTCTTTAAAATGCATCTATTCTTCCCTCTTTACCATTTATAGACTTTTCATCAGCCTGTATCCATCTTCATCCCCTTTTATCTCTCAGTCTGTCTGTCTATCCATCACTTAAATCCTTTTTCTATACATCTGTCACTTTTTCTCATCCTCTCTTCGTTCCTCACTCTCTCCACTGATCCATTACCTCAGTCCACACCCAAATCAGACTCTACAGTGTTAGCAGTGATATGAGAAACACCCATACATATTCACACATGCAGAAAAGTGCACACTCACATGCAGAAGGGTTAAATGTAAGCTGATATAAACAAGAGTACACAGAGATGGGAGCATTTTTGTGCTCTGAAATAAACTCATATACAGTGTAAGCACAACAGGCAGACAGGCACGTAGGCAGTTTCACGGTTATGTGGCTTACACAATAAGTGTGGAGTAAAGCAGTGAGTTAAGAAGTGATTTATATGACAGAGAAGCTGCAGTCAACGATAATGGTTTCACTAATGATTTAGACCTTGTCTTTGTACTCCGCCTCAATCAATCATCTCTTCTCTTCTCTTCTCTTCTCTTCTCTTCTCTTCTCTTCTCTTCTCTTCTCTTCTCTTCTCTTCTCTTCTCTTCTCTTCTCTTCTCTTCTCTTCTCTCCTCTCCTCTCCTCTCCTCTCCTCTCCTCTCCTCTCCTCTCCTCTCCTCTCCTCTCCTCTACCCATGTAATCTGAGGCAAATATTTTAGCTTTTACACAAATTCCTGCTGGAAACTCGATTACAGCTGAGGTCCAGGTGTTTGATCACATGATCACACCTGACTCGCAGGCAAAACTCCAGGGGACACGACCAAGGAGAAGAGCAATGGGGAAAGTGATGTGATGTGACACTGGCCTGAGGGCGGAAGGGAAAAATAAAAGATGGAGGTAGAGATGAAGACGCTATATGACAGAGAGAGGAACAACATGTGGAGTGACAGTGGATGTTCAGTTACCAGCTGTGGGCATTTAGCAGCTGCCTGCATGTTTGAATTATCATCACAGTGACTCTACCGGCAGGAGAGTCATGCATCCAAATAAGCATCCTCCAATGCTACTGGAAAGACACAGGGAGAGAGAGAGAGAGAGAGAACAGTGTGAGGTTTACTTACCTGCTTTTGAAAAAAATCAACATTCTCACCGGTGATTACAGTGGAGGAACACAGAGTCTTGTCTTGATTGATTGATCCTCTACAAATGTTAGAAAACACCTGGAGTGGATAAACAGTGCAGGACACTTCACCCCCACTGGAAACTTAGATGAGACTTAGTAACCAATGGTTACACAACACGGTCTGAAATATGGGATTTGTTAAGTTGCAATGTGGTGATTTTAGAAAATGCATACACACGCACGCACGCACGCACACACATAATGATGATAATATCAGTGGTCTCATTTGGGCGCTGAAGGTCTGCTTCATCAGTGTTTGTTACTGTAATGACCGTTAGAGTGTGTGTGTGTGTGTGTGTGTGTGTGTGTGTGTGTGTGTGTGTGTGTGTGTGTGTGTGTGTGTGTGTGTGTGTGTGTGTGTGTGTGTGTGTGTGTGTGTGTGTGTGTGTGTGTGAGAGCGAGAGAGAGAGAGAGAGAGAGAGAGAGAAAGTATGAGCGTAGTGTGTATGTAGCTGGGATGTTTGGCTGCATGTGTGTATCTGTGAAGGACTGACCCCGATCAATGTGTGTTAAAGCCATAATGAGGAATCGATCGGTTGTCCTGGAGACTACTGCTACACACACACACACACACACACACACACACACACAAACACACACATACACACACTGTCCATCTATCAGCTGTAATAGGCCTATTACTTGATAACAGTGAAGTCAGTCATCCTCCTCACTCTCTATTAACTACTTCACTGACAGACTGACTACGGCTGCTAAGTGTGAATGACAGTATTTTGTAATGTTGGGTGTCGATGAGAATTAGTATTATTTTATTTCTTAACGGTCTGAAGAAACTATTTTTTTCCAACGAGGCAGCAGCTGTAGTTAAGAATGAGACTCCTATGTGGCAAATCATTAGAAGCAGCCATGATCTTGGTTTCATTTGTATTGGCTTTGACTGTACATGGACGATACTGTAAGGAAGGAAACACACTCAGCCATCATTTATCATATGCTGTGTAATGGTTACATCTGCCTGAATGTATTTTATTTGAAATTCTTCTTTCTCCAGGCATGTACATGAATAAGAAGTAGGATATATGAAAGAGAGATCAGTAGCAGCTCATGATCTACAGCCTGTCATGCCACATGGGGATTATCAGTGCTGCTGGAAGCATCTTTATAGTCAGAGGTCTTGGCTGAATCCACCGCCTCCATAATTGTTCTTTTCTTGACAGAGACCTAACAGTCCCATTTTACTTCCCTAGAAACCACTGAAAATAAAGTTTAGCTGGAATCACATTGAGTCATCCACATGACTGGAGCAGGAAATGGTGTACAACTGTGTGTGTGTGTGTAATGTGTGTGTGAATCTACTCATAGCTGGCTGTTTCAGTTTGTGCGGGGCCACCCATGATTTTACTTCCCTAATAGCAAAGGCTGCATTAGAGGATGGTGTGGTGAGAAAAACAGAGCAAAAATAGAAAAAGAGGGAATGGGTTCCCTCTGTGTCAGCAACAATTTGTGTAAACATTAATCCTGAACTAAAGTGATTCTCAGAGTCCTTAAGTCTGAAGTCACTTTGGTTTATATTATGACTAGACATTGTATAACTTATTACTTATTAGAATGGTGTGTTAATAGACTGGCTGCCCCCATCATGAAAACACATTTCTGCAAGTCTTCCTGCTCTCAGTCTTTTGTGTTTGTGTTAGTGTGTGTGCATGTGTGCGGGTGTGTCTGCCATGCAGACGCTCCGTCTACAGCTAAGGGCACCCCTGATGTTTGAAAGAAATGTGCAGGTGTAAGAAGACAACTCCTGACCTAAAGACAGACAGAGAGAGAGAGAACGTGTGAAAGGCAATTAAGACCAAGGCAGAGGGGAGGAGAAGGTGGAGGGGGGAGTCTGTATTTAAACCTTCTCCTTGGTTCACATCAGAAAGGCTTTGTAGAGCTTTCTCACTCTTGAAACTCACCTACCCCCAAAACACACAAACATAAATCTCACACTCAGTCAGATCTTCCTGTCAGACTTACAGAAGCCCACTTGTCTACAAGTCTACGTCTACAACTCAACACAACAATCTGTGAAAGGCCATCTGTCACGAATGCTTCTCCTTCTCTATATCCATAATCTCCCATGTTACATGTTTTGGAACAGCATTATTAACCACATTACATATTTTATTTCCATTTCCTCCATGTAAGCAAGACAAAAACTGTACATGCAGCTTGTTAACAAGCACATTTCAGAGAAGAGAGTGGGAGAAACAAATTCATGATTTTTATATACTTCCCCATGGCAAACCTCATCAAAACAGTGATTGGCTGCAGTGAAATATATTGGGGGAGAGAAGAGAGACAGATGATGGGATTTAACAGTTTGTTAGAAGCTGTGTTCCTCCCACACAGAGACAGATTGGAAACCCCAAACCCCTCTACAGTATAGATCCACGGCCACAGGCTCTCTCTGTGTGTGTGTGTGCATCCGTGTGTTTTTGTGCAGCACAGACAGTGTGTGTTTGTGCAGGTGTCTTGCGCATGTGTGTGTAGTTCTGCTTTCTACTAAAGGCACAGAGCTGTAAAGGGGGGTGGGGAGGAGAGCGAGGGAGGGAGGGAGGGACACCTGTCTCTGTCTGTCTGAGGGGAGGTGTTGGCAGAGTGAATGCAGTGTCATGTTCTCTCTCTGACAGCATTCACACTATGCTGGCTAAATTTGAAATGTTTTTCCCTTTTTTTTCTCTCTCTCTCTCTCTCTCTCTCTCCAATTTTTTTGGCGCTGTGTCTACACCTGAAAGGAGAGCTTTTCCTAAATGGTCTCCAAAGTGGATGAAGCTTAACAACAGGGTTTTTAGTGTGGACATGGAAAACGATTATGCGAGGCTGCTCAAACACGCTCAGAGACGGTGTGTAACCGTGCGGCCGAGCAGCCAAACGTCTGTCGCCTCCAACCCACTCCATGGTCAAGTCTTTTAATGTCAACACAACCAGTGACATTGTCCAGCTGTTGTCGCGATTCGGCCGGAATTACTGCCCACCTGGTGAACAGGTTGCTGGATCAAATCACAGAGGGGTGTTCAGCTCCGTTAAGAACACAGTAAACACGATGGTGGAGATTAGGAAGTGGAGTTTGTTTGGACTCTCTCTCTCTTTCTACCTTCATGCATCTTGCCCACTCTCTTATTTTCCCTGTCAGTGCCGTTCATATAAGATTTTTTAAATTCACAAATATTCACAAATTCCATTATTCTCTCTCCCCCTCTGCCTCTCCCACACACTGGCTCTTGGCCACTGGTTATGTGTCTGACAGCACATTAGAGAACGCTACAGATGGAAAGGGGACAGAAGGAGAAAAGGAGGAAGACAAAGAATGATAAAGAAAAGAAAGTGCTGAAAAGTGAAACACTGGAAAATAATGAGAGGAGGAGATAGTCAGGGAGAGAAAGAAAAAGAGATCTTGTCCGGGGATACGAAAAGCCGTTAAATAAAGTTGTCATTTCAGAAAAGAGGAGGAAGAATCTGTTGTGGGGATGAGGCGTTCTCTTGGGAAAATATGACAGAAACTGTGACACATACGCATGCACACACACTGAAGCACACACACACATGCTCACAGTGCTGTGACAGCTTGGGTCATAGCTGTGGTGATAGTTCTACACAAAGCAGACAGAAAACATGATTGGAGAGTCGGTGGTGAACAGCCCTCATTAGGCCAGGAGCGCTCTCACCTGTCAGAACACACACATACACACACTCACAAAGACACACATGCACTTGAGGAAAGCCTGTGTCTGTTCACACATCCCATTGTGGATACGTACAACAGTTCTCATCTGTATACCTGGCAGCGTTTTGTAGAGCCACTGGGTTCTGTGGTTCTGAATTAACTCCTGTTGTCTGTGGTTCCCTGAGACAAGAGGTTTGAAATAAACACACTCACATAAACACACGTTTCATGACTGTCCTTCTGTTGGTGAGAATGAAACAGGATCATAACTGCATAAAATATCCAGTTCTCATTCAAACTATCAGGTCCCATGAAAACCTGTTCTGTTCACACGGCCATGTTTAAGGGATCCACCTCCACAAGTCCAACAACTTACACTAGGGTTGTTTGCTATAAGGTTAGAGTGGGAGCTGAGTAACTCTCTGTGGAATTAATATAAGCCAGTGCAATTTCCTCATAAGTGACAAATCCAGCTTCTATATATGTGTGTGTGTGTGTGTGTTTTGGCTTCTGGGTGACTGCATGCTAACAAATAGTGAAAAGATTAACACCCCTTTTATGTTCATGTATCTTTAATGTGTCAGTACAGTAGCAACCAAATACCATGTGCTTTACTTTTATCGCCTCATGGTACATGATACCTTCATCTGTTGAGGCGCTGGGAGGTCTTCTGTTTCTGGCTTATGGTATTTTTAAAAAGTGAATTCATGTCACGCTTAAAGCAAAACCTCTGCGAGGAAAGAGGCAAAAGCGATTTCAAATGATTACTTGAGAGAAATGGCGAAAGCTCGATATCGGAGCAGTTAACAGCTCTGTGGTTAGGAGTGATCGATATGATGGACAAATACCAGCAAATAGAGTCCATTAATAGTTTTTCTTTACAGGAAGAAAATCCCAAATGAAACTTAACTTGGAATCAAACTTACCATCGTCCTTGGTGCTCAAGGAATTTCTCTCAGGAAGCTATTTTAGAGGCAGGCAGGTGTGTCTTTGGCATCCAGACACAGAGGCAACACTCCTGCTGTGGTCCTGTAGAGAGGCCCTAACATTTAGGGTCAGAAAACATGAAAGAAACAGGAATAAAAATAGATCTGACGTCTGTACCTTCTTTTGAAAGAAGGGTAACTGGCACCCTTTACACTGATGTATAATTGTAAATGCACTGGATATGGCAAGAAAACTGTCATTATAAAGCTATTATGCTGTGGATATTTCTATTGACTTTCTATTTTGTCCCCCAAGAGGACAAACTCATTGTTTTTGTAAAAGAAACTCATTATGACTCATTATTAGGTTTTCTAGTTGGGTGACCTTTAGTGCGTGTGGTATTAATGACAGCAGAAAAGGAGGATGGTCAGGTGACAGAAGACAAGTCCTCATTGGGTGGACATCAGAGTGGACGGATGGGTTGACCAAACACAAGACGTTCACATGGGAGACCTCTGCTTCCCGTGTGAAACTGATACTCAGTGTTGTTTCTTTAATCCATGACCGTTCTACAACCTTCATCGTGTGTTTATTATTGTTACCATGACGACAAAAAGCCCTCAGTACTTATTTGAACCCAAACTGTGATCTTTCCTCCACCCTACCAAGTAGTTTCTCTGTCGGATTATTCCACCTTGACTATCACTGTTACTATGATAAGAGACACCTGCTGCTGCCATATGCCTATGGCTTGTAGTCAAGGGAAGAGACAAGAAATCTATGTGGTTGTCAAAACTTGAGGACCTCTCAGGGTTTGTTCCTTCATTTACCAGCACATCCAGTTAGAGATTAGCACAGTCCCTTGTCGGCATGAAGTGTGAGAAGTTACTGAGGAAGTGAGAACCAGGGAAATGCTGAACTGTTCTAAATCCATTATAAAATGTGGAAAATGTGAATTTGTGTGTGAATTGGAGGCCTCCAGGCTGAATTACCAACATTATTGAATTAGACCTGAGAAAAGATGCAAACTGGAGTCATGTGCTGCACATAATCCTTCTCTAGCATCAAAGGCTATATGGGGTTCATCCCTAGTTCAAACAGCTTGACCGTTAGATACACTCTTTAACTTTGAGCAGGAGAAATGTGCGATCGATTTTCTTGTTTCTACATCTTTTTTTATTTTCTAACAATATATTTTTTGCTATTGTTTATTGTCAAGCTGGTGCTTATATTCCTTTCAAATTATAATCAAATGTCTTTCCTTCATTTACTTTGAGAATCACAAGTAGTTAATGACGTAAATTAGTTTGTGTGAGACTGGGAATCAGTTTTCTTTGGGATTATTGAATCGCTGTAACATGTGACACCACATGTGGCCTTTGCAAGTTGAAAGGAAGCACACCATCTTACATTCACATTCACCTTTTCTTTGTGTTAACAGTTGTGTATTGATAAAATTAGATTCTGTTCCCCATGAAGCCTGAAGCAGTTATAACAGCTATATTCATTCAATTACATTGTAGTATTAGAGAAATCGTTCACTTTCCATGCAGGTGGTTCCTCTCCTCCTCCACAATCTGTAAAATGTGTTCAGCTGCACTGATTTGAATTGTAATGACACCCATACTTCTGCTTTAAAGTCCTTGTAGAAACTCAGATGCGAACAATTTACTTGTTGCTTCCTTTTCGTGGCCAAATCTGTGTGTGATGGCTGCCAGATGAAAGAACAAATCAGAAAAGCTGCTCGTGAGGATTTAACAAATTCCATCAACTCAGAATAAAATCTTCTTCCTTTCAGTTAATTTCAATTACAAAATACCTCCTCATTAAG